>NC_134363.1:47720542-48020542 GCF_048569485.1 Anomaloglossus baeobatrachus
TCCCTCTGTGTGTAATGACTCTATATAATATATAGGAATATATCCCTCTGTGTGTAATGACGCTATATAATATATAGAAATAGATCCCTCTGTGTGTAATGACTCTATATAATATATAGGAATATATCCCTCTGTGTGTAATGACGCTATATAATATATAGAAATAGATCCCTCTGTGTGTAATGACTCTATATAATATATAGGAATATATCCCTCTGTGTGTAATGACGCTATATAATATATAGAAATAGATCCCTCTGTGTGTAATGACGCTATATAATATATAGGAATAGATCCCTCTGTGTAATGACGCTATATAATATATGCGTTTCCCTTTTTGTATTGTATTACTGAAATTAATTAACTTTTTGATGATATTCTAATTTATTGAGATGCACTTGTGTGTATATATATATATCACCACTAGTGATGCGCGCGCACCACCATGCTTGGGAGGTCGGGACTCTTAATGAGTATGTCGGATGCTGGGACGTGATTGACCCAAGTATAATGGAAGTCAATGGGAAATGGAAGCTTTTTTCCAGACGACCTTTTGAAAAAATGCTTGAGTTCCCCATTGACTTCCATTTTACCCTGTACACGAGTTGATTCCGTCGCAGAGTCTGACTGCTCATTATGACTACCGAGCATGGTAGTGCCCACTCATCACTAGTTACCAGTACTGACCACCCGAGCATGGTAGTGCCCACTCATCACTAGTTACCAGTACTGACCACCCGAGCATGGTAGTGCCCACTCATCACTAGTTACGAGTGCTGATCACCCGAGCATGGTAGTGCCCACTCATCACTAGTTACCAGTACTGAGCACCCGAGCATGGTAGTGCCCACTCATCACTAGTTACCAGTACTGACCACCCGAGCATGGTAGTGCCCACTCATCACTAGTTACCAGTACTGACCACCCGAGCATGGTAGTGCCCACTCATCACTAGTTACGAGTGCTGATCACCCGAGCATGGTAGTGCCCACTCATCACTAGTTACCAGTACTGAGCACCCGAGCATGGTAGTGCCCACTCATCACTAGTTACCAGTACTGACCACCCGAGCATGGTAGTGCCCACTCATCACTAGTTACCAGTACTGACCACCCGAGCATGGTAGTGCCCACTCATCACTAGTTACCAGTACTGAGCACCCGAGCATGGTAGTGCCCGCTCATCACTAGTTACTAGTACTGATCACCCGAGCATGGTAGTGCTCACTCATCACTAGTTACTAGTACTGACCACCCGAGTATGGTAGTGCCCGCTCATCACTAGTTACGAGTGCTGATCACCCGAGCATGGTAGTGCCCACTCATCACTAGTTACCAGTACTGACCACCCGAGCATGGTAGTGCTCACTCATCACTAGTTACTAGTACTGACCACCCGAGTATGGTAGTGCCCGCTCATCACTAGTTACAAGTGCTGATCACCCGAGCATGGTAGTGCCCGCTCATCACTAGTTACTAGTACTGACCACCCGAGCATGGTAGTGCCCGCTCATCACTAGTTACTAGTACTGACCACCCGAGCATGGTAGTGCCCGCTCATCACTAGTTACGAGTGCTGATCACCCGAGCATGGTAGTGCCCGCTCATCACTAGTTACCAGTACTGAGCACCCGAGCATGGTAGTGCCCACTCATCACTAGTTACGAGTACAGAGCATCCGAGCATGGTTGTGCCCGCTCATCACTAGTTATGAGTACTGAACACCCGAGCATGGTAGTGCCCGCTCATCACTAGTTACGAGTACTGAACACCCGAGCATGGTAGTGCCCGCTCATCACTAGTTACGAGTACTGAACACCCGAGCATGGTAGTGCCCGCTCATCACTAGTTATGAGTCTGCAGCCATTGATCATCTGAACTGCATGAAAGTACAACCCGCAGCATGCCTTCATAGCCCATGCCTGTTAAAGGGGTTGTCCTGTTTGAAAAATTTGAATAGCTCCACATTCGGCTTGTGTCCAGCACAGAAGAGCGTTTCCTGTGTCTGCATGTGACCAAATCTGTGCGCATTAGTAGATTAGCCGGCACCCAAGCTGGGGTGTAGACTGGTAGGGGGCCGGCTGAGCAACAGAAATGAGCAACCAGTGAGCCCCCTGCACACGGCCGCCACCTGGAGAGGAGGATGAGCCGCTGCCACACTCCTCCTCTGAGAACAAAAGGATCAAGGATCGGGCATGAAAATTCAACATGCCCAATCTTTGTTCTCTCCAACATGAAGGGAAGAGAATCAAGATTTAATATATTTGGGGCCTTTAATTGTAAGAATAGTTGAACTCTCGTACTACTGAGCTACACTTATGGAAGAGCTGTAAAATATATATATATATATATATATATATATATATATATATATATATATATATAATGCTGCACAATTCATAGACTTTACAATAGGGCTGGGTGCAATAATACCGCACATAATCGTTATACTTATGGCAAGCTGTAAACAAATAACATCCTGGTCATCTTGACAATTTGTAATAACCCAGTACATGTTACTTTTAGGAAACTTGGCCAATATCCTTCTGTTTACATTGTGCAACAAAATTCTGTTTTGTTTTTTTCCTTTTTTCCTTTTGTAGCATTGATAATGCTTTTACAATTATTTTTTCCTTATTTTTTATTTAATTTTATATATTTATACTTTTTTTTTTTTTTTTTAGGATGTATGCTTGTATAACTAGTTTTCCTTTTTCTTTTATATTTTTTTATTTTTCACTTTTTTTTAGCATTTATGCTTCTGTAATTATTTTTCCCTTTTTTTATACTTTTTTTCCCTTTTTTTGAGCATTTATGTCTGTATAAATAATCATTTTCCATTTTTTTCTTTTATTTCCTTTTTTTTGTTTGCTTTTTTTAGTATTTGTGTTTGTATAATTTTTCAGGTTTACTTTTTTTTTCACTTGTACAATTATTTTTAACTTTTTTTTTCTTTTTTTTTTTTTTTTTTCATTTTTTGCTTTTATGCTTTTAGAACTTTTTTTCTTTTCAATTTTTTATTTTAAACATTTATGCCTGTATAATTATTTTTCCCTTTTTTTTTCTCTTTTTTTTCTCCACTTTTTTTAGCACTTTTTTTTTAATTTTTCCTATTTTTTTTTTTCTTTTTTTTTTTTTTTTAGCATTTATGCTCATATATTATGTCTGGGTTTTTTTTTAAAATAAAATAAAATTTAGTTTTTTAGCTTTTATGCATGTATATTTAATTTTTTCTTTTATTTACATTTTTTAGCATTAATGCTTTTATAATTTTTCCTATTTTTTTCCCCAGTTTTCTTTTTTTTAGCATTTATGCTTTCATCATTATTACTTTTCCTATTTTTTGTTTTAATTTTTTTTAGCATTTTATTTACATTCTTGTCCAAAATTTAATACGTATAATTATTTTTTTCCTTTTTTTTTCCATATTTTTTTAATTTAATTCAATCTTATTCTTTATTTTTTTTTGTAATTATGTAAGTCTTTTTTATCCCTACATAATTGCACACGAGGCGGCTTTAACCTGCCCTCTGTGACAATCCAATCTTCCCTGAGTCTTAGCAACCACGGCCAGAAACGATGAAAGAATACAGTCAATCGGATGACACGTGCATGGAAAGGGTTAATTTAATTACGAAATGCCTCTCGAAATGCCAAAAATGTTGCTTCGTGGCTGGCGGGCAATAATGGGTGTAGTTGTACTCTCTCATCTGCTTTTGATTCCTGAAATATTGCCAACAGGAGGAATAGTCTGCAGCTCCTCTGCAGGGCTAAGCGTTTCCATGGTAACAGACAACAAGCAAACGCTGTCTGTTCGGATCCTGCCATCAGACCCTGTCTTCTTGCTAATCTGTTCCATTTCTTTAATGCTATACAATTGGTAAATGTATAACTGTAGTCTGACTACAGAAGGTTTGTTTGTAGTCTGTTACCGTGGAAACACGTTTGAATTGTTGCTACAATGATGCCAGAGTTCTATCACAGCGCAGGATGTGCTCTCTATTTATTTTTATTTTTTTTTTGCAAAATGACTTAACTTTCTCATGTGACCAGATGTTTTTTGACCCAGAAGTGAAGTTCTAAAATGTTTTTATTTATTTTTTTGCAGGTTTTAAAGCCACAGACGTTGTCAAACACTACATTAAAGTGACACCACCCAATGGAAAAATCCTTAAATGAATTAGAGGGCAGCGTCGCAGGGGAGTCCAGCCGTGATCTGCTACCGGAGCCCACCTCCCGCCCCACGTGGGGCAGTAAAGTGCAGTACATCCTCGCCCAGGTCGGCTTCTCTGTGGGTCTAGGAAACGTCTGGCGCTTCCCTTACCTGTGTCACCAGAATGGAGGAGGTAAGACCTGCGGCGTCTGTATGGCTCACGCCACCGCCCGTCCACACGCGAAATGTCAGCTGAACTTGTCTTACCAGTACCTGCACGGGGACCTAGTCAGGAGCCCATCGTCATGTATCCGTACGTGTGCACGCCTTTATTGACCTACACTATCTGTACTCCCTCCGGGTGGTTTTCTTTTTGCCATGTGAGCGGTGTAATAGATCCAATCCCAGGGTTATTACAGTTCAGGCTCATGTATAGTCATATTCTTGTCTGTCCATCCGGGGTTAATGGAAACAGCAGCACGGCAAGAGAGCAGTGGCGTAACTAGAGATTGATGGGTCCCTTTGCAAAATTTGGACAAACCCCCCCCTCCTCCCCCATCCCTGCATGTTGGTCAGATATATGGGCCCTTGTAGGGTTCTTAAATCTATATAGATGCACATGTCCCCATTCTGGTCAGTATGTCCCCATCATGGTTTATAGGTCCCCATCCTGGTGAATATGTTTTCTTCCTGCTAAATAGGTCCCCATTCTGGTCAGTACATCCCCATTCTGATCAATATGTCCCCATTCTGATCAATATGTCCCCATTCTGATCAATATGTCCCCATCCTGGTATATAGGTCCCCATCCTGGTATATAGGTCCCCATCCTAGTGAATATGTGCTCTTCCTACTATATATGTTTCCATCCTGGGCCACTCCTGGTACATATGGCCAAATCCTGGTGAATATGTCCTCTTTCTGCTGTATATGTTCCCATTCTGGGCCGTTTCTGGTCAGTATGTCCCCCATTCTGGTCAGTATGTCCCCCATTCTGGTCAGTATGTCCCCCATTCTGGTCAGTATGTCCCCCATTCTGGTCAGTATGTCCCCCATTCTGGTCAGTATGTCCCCCATTCTGGTCAGTATGTCCCCCATTCTGGTCAGTATGTCCCCCATTCTGGTCAGTATGTCCCCCATTCTGGTCAGTATGTCCCCCATTCTGGTCAGTATGTCCCCCATTCTGGTCAGTATGTCCCCCATTCTGGTCAGTATGTCCCCCATTCTGGTCAGTATGTCCCCCATTCTGGTCAGTATGTCCCCCATTCTGGTCAGTATGTCCCCCATTCTGGTCAGTATGTCCCCCATTCTGGTCAGTAGGTCCCCCATTTTGGTGAGTAGGTCCCCCATTCTGGTGAGTAGGTCCCCCATTCTGGTGAGTATGTCCCCCATTCTGGTGAGTATGTCCCCCATTTTGGTGAGTATGTTTGGGGTTTTTTTGCCGTTTATATATATATTTTATATATATATTTTATATATATATATATATATATATATATATTTCCTTACTTACCCCATTGTTTCTTACATTTTCCCACCCTCCTTTTTTAATTTTCTGTTATCCCTTTAAATGTTGAAAGATCAATAAAAAAAGATCATTTTTGCCTTTGGGTTTCATTTAAAATTCTGGATTGTTTTGGCTTTTACAGGCTTTTTATTTCCTTCCACATTATACTTTGATTTGGTCTGTGGTCATAAATCAGCTGACAGGAGCTCAGAAAATGATCATCAGAGCGAGCTCACTGACAGATTCTCAGCTAGCTCATTCTGCAGCCAGCAAAAGACAGTGAGAGCACAGATGCTTTAGAATGTAAACTATGATGAGCTCAAAACAAGACTCAGAGCAAGCTCACTGAGAGATTCTCAGTTAACTCATTCTGCTATAGAAGGCAAACTTTGCAAAAGTTTTAATGAAACCAATTGTATATATATATATATATATATATATATATATATATATATATATATATATATATATATATATATATATATATATATAAGAAATAAGAAACTGTGCAGCACAGAAGCTTTAGAAGGCAAACGGAGAGGAACTCGGGGGAAAAAAAATCGGAGCGAGCTCACTGACAGATTCTCAGTTAACTCATTGTGCTATAGAAGGGAAACAATGCAACATTTTTAATAAAACCCAATTACAAAAATGATTTTTAGCTCTGAATAAATATATTTAAGAAAAAGAAACTGAGAGGAGCTCAGAAAAGGAGCACCAGAGCGAGCTCACTGACAGATTCTCAGCTAACTCATTCTGCTATAGAAGGTAAACAATGCAACATTTTTAATGAATCCCAATTACAAAAATGATTTTTAGCCCCAAATACATAGAATTAAGAAAAAAAATAGGGTTTCCAAAGATGAATAACTTTTTTCAGGATGGTCTGATGACTGATGGGATGCTTTGCTAGACTGGCTGATTTGCTGTGATCACATCGCTGTCCGTTCTTTGTCTTGCAGGGGCCTTCTTATTACTGTACTTCCTGTTACTCCTCCTCGTCGGCATCCCCCTCTTCTTCTTGGAGCTGGCTGCCGGGCAGAGTATTCGTCAGGGAAGCATCGGGGTCTGGAAGCACATTAACCCTCGGTTAGCTGGGATCGGCTTTGCTAGTTGCGTGGTAAGTCACAGCCCCAGAAATATGAAATCTGGACACAGTCGCAAATGGTTCAGAAGACCCTAGAAATCAGCTCCGATCATCCACACTTCAAAGCAACCCCAGGTACAGAAAGCTGTGCATCTCTGCTCCCTATCACAACAGCGCCCCCTGGTGGAGAAAGCTGTGCATCTCTGCTCCCTATCACTGCAGCGACCCCTGGTGGAGAAAGCTGCGCCTCTCCGATCCCTATCACTGCAGCGCCCCCTGGTGGAGAAAGCTGTGCCTCCGCTCCCTATCACTGCAGCGCCCCCTGGTGGAGAAAGCTGTGCATCTCCATTCCCTATCACTGCAGCGTCCCCTGGTGGAGAAAGCTGTGCATCTCTGCTCCCTATCACAACAGCGTCCCCTGGTGGAGAAAGCTGTGCATCTCTGCTCCCTATCACTGCAGCGACCCCTGGTGGAGAAAGCTGTGCATCTCTGCTCCCTATCACAACAGCGCTCCCTGGTGGAGAAAGCTGTGCATCTCTGCTCCCTATCACAACAGCGCTCCCTGGTGGAGAAAGCTGTGCATCTCTGCTCCCTATCACTGCAGCGCCCCCTGGTGGAAAAAGCTGCGCCTCTCCGCTCCCTATCACTGCAGCGCCCCCTGGTGGAGAAAGCTGTGCATCTCCGCTCCCTATCACTGCAGCACCCCCTGGTGGAAAAAGCTGCGCCTCTCCGCTCCCTATCACTGCAGCGCCCCCTGGTGGAGAAAGTTGTGCATCTCCGCTCCCTATCACTGCAGCACCCCCTGGTGGAGAAAGCTGTGCATCTCTGCTCCCTATCACTGCAGCGACCCCTGGTGGAGAAAGCTGTGCATCTCTGCTCCCTATCACTGCAGCGACCCCTGGTGGAGAAAGCTGCGCCTCTCCGCTCCCTGTCACTGCAGAGACCCCTGGTGGAGAAAGCTGTGCCTCCGCTCCCTATCACTGTAGTGACCCCTGGTGGAGAAAGCTGTGCATCTCTGCTCCCTATCACTGCAACGACCCCTGGTGGAGAAAGCTGCGCCTCTCCGCTCCCTGTCACTGCAGCGACCCCTGGTGGAGAAAGCTGTGCATCTCCATTCCCTATCACTGCAGCGTCCCCTGGTGGAGAAAGCTGTGCATCTCTGCTCCCTATCACAACAGCGTCCCCTGGTGGAGAAAGCTGTGCATCTCTGCTCCCTATCACTGCAGCGCCCCCTGGTGGAGAAAGCTGTGCATCTCCATTCCCTATCACTGCAGCGCCCCCTGGTGGAGAAAGCTGTACATCTCTGCTCCCTATCACTGCAGCGCCCCCTGGTGGAGAAAGCTGTGCATCTCCGCTCCCTATCACTGCAGCACCCCCTGGTGGAGAAAGCTGTGCATCTCTGCTCCCTATCACAACAGCGCTCCCTGGTGGAGAAAGCTGTGCATCTCTGCTCCCTATCACTGCAGCGCCCCCTGGTGGAGAAAGCTGTGCATCTCTGCTCCCTATCACAACAGCGCTCCCTGGTGGAGAAAGCTGTGCATCTCTGCTCCCTATCACTGCAGCGACCCCTGGTGGAGAAAGCTGCGCCTCTCCGCTCCCTGTCACTGCAGCGACCCCTGGTGGAGAAAGCTGTGCATCTCCGATCCCTATCACTGCAGCGCCCCCTGGTGGAGAAAGCTGTGCATCTCCGCTCCCTATCACTGCAGCACCCCCTGGTGGAGAAAGCTGTGCATCTCTGCTCCCTATCACTGCAGCGCCCCCTGGTGGAGAAAGCTGTGCCTCCGCTCCCTATCACTGTAGTGACCCCTGGTGGAGAAAGCTGTGCCTCCGCTCCCTATCACTGTAGTGACCCCTGGTGGAGAAAGCTGTGCATCTCTGCTCCCTATCACTGCAGCGCCCCCTGGTGGAGAAAGCTGTGCATCTCTGCTCCCTATCACTGCAGCGCCCCCTGGTGGAGAAAGCTGTGCCTCCGCTCCCTATCACTGCAGCGCCCCCTGGTGGAGAAAGCTGTGCATCTCTGCTCCCTATCACAACAGCGCTCCCTGGTGGAGAAAGCTGTGCATCTCTGCTCCCTATCACTGCAGCGCTCCCTGGTGGAGAAAGCTGCGCCTCTCTGCTCCCTATCACTGCAGCGCCCCCTGGTGGAGAAAGCTGTGCATCTCTGCTCCCTATCACAACAGCGCTCCCTGGTGGAGAAAGCTGCGCCTCTCCGCTCCCTGTCACTGCAGAGACCCCTGGTGGAGAAAGCTGTGCCTCCGCTCCCTATCACTGTAGTGACCCCTGGTGGAGAAAGCTGTGCATCTCTGCTCCCTATCACTGCAGCGCCCCCTGGTGGAGAAAGCTGTGCCTCCGCTCCCTATCACTGTAGTGACCCCTGGTGGAGAAAGCTGTGCCTCCGCTCCCTATCACTGCAGCGCCCCCTGGTGGAGAAAGCTGTGCCTCCGCTCCCTATCACTGTAGTGACCCCTGGTGGAGAAAGCTGTGCCTCCGCTCCCTATCACTGCAGCGCCCCCTGGTGGAGAAAGCTGTGCCTCCGCTCCCTATCACTGTAGTGACCCCTGGTGGAGAAAGCTGTGCATCTCTGCTCCCTATCACTGCAGCGACCCCTTGTGGAGAAAGCTGCGCCTCTCCGCTCCCTGTCACTGCAGCGCCCCCTGGTGGAGAAACGTAGTATTACATGGCAGCATAACCTGTAGCTAACACCCCTCGTCTTCCTCCCCTCACTTAGGTCTGCTCCTTCGTAGCTCTTTACTACAACGTCATCATCGGATGGAGTCTGTTCTACATGTTCAATTCTTTCCAGTACCCGCTGCCATGGCAAAAATGCCCTGTCCTGACCAACGAGACCCACGCAGGTATGTACAGCGAGGAGGGGGAGACTGTACCAGGAGCCCAAAGTGTCTTTTAAAGGGGTTGAGTACCGGGAAACTCGACAACCCTCATTTCCCGCAAACCCTTCCATATTTGAGAATACCCCTTTAAGACTCTGTCACACGGCGTCTGTTCTGGGGTCTCCAGCCCTTCAGGTAATAACGTTCTCGCTGTGTTATAGAATCCGAGTGTGCCAAGAGCTCGGCCACCACCTACTTCTGGTACCGGAAGGCTCTGGACATCACCGACTCCATCGGGCCCTCCGAAATGAACTGGCCCATGACCGGATGTCTGTTCTTCGCCTGGTTCCTCGTGTGCGGAGGGATGATCAAAGGAATCAAGTCTTCCGGGAAAGTAAGAAGAGACCTGCTCACATTCCCACCAAGGCTGTGTGCACACGCCGCAGAAAGCTTCTGCATGAAATCTGCGCCTTCTGGCGGAAAAAAGCACCAAAGACATTGGTTGGAAGGGCTAAAAAAATGCAGGAAAAAACGCCCCAATAATTCACACGCCGCAGATTATCTGCACCAAATCTGCAAAGAAAATAAAGCAACGTGCGCACACAGTTCAGAAATCTCATAGACTGCTGGACTCAGGATAGGCAGGCAGAGGCCGCAAAACACGCAGCAACATCTGAATGTAAAAATGCACCGTGTGCACACAGCCTTACTCCTCCATGCTACACGGATAAGCAGCTAATACTTTTTCTCTCTATATTTATCTTTTTCTTTTTCTTTTTCTTTTTTTTCTTTCTCTCTCTCTCTGCCTGTCTTTCTTTCATTTTCTATCTTTCTTTCTTTCATTTTATAATAATAATAATTTACTCATTTATATAGTGCTATTAATTCCACAGCGCTTTACATACATTTTCATTCGTTCATTCTTTTTCTTTTTTTTTCCTTATCTTTCATTCTTTCATCTTCTTTCCTTCTTTTCTTTCTTTCTTTTTCTTCTTTCTTTCCTTACCTTTCTCTCTCTTTTTCTTTCTTTCTCTCTGTTTCTTTCTTTCTTTTTTTTTTTTTTCTTTCTGTCTTTCTTTCCTTATCTTTCTTTTGCTCTTTCTTTCCTTATCTTTCTTTCGTTTTCTTCCCTTTTTTTATTTTTACTTCTTTGACTATCTTTGTCTGACTTTCTTTCTTTCCTTCTTTCTTTCTTTCTTTCTTTCTTTCTTTCTTTCTTTCTTTCTTTCTTTCTTTCTTTCTTTCTTTCTTTCTTTCTTTCTTTCTTTCCTTTAATTTTTCTTCTTTCTGTCTCTCTGTCTGACTTTCTTTCCTTCTTTCTTTCATTTTCATTCATTCGTTCTTTCTTTTTTTTCCTCATCTTTCATTCTTTCATCTTCTTTCCTTTCTTTCTTTTTGTTCTTTCTTTCATTACGTTTCTTTCTCTTTGTTCTTTCTTTCTTTCTTTCTTTATTTATTTATTTATTTTTTCTTTCTTTTGTTCTTTCTTTCCTTATCTTTCTTTCGTTTTTCTTCCCTTTTTTTTTTATTTTTACTTCTTTCACTCTTTGTCTGTCTGACTTTCTTTTTCTTTCTTTCATTTTCTTTCCTTCTTCCTTTCTTTTGTTCTTTCTTTCCTTACCATTCTTTTTCTTTCTCTTCCTCTCTTTTTTGTTTTTTTTTTTCACTTTCTTTCTTTCTGTCTGTCTGTCTTTTTCTTTCTTTCGGTCTTTCCTCATCTTTCTTTCGTTCTTTCTTCCCTTTTTTTTTTTTTACTTCTTTCTCTCTCTTTGTCTGACTTTCTTTCATTTTCTTTCCTTCTTTCTTTCCTCACCTTTCTTTATCTTTCTCTCTTCCTCTTTTTGTTGTGTTTTTTTTTTTTTTAACTTTCTCTCTCTCTCTCTCTCTCTCTCTCTCTCTCTCTCTCTGTCTGACTTTCTTTCTATCTCTCTTTCATTTGCTTTCCTTCTTTTTTTTCTTTCTTTTTCTTTCTTTCCTTTTCTCTATTTCCTTATCTCTCCTCTTTTTTTTCCTTTCTTTCTCTTTCTTTTTCTTTCTTTCTCTTTCACTCTTTTTCTTTTGTTTGCTTTCCTTCTTTTTTTCTTTCCTTTTCTCTTTCTTTCCTTATCTTTCTTTCTTTCTTTTTTTTTCTCCTTCCTTCTCTTTTTTCTTTCTCTCTTTCACTTTTTCTTTTTTTCTTTCTTTCTTTCTTTTTCTTTTTTTTTCTTTCTTTCTTTTTCTTTCTTTCATTCCATGTGCGTAAAATGGTGAAAAAAAAATAAAAGAAATATTCCACCATTGGGTTTTGTTTCTCCGGCGCTCGTTGTGGCAGCCGGATTCCTCAGGTCTTGATGACGCCAATAACATTTATTAGCATTTGTAGAGGGTTACAGAGCAGTTGAGAATCTTCTGACCTCCGCTTGCTCCTGTGTCTTCAGGTGATGTACTTCAGCTCCATCTTTCCCTACGTCGTCCTGGTCTGTTTCCTCATCCGCGGGCTTCTTCTGGACGGTGCCATGGACGGGATCCGAATCATGTTTACACCAAAGGTGCGGTTTGGGGAATATACATTGCGCCCCTCCTGTCCGATCTCCACGGAGGAGATGCACGGGGGCTACTAATTCTTATAATTCCAGAAAATGTTATGTTTTCTTTCCCCTTTTCAGCTGGAAATCTGGGGGAACATCCAGGTTTGGCGGCAGGCGGCCACCCAGGTCTTCTTTGCGTTAGGCCTCGGATTCGGGAGCGTGATCGCCTACTCCAGCTACAATGATCGGCTGAACAACTGCCACTTCGATGCCATCCTGGTGTCTTTTATCAACTTCATGACCTCCATTCTGGCAACACTGGTCGTCTTCGCTGTTCTGGGATTTCGCGCACATGATATTGCACAACAGTGTTTTTTGGAGTAAGTGGGTCTTTTTCTCATTGCTGCTAATGTGTATAAGGGTCTCCTGGGCTCTGCCCTCGCGGAAGCGGAGTCTCCTGGGGCTCTGCCCTCTCGGAAGCGGAGTCTCCTGGGGCTCTGCCCTCTCGGAAGCGGAGTCTCCTGGGGCTCTGCCCTCTCGGAAGCGGAGTCTCCTGGGGCTCTGCCCTCTCGGAAGCGGAGTCTCCTGGGGCTCTGCCCTCGCGGAAGCGGAGTCTCCTGGGGCTCTGCCCTGGCGGAAGCGGCGTCTCCTGGGGCTCTGCCCTGGCGGAAGCGGCGTCTCCTGGGGCTCTGCCCTGGCGGAAGCGGCGTCTCCTGGGGCTCTGCCCTGGCGGAAGCGGCGTCTCCTGGGGCTCTGCCCTGGCGGAAGCGGCGTCTCCTGGGGCTCTGCCCTGGCGGAAGCGGCGTCTCCTGGGGCTCTGCCCTGGCGGAAGCGGCGTCTCCTGGGGCTGTGCCCTCGCGGAAGCTGAGTCTCCTGGGGCTGTGCCCTCGCGGAAGCTGAGTCTCCTGGGGCTCTGCCCTCGCGGAAGCGGAGTCTCCTGGGGCTCTGCCCTCGCGGAAGCGGCGTCTCCTGGGGCTGTGCCCTCGCGGAAGCGGCGTCTCCTGGGGCTGTGCCCTCGCGGAAGCGGAGTCTCCTGGGGCTGTGCCCTCGCGGAAGCGGAGTCTCCTGGGGCTGTGCCCTCGCGGAAGCGGAGTCTCCTGGGGCTGTGCCCTCGCGGAAGCGGAGTCTCCTGGGGCTGTGCCCTCGCCGCACCGGAGTCTCCTGGGGCTGTGCCCTCGCGGAAGCGGAGTCTCCTGGGGCTGTGCCCTCGCAGAAAATGTTGGGGTAAAGAAGCATCGGGCTTGGGGAGTTTCAATGCCCGATGGCAGCTCACTCCTCCCTAATGCAGGCATATGCACTCTCTGACAAACTGAGAGTGCATGTATATGGAGGATCCGGGTGCAATAAGTGTCACCTAACGGATGACTATGTGATATGAATACACACTGCTCACCTCCCACCCCTGAGGACTTGCCCAGTATAAAATAACCACACACTTTGCACTGACAACATAACGACCTGTCTTTAAAGAGAATCCAAGCTGTTCTGCAGCAGCCGCATGGAGCTGTGCAGTGCAGCGCTGTGCAATGTGTTTACATAGCGGCCGTTGGAGCAAATAGCTGATCGGTGGGGGTCCTGGATAGGGATAGATGGTCAATACCGAAGCCATAGGTTCCCTATATCACACCCTTGCCTACTCGCCAGCTTTGCCTGCGACGCTCTTGGATTGAAGGATGATGGGGGTGATTGTTTTATTGCACACACGTATTTCACTTTTTTTCCTCTAATTTTTCCAGAAACCAGGATAAGATCAGAGATTTGCTCAAATTTGGCATTTCCTTTGACCTTCCCGCACCATTGGAGAACCTGACCAGTGCGGAGTACAGCGACTGGTACACGAGAACGGACAACGTGACCGACCTGGCACAACTCGGCATCACTAATTGCCGGATAGAAGACGAGATGAACAAGGTGCGAGACTTCTCCGTGACGCGCTTATGTGCGCCTATTTTTGATATTTTTTTGGGGTAAACTTTCCGCTCTCTTCCCTTTGCAGGGTGTACAAGGGACGGGCCTGGCGTTCATCGCCTTCACGGAAGCAATGACCCGTTTTCCCGCCTCCCCATTTTGGTCGTTATTATTTTTCCTCATGTTGCTGAACCTGGGTCTCAGCACTATGTTCGGAAACATGCAAGGAATCATCACCCCGCTGCTCGACAACTTCTCGTGTCTACGCAAGAGGAAATCCCTATTCACAAGTGAGAACTTTATTTATGTTGCCGACATATTCCGTAAGGCGGTACGGAGATTGTCACCATTCACATCAGCATCTGTTCTGTCCCAGCTTGGGTGGGGGGAGGGGGTTATGCTTCCTTATTAAAGTAAGTGTCAATAATGGGTATGATGGCAGCTGGCAAAAAAGAAAGACAACAAAAAAACCCCAACTTAATAAAAGGTATAAGTCTTCAGGCAAAGTGATAGCACTATTAGAATTCAATTAGTTACTTTATTTCGATCCCCCAAGTAACAACACGTTTATTTTTGGTGCTCGGAGATCGAAAACAGCACCACTACTACTTTTCTATTTTGAGGATCGATCAGGGATACCAGCAGTCAGACCACCACAATCAGAAAAAGATGGCGCATCATGCAGAGTTTGAACTTCTGAATTTAACGAACTTCTGACTCAAGGACATATCAGTAACACATTTGTTATTGGTACTCGGAGATCGCAAACAGCACCGCTACTACTTTTTTATTTTGAGGATTGATCAGGGATCCCAGCAGTCAGACCACCACAATCAGAAAAAGATGGCGTATCATGCGAAGTTTGATCTACATTTAACAAACTTCTGACACAAGGACATATCAGTAACACGTTTGTTTTTGGTCCTTGGAGATCGAAAACAGCACCGCTACTACTTTATTTTGAGGTTCGATCAGGGCTCCCAGCAGTTGGACCACCACAATCAAACGAAGATGGCGTATCATGCGGAGTTTGATTTTGGAAATTCAACAAACCTCTGACACAGGGACATAGCAGTTTCTCTTTATGGTGGTCTGGTAGCTGAGACCCCTTCCTATAAGGGGGACTTCCTCTGTATTACATATGAATTCTGTTCTTCCTTTCATTCACGTTGTGTTTCTTGCCCGTTTTAGTTTTCTGCTGTGTATCTGGTTTCTTGATTGGATTGATCTTCATTCAGCGATCTGGATCCTATTTCGTCTCCATGTTCGACGACTATTCGGCCACCCTGCCTCTCATCCTTGTGGTGATAGCTGAGAATGTGGCCGTGGCCTGGGTGTACGGGGCGGACAGGTACCCATCTTTATCCTATTGTTATATTATTCGTTTGATCCTACACTGATTATCGTAGGGTACATGTATTCCTGGGGTCCCATTAATCATTGAGACTGAAAATATAGATAGAGATAGATATCTGTGTGTGTGTGTTTTAGCCTCTCTCAGGAAAGTCAGACTGTCTCAATAACTTGTCATGTGGCCTTGGGCATCAATTCTAGCTGACAATGATGACGCCTCCTGCTGGTCACAAGTGGAGTTATTGTCTGCTGAGGCATGGCATCCAACTCTTCTTGAAGGGCGGCCCTCAGGTCATTGAGGTTTTGGGGTACAGAGTTACGGCCTCTACTTGGCGACTTAGCTGATCCCATAGGTTTTCTATGGGGTTCAGGTCTGGAGAAAGTGCAGCCGCTTCATTTGAGGTTCCCCAGTCTCTAGCAGCCGTTCCCTAATGATGTGACCTCTATGAGCTGGAGCATTGTCCTCCATGAAGATGACATTAGGCCGTTGCTGTTCATGCGGAGGGACAATGTCTGGATTAATGATGTTATTCCAGGAGTAGGGGCTGTCACTGTAGTAATCACACAGTGTAGGGTCATTCTGTACTGACTAGACACACTGGCCCACAGTAACACCACCACCAAAGGCTCGTCTGGTGACAACAGTGGCTGATGGACAGCACTCTCCTTCACGTCTTCATCATTGTTGGCAGCCATCATTTCTTCTCAGCATGAATTTACTTTCATCAATGGCCAGCATGTAGGCCACTGGTCCCTGGTCCAGTGTAGATGACGCCTGTGCCTGGTGGTGTGGTCAGGTACGTAGATGACATCTGTGCCTGGTGGTGTGGTCAGGTACGTAGATGGCGCCTGTGCCTGGTGGTGTGGTCAGGTATGTAGATGACATCTGTGCCTGGTGGTGTGGTCAGGTACGTAGATGGCGCCTGTGGTTGGTGGTGTGGTCAGGTACGTAGATGATGCCTGTGCCTGGTGGTGTGGTCAGGTACGTAGATGGCGCCTGTGGTTGGTGGTGTGGTCAGGTACGTAGATGATGCCTGTGCCTGGTGGTGTGGTCAGGTATGTAGATGACGCCTGTGCCTGGTGGTGTGGTCAGGTACGTAGATGATGCCTGTGCCTGGTGGTGTGGTCAGGTATGTAGATGACGCCTGTGCCTGGTGGTGTGGTCAGGTATGTAGATGACGCCTGGGCCTGGTGGTGTGGTCAGTAACCTTTCAGGTCATCTAGCATGCAGATCACACTGATATAAATGGTTTTGAATGGTCTGATGTGACACTTGGTGCCTCTCACCTCCCTTAAATGTGCCTGGAGTTGTGTGGCATTCATCATCCGGTTCTGCAGGGCATTGTTCTCAATGAAGCGGTCATCAGTCTTGGATGTTGCCAAAGGACGTCCACTTCTCTGCCTTCCTGTGTCTCTTCCAGTCTCTCTGTATCTCTGTACAACCTACTGGTGACACTCTAAGCTCAGTGACTACTTTCGTCTGAGAACATCCCTGCTTGAGGCCTCGCAATGGCGCTGTACTGCTGATCAATTATTAGGTGTCGTCTTGGTCTCATGATGAGGAGGACGGTTTAATATCAATACTAATTGAACCTCAAAATGTATTGGGAGATTAATGGAGTAAATTTTGCCATTAAACTCTTTGTTAGAGAACAGCAAGTTGTGCAAAAAGTCCTGAAACAATGAACAGTTGGGCATGTGCGCCTAAAAGATTAGAGAAGATCACATTAAGGTCACCGGAAAAGGTTAGAGGGCATTTTAGGGTCATCCTGAGACTTCACCTTAATGTTTTGTGAGTAGTGTATGTATGTGTGTGTATATTAGCACTTGGCCACCAGATGGCGGCAGATCTCAAAATGCCAAATATAATACCGCCTCAATTCTGCCTGTCATATAAAATCCTAAGTATACGACGCCACAATACAAACTTAAAAATAAAATAAATAATACTAAATCCACATAAGTAATATTTTTCTGTTTACTGACAAGTTGTGGGTTTTTCGTCTTTTTTTTTTTTTTTTTTTTTACAGTCAAAAACAGAGGAATCTCTGTGTTCTGTACCTTTCTTACTTACCTGCGTGTGTTTTTGGCTAAAAATCACTTTTACAATTGGGTTCCATTAAAAAAAATGCACCATTTGCTTTCTATACTTGTTTCTGGCTGCAGAAGGAGTCAACTGAGAATCCATCAGCGAGCTCATTCAGATTGCTATGGGGCATCTAACTCCTCTCTGTGGATTTACAGCCACAGAATACATGCAGCGAAACAAAGAGGTTGTAAAAAGCTACATTTTTAATAAAACCCATCTGCAAAAAATGATTTTAGCCCCCAAATAAATGGTAAAAGGAAAAAAATCAAGGTAGGGCAGAAAGATGGACGTGTGACTTACCTTTTCTCATTTGTTTTCAGATTTATGGACGACATTGAGGGAATGCTGGGCTACCGTCCGTGGCGGCTGTACAAGTACATGTGGCAGTACTTCAGCATCCTGGCCATGATCGGGCTATTACTCGCCAGTCTGATCAGGATGTGCATCGAGTACCCCACGTATCAGTCCTGGAGCATGGAGAAGGTAAGACGGCGCCGCCGTGCCATACTGGGATCATGGCGAGAGCGGACAAGTCCGGTAATCAGATCATTTTGGTAATCCTCCGCACACCCGGGGCAGTTTAGATGTCTCAAACATGGGTTTCACCATTGTTTTTTTTTTTACTAGTCCCCCTTAGGGAACTTTAAGCCGATTATAGTCCGATCGCTTGTGCTGTACAGATCAGGGCCTCAGCGTCAGCACCGCTCTGTACTGCAGAAATACTGATCCGTGAATACCGGCACTCGGCAGGAACTGTCATGATATTCCATCGGCGCCCCGCGATCACATCACTGGTCTGCCAAAGACGGTGGGGAATCATGAGCTCCACACCGGCGCACATTAGATCCCGCTGTCATATTTTTTGATTTATAAGACGCACCGGATTATAAGACGCACCCCAAATTTAGAGGTAAAAAAAAATGGGTGCGTCTTATAATCCGGTGGTGTCTTACTGGTAGGGGGGTGGCACATGTGGTGAGCAGGGTCACAGGAGGAATGGGCGGTGCTGGAGTAGGACTATGCTGCGGGCAGTGCTGCGGATGTCCCAGATGCTCGCTCCGGGCAGTGCTGCGGGTGTCCCAGATGCTCGCTCCGGGCAGTGCTGCTGGTGTCCCAGATGCTCACTCCAGGCGGTGCAGCAGTTGTCCCAGATGCTCACTCCAGGCGGTGCAGCAGTTGTCCCAGATGCTTACTCCAGGCGGTGCTGCGGGTGTCCCAGATGCGCACTCCAGGCAGTGCTGCGCGTGTCCCAGATGCTCGCTCCGGGCGATGCGGTGGGTGTCCCAGATGCTCACTCCAGGCGGTGCTGCGGGTGTCCCAGATGCTCACTCCAGGCGGTGCAGCGGGTGTCCCAGATGCTCACTCCAGGCGGTGCAGCGGGTGTCCCAGATGCTCACTCCAGGCGGTGCAGCGGGTGTCCCAGATGCTGGCTTGGGTGGTGGGGCGGGTGTCCCAGATGCTCAGTATAGGCGCTGGGAGGCAGGCAACAACATCCAGGCTTCAAAGAAATGGCAATGGGAGTCAGCACGTGCACAGACTGAGCCATTGGCTCAATGACTAGCTGAGATCTCATCTGCGCACGCGCCACCTCCGGGAGCCATGTTCCTTATGTCCGCTGCTGGGAGATCAGTGGGCTGGAGTCAGCACGTGTGCAGATGAGATCTTGAGCTGAGTGCTCAATCTGTGTATGTGCCGACTCCGGGCGCCATTATTTGAAGCCAGCACTGCCATTTTCAAGATGGCCCCTGCCTCATCGATCGCAGCATTGCCCCCGCCTCCTGTGACCCCTCTCTACCATTTCCTGGTAAGCTGCATTTGGATTATAAGACGCACGCCTCGTTTTCCTCCCAAATTTTTGGGAGGAAAAGTGCATCTTATAATCCGAAAAATACGGTATCTAGTTAACAGGCGCAAGTGGATCTTTGATCCACCTGCGCCTGTTAGCTGCACATGTTGGCTGATCGGATCCGTCGACGTGTGGGGAAACATTTGGGCTCGCCACCCAAGTCCACATTAAAGGGATAGACCTGATGTATGACATACCTTTTATGTCATAGGTCGTGAAGGAGTTAAGTGGACTGAAACAGACGGGATTGGAGATGACACTGAGCATGGCTGTTTGGACTTTAGTGTTTACACAAAGGGAAAGG
Organism: Anomaloglossus baeobatrachus; assembly: GCF_048569485.1. Classification (NCBI taxonomy): domain Eukaryota; kingdom Metazoa; phylum Chordata; class Amphibia; order Anura; family Aromobatidae; genus Anomaloglossus; species Anomaloglossus baeobatrachus. The sequence continues at coordinate 47,740,127 of NC_134363.1, forward strand.
GGTCTTCTTCAGTCACTTTGGATGTTATGTAGTTTATTATGTTGGGGATGGGTGTCACAAAGCTATTACTAACGAGTGTATATTGCATTTTTAGGCAGCAGAAGAGAAGTTGCAGTATCCCCCGTGGGCGCTGGGCATGCTGATCAGCTTGATGATATTGGCCTCCTTGCCCATCCCTTGGGTACTCCTGAGTGAAACCATACAAGACTGGTTAAAGAGGCGGAAGTCAAAGACGTACGGGCAGTGCGAGTACACACCGGGCTGTACTGTGGACGAGGTGCTGGAACCCATCGGTGAGGGCACCCCAAGGTGCGGCAACGGCTACCTACACGTGGAGATGGAAGATTTGGCCGAGAGCGGCCAGCTGCTCAACGATGGAGATGAGGAGGACAATGACGATGTAACGGGATGAACGCAGGGACTAGGACTAGATCAAGATCACTGAAGCACCTTCACATGATATCCGATCATTCAGGTGGTGCCCAGCGGACCAGCCGGGGGTTTACCGGTCACAGTGGTGCCATATTGAAAATCATACTGTGCCAACGAACCGGGGGCCGGGTCCTGCTCGGCCTCAGCTGCTGCCGCCAGTATTTGCAGTTCCTACCTCTCTCCCCCCAGTGGAACAAGTTGATAAAACAGCAAACACTCAGCACTTATCACCGGATCGGAGGAGCCTTTACCCGGCGCCGGGAGCGGATCTGGTGATGGTCAGCGCCATCTTACTTTTCATGTTACTGATCCTATCAGGATGGGACCTACCTGTTACAACATCTTTGTATTGCACCGTATGTCATGTGTACTTTTTATTAATTCGCGATAAAAGAGACTATATATATACATATATTATATATGATATTTTTTTTTATTTCTCTTTTTTCTCTTTTTTTTTCTTTTCAAAATGCTTGAAAGATAATACTGAAGAACAAACGGATTATCGATTATTGCCGGACCGGTACTAGAATATTCGGATGGACCTGTAGATAGTATTATTTATGGCTTTTAGGTGTAAATAATGTGTCCTTTTTTTTTATAGCGTAAGGTTTTTTGATTTTATTCGTCCCGCGAGCCATTGTGGAAGTCCTCAGTGTCATGTACGACGCGCGCCCAGGTCTGTATTGTACAAGAGGGATCCTCGGTTCTCTGCCAATCATGGTGCTTGATGTGTTTGGTTTACTCACTCTTCGCCTCCCGACCATGAAGTGTCTCGTGGATTTGGGGTCCTACAACGGATTTGCATTGCAAAGGGTTAAATCTGCTCTAAAAACACACAGAAATAATTGACTCGCTGCTGCTTTCGAATCTGGACAGAAATTTCAGCTACGTGTGAGCACACCATTCATTCACCTAAATGTCCGGACTGGCCACACTCGTCCTGACCCAAAATCATCAACTTCATTGGCTGCTCAGTTCGGGGTCAGGAGACCCGCGGTCGGTCCGTACTCCGGCCATGAATATACACATATGACTTTGTCCATTCATCTCATCTTCAAAAAAGGGTCTATTCACAAGTGGCAAATCCAAACTAACGGACCTGACTTTTCGGCGGAGAAATTGCTGCAATATGTCCGCCACGTGGGAATGGGGCTGTCCTAATTTTTTCAGCTCTAATACTTTTCAACTCAATGCATTCCTAAAGGTGCAAAGTCTGTGTGACCCGGGGACACGTCGCCCAATCACTGTAACCTGTCCACATATGACTGAAGTTTAATGTGTGACTGGACATCAATGTGCATTTTTGTAATAAATTATATGCTTTCATGATTCGCCATCAAGTCATTAATTATTTTTTCCTTGAATCCCTGTTTAGATGGACTAGTTCTATAACAAAAAAAGACAGTTGCACTATGTAATGCTTTAACTTCAGACTGCAACTGTCTTTTCTTGTTACTATGTCATGTCCAGTTTTGCACCTGTTCAGACCGCATGTTGGGAGTGCTTTTTTTTATATATATATATATATATATATATATATATATATATATATATATATATATATATATATATATATATATATATAGATAGATATAGATATAGATATATATATATATATATATATATATATATATATATATATATATATATATATATATATATATATATATATATATGTAGATATTATATATATATATATATCTATATATATAATTGCCTTATTCTGTCTGTCTGTCTTGCTCCAAAATTGTGTCCTTACGGTGACACAAAGCTGATTGGCCGCTGGGCTCGCCATGGCCCCGCCCCCCCACGGATTGGTCGCTCGCCTCGGCCTGGCCCCGCCCTCCGCATGGATTGACCGCTCGCCCCGGCCCTCCGCACACATCGCCAGACATAACCTTGCGCTGCTGGGATCGTGACGAAGCCGGTGAGCGCTGGAAACCATTATACACATCGGGTAACTAAGGTCCCTTAGTTACCCGATGTGTATCATAGTTACCAGCGTACACCGGCTCCCGGTACACATGTTCAGGGAGCCGGCATTATAGTCCTCTGCCCCCAGGACTACTCCTCCTATTATAGTCCTCCTATTATACTCCTCTCTGAGTATAAGAGGAGAACTATTATAGCATGGGGGATGGAGCACGATGGGGTGCACAGCATGGGGGATGTAGCACGATGGGGGGTGCGCAGCATGGGGGATGTAGCACGATGGGGGGTGCGCAGCATGGGGGATGGAGCACGATGGGGGGTGTGCAGCATCGGGGATGGAGAACGATGGGGAATGCGCAGCATGGGGGATGGAGCACGATGGGGGGTGCGCAGCATGGGGGATGGAGCACGATGGGGGGTGCACACCTCCCCCCAACACACACACACACGACACACCACACACACACTGGGAACCACAAACACCGCCATACACAGACACCCACACACACAGACAACGCCGCACACACACAACACCCAACACACAAACACCGCGGCATACATAAATATACGCACATACCGCACAACACACACATTGCACAAAACATACATCCCCCAAAACACACCACACCCACACAAACCGCGCAACATACACACACACAATGCTACAGACACACAGCGCTCTACAAACAACGCAAGACACGCAACACACATACAACACCGCTCTCACCCCCTGCCACACCCAGACAACACCCAGAACATGTACAGCCCCTACACAAACACTTGGTAACTACACACAACAACATCTCTATATATAACAAAAATCATACATGAACTACACAATACGTAAATTCTAGAATACCCGATGTGTAGAATCGGGCCACCTTCTAGTGTGTATATATATATATATATATATAATATTTATGCAAGCTGCAGTACCCGGCCTTGTCCAGGATAGTAAGGAAGTGTCTCTCTCTCTGTCTCTCTCTCTTTCTGTCTATCTCACTGTGTCTCTGTGTCTCTCTGTCTGTCTATTCGTCTGTCTGTCTCTATCCATCTCTCTGTCGCTCTTTGTCTGTCTGTTCATCTCTGTCTCTCTTTGTGTCTCTGTATGTCTCCCTCTATATCTGTCTTTCACTCTGTTTCTCCCTCTCTGTCTGTCTCCCTCTCTGTCTGTCTCCCTCTCTGTCTCTGTCTCCCTCTCTGTCTGTCTCCCTCTCTGTCTGTCTCCCTCTCTGTCTCTGTCTCCCTCTCTGTCTCTGTCTCCCTCTCTGTCTCTGTCTCCCTCTCTGTCTCTGTCTCCCTCTCTGTCTCTGTCTCCCTCTCTGTCTGTCTCCCTCTCTGTCTGTCTCCCTCTCTGTCTCTGTCTCCCTCTCTGTCTCTGTCTCCCTCTCTGTCTCTGTCTCCCTCTCTGTCTCTGTCTCCCTCTCTGTCTCTGTCTCCCTCTCTGTCTGTCTCCCTCTCTGTCTGTCTCCCTCTCTGTCTGTCTCCCTCTCTGTCTGTCTCCCTCTCTGTCTGTCTCCCTCTCTGTCTGTCTCCCTCTCTGTCTCTGTCTCCCTCTCTGTCTGTCTCCCTCTCTGTCTGTCTCCCTCTCTGTCTGTCTCCCTCTCTGTCTGTCTCCCTCTCTGTCTCTGTCTCCCTCTCTGTCTGTCTCCCTCTCTGTCTCTGTCTCCCTCTCTGTCTCTGTCTCCCTCTCTGTCTCTGTCTCCCTCTCTGTCTCTGTCTCCCTCTCTGTCTCTGTCTCCCTCTCTGTCTCTGTCTCCCTCTCTGTCTCTGTCTCCCTCTCTGTCTCTGTCTCCACACCGATATCATATTACCTCACATATAAGCTTCTTGTACTATGAATATCCTTTGTTGCCTATAGCAACCACTCACCGCTCCTATTAATGACCTATAGCTCCCAGCTCCATTCACTTTAATGTAAGCCGGTTTATTGGAGAATTAAGGGTGCTTTACACACTGCGACATCGCTAGCGATGTCGAGCATGATAGCACCCGCCCCCGTCGTTGGTGCAATATGTGGTGATCGCTTACGTAGCGAACATTATCGCTACGGCAGCGTCACACACACATACCTGTTCAGCAATGTCGCTGTGACCAGCGAACAATCCCTCCTTCAAGGGGGAGGTGCGTTCGGCGTCATAGCGACGTCACTAAGCGGCCGGCCAATAGAAGCGGAGATGAGCAGGACGTAACATCCTGCCCACCTCCTTCCTTACGCATTGCCGGTGGACGCAGGTAAGGAGATGTTCGTCGCTCCTGCGGTGTCACACACAGCGATGTGTGCTGCTGCAGGAACAACAGACAACATCGTACCTGTGGCAGCAGCGATATTAAGGAAAGGAGCGACGTGTCAACGATCACCGTTTTTGAACGATTTTGCACTCATTGATCGTCGCTCATTGGTGTCACGCGCTGCAATGTCACTACTGGCACCGGATGTACGTCACTAACGACGTGACCCCGACGATATATCGGTAGCGATGTCGCAGCATGTAAAGCACCCTTAATTGTAAAGCACAGGGTTAAATTTTCCCGTCAAAACATAGTCTATGATGTTCCCTGGGTCACATGAGGTGTATGTGCAAAATGTTATGATTGTAAATGGATCGGTGCGGATTCCTTTAGTGGATATACACACACACACACACACACACACACATATATATATACACACACACACTGTACAAACATATACATACATACACACACATACATACATACTGTACAAACATATATACATACTGTACAAACACACACTGTACAAACATATACACACATGTATACTGTACAAACATATACATACATACACACACATACATACATACTGTACAAACATATATACATACTGTACAAACACACACTGTACAAACATATACACACATGTATACTGTACAAACATATACACACATGTATACTGTACAAACATATACATACACACACATACATACATACTGTACAAACATACATACACACATATACATACTGTACAAACACACACACACTGTACAAACATATACACACATACTCAGCTTTATATATTAGATATATTATGGAGACTCCGGCATTTAAATGACTGAACTGAAGTGATTAGAACTAGCTTTTAACACTGCTTTTCTGTTATTCAGGTGCTGGCTGTATAACACAGCTGGCATCCACTGTGTATACAATGGGCCCAGCTCCTGAGCCTGTTCCATATACCTACACATGATGTGTGACATAAGCCCTCAATGACCTGGGGGAGGGATAATTGAACTATTCACACATTCATTTTATCTCTATTGCTTCTCTTGGGGACACAGGAGACCATGGGTGTAAGCTAAAGAGCTGAGTCCCCTCCACACACTGCAGATGCCAGCTGTGTTATACAGCCAGTGCCTGCATCTAAAGTGGGCTTTACACGCTGCAATGTATCTTACAATGTGTCGGCGGGGTCACGTCGTAAGTGACGCACATCCGGCATTGTAAGTACATTGCAGTGTGTGACAGGTACATGCGATTGCGATTGAACGGTAAAACGCACGTCATTCAATTTCTAAAAATTGAACGTGCGGTTGTGCAATGTTCCCGAGGCAGCACACATCGCAGTGTGTGACACCCCGCGAACGATGAACAGATCTTACCTGCGTCCCGCGGCTCCCTGCCGGCAATGTGGAAGGAAGGAGGTGGGCGGGATGTTACGTCCCGCTCATCTCCGCCCCTCTGCTAATATTGGCCGGCTGCCGCGTGACCTCACTGTGACGCCGAACGTCCCTCCCACTCCAGGAAGTGGATGTTCGCCGCCCACAGCGAGGTTGTATGGAAGGGTAAGTGCGTGTGACGGGAAATAATTGTTTGTTCCACACATATGATGGGGGCGGGTACGATCACATACGATATCGTATGCTTAATCGTAACGTGTAAAGGAGGCTTAACAGTAGCGGCTGAGCTCTGATCAATGCTGTTAACAATTTAGATTCCACTGTCAATCTCTGACACAATCATTTACATGGAGTGGTCACTACTGCACGATAGGCTACCTGCAGAAGGCCCCCCTGGCTGCCATCTTGCCTCTCGTATAAAGCCACTATATACTGCAATGCACTTGAGTTACAGTATATGAAACAATTGATTAATGATCCCTGATGCAACTAAAAATAATAAGTCATTTTTTTAATCTATTTTTTTTTTCTTGCTGTTTAACCCCTTTAAGACTTATGACATACCGGTGCATGATAAGTCGTTTCTGTCCCTTTAATGTGGACTCGTGTGGCAAGCCGGCATGTTTCCCCACACATGTTGGCCGATCTGATCAGCAATAAAAGGACAATCAAAACAACATATCTACTAAAATATGGTATCATTAAAAATATCAGCTCAAGACGCAAAAAATAAGCTATCACTGAGCCCCAAATCCCGAAAAATGAGAACACTACGGGTCTTGGAAAATGGCGACAAAAGCGCAATTTATTTTTGACATTTTTGAAATTTTATTCACTATACATGTTTGGTATCTACGAACTCGTACCGACCTGAGGAATCCTATTGGCAAGTCAGATATACCATATAGTGAACACGATGAATAAAATATCCCCCAAAAAAATTGTGGAATTGCATTTGTTTTTGCAATTTCACCACACTTGGAATTTTTTCCCGGCAGAATGCATGATGTCATTCAAAAGTACAACTCGTCCTGCAACAAAACAAGCCCCTTATATGGCTATAATGACGGAAAAATAAAAAGGTTATGGCTCTTGGAAGAAAGGGAGGGAAAAAAATGAAAAATTGCCGAATGGTGAAGGGGTTAAAAAGAAAATTAAGGGGAATGGATCTGTGTTTATTGTTTGGGGTTTTTTTGGGAAGGGGGGGAGAAGGCGGTAGTCTGAATGTGCCTTAATGAGGGCAGGTCTGGTGCTTTGTGGTTGCGGTAGAGGAAGACGTCTGAGCTCTCTTTTTTTTTACGGTCACCGCAGGGAGTCTGACCTTTGTGCAGCTCGGCAAGTTGTCACCTGGTTCTTACATTTTACAGGAAATCATCCTCTGACATTACCAGCTATAAACCTCACTCCGGGCAGCAGATGTGCTCTCCACATGTAGGATGGGGAAGGGTAACAGGCTTTAGTCATCCGACCAATGGAGGACATTTCTCATGCGGGGAACTTTTGGAGTCCGTTTTCCTTACGGATGTGTTTCCGCTATTGATCTTAAATTTAGGTCTTCGTGATGTTTGGTAACATTTGGCTGCAAACCTAAAATACACAAAAGTTTAAATTTTGGGGGCTCGTAACAATTTCTGTGCAGAACATTCTATATGTTGCTTATGGTGCAGAGCATTTTGCAGGAGGAATGCTCTGCTGGTTGTTTCACAGCACTGGGTTTCACGCTGGTCCAGTGAGGTGCTCTCGCAGATGCTCCTCATTCCTGGTGATTGCTCTGCTTCATTATTGAGCATGGACGTCGCCAGTCGTACTTCCTGGTTACAGTTGTGCTGTTGGCTCCCGTGGTGCTCAGTATTCAGATCTTGGTCTCTCGACTCTGGACTGTTGTTGACCCATCTCTGACCCACGTCCCCGCCTACTCCCTGTGTTTTGTACATACCCACCTGGAACCCTGACCTGAAATGTTGCTAATGTGCTTTGCTTACTCCACTATGGAATCTTCCACGTTACCAAAAATTGACAAGGATGGTGTCACGATTCCGATCTGCAGAACATTTTGTATGGTTCTGCCATGCGCAGAGCCGGTATATGTTGTTTATGGTGCAGAGCGTTTTACAGGATAAATGCTCTGCTGGTTGTTTCACAGCACTGGTTTCCACGCTGGTCCAGCGAGGTGCTCTCGCAGATGCTTCTCATTCCTGGTGATTGCTCTGCTTCATTATTGAGCATGGACGTCACCAGTCGTACTTCCTGGTTACAGTTGTGCTGTTCGCTCCCGTGGTGCTCAGTCTTCAGCTCTTGGTTTCTCGACTCCGGACTGTTGTTGACCCATCTCTGCCTGTCCTCCCCTGTTTCTGTTGTGACTTCCTGGCTTCTGACCTCGGATTTCCTCCTGACCACGTCCGCGCCTGCTCCGTGTTTTGTACATACCAACCTGGAACCCTGACCTTTGGCATGTATCTTGACCTCGTCTCTGTCAGCCCCCCCCGTGTACTGTCATGTCCTCCTGGTTTATGATCTCTGCCTGTCTGACTACCTCTCCTTTTACTGCATGTAAGTAGTGTGTAACCCCACCTAGTCAATAAAGGATAGGTTTGGCTCAATAGAAAAATATGATTGGTGCTCAAAAGGGTATACAAAGTTGAAGATTAAACTAGCGCCACCTAGTGACAGTCATCACAGAGCTAAAATCGACATATACCTCAATTTACAATTTTTTTATGCCAAAAAAGGCTTTGATTTCCCATCAATACTTTTTTTTTAAGCATAAATTCTATTTACGGAGCCAACCAGGAGTCACGTGTCACTGGTCTACGGACCATGCACCAGATGAATATAAGCTTCTGTAGATGCCAAAAAGGGTATGTTTGCCTAATCTCTAGATCAGTGATGGACAATCTTCTCTGCTTGGCCTAGGGAGAGAGCTGTCAATCACTGAGTAGGACCGCCTACTGGACTACTATGCAGAAAATGAGCAGGGATTTAAATAAATTAAGTTATATTGAATCTTTTCTCAACAAAATGATATATTAATCAGCCCAGATTCAACTCCTATCCGATCTGGCAAAAGTAGAGACAGTGGGTGTCACACTAGGTATGGGAAAGTACTAAGTGAACGGACAAAGGGAAGGGAAACCCTGTGTCTAGGGAAGGGGGAGATGGTGACCCCTGACCAAACCTACCACTGGTCTCTAGGGTCCCTCACCACCTTAGATAGGTTTCACACCTATGCACTGAGCCGGATACCTGATTCTAGATATCCCTGCCGCTGGTCTCTGGGGTCCCTCACCACCCTAGATAGATTCCGCACCTATGCGCTGAGCCGGATACCTGGGCCTAAGCTGACCCTGATCGGGGCCCTGTGTAGGGAGCAGATGGGATGAGCTCTTCGTCAACCCCACTAAATGCTAACGAACACACAGGGATAACAAACAAGGGAAACCACAAACAACTTATCTCTAGTTGTCTCAGGGAGACAAGTTTCTCCAGTTGTATGCAAGCCGCCTGCTTGCACTGAAGACTTAATAAAGGCACATGAAATATCACCCGCACCGAGTAATAGGAAGTGAAAGTATATAAAGACAAAGGGAAGTACTGATGAACAGCAGCTGACAGACTGAGGAAATTCTCAGGGTCCTAAAGGGAAAGGGATAAAAACCAAGCAGAAATGATGGAAGGTGAGAGAGCAGTTAGTATAGTCAAACGCTGTGACCTTCTATAGTCAGACACCACAGGACTGTCTGCTACTTTTGACACAGCTGTGACAGCGGGCTCGTTCATCAAGGGATCATTGTTTTATATGTGGCCAAAAAGGCTTGTCTAGTTTAGGAAAGGTGATGGGCCGAAGAATGAAGTGTGTGATGCAAGGACTATGGAGATACTGAGTACTTGGTCACCTGCCATGCTCTTAGGAGACCCAATAGAAGAGGGTGACATCTCGTTCCTATTGACCAAGACTTGGAGATGTGTCAGAAATCAGCCAGTGAGCTGATATGAAGATTCTCTTACAAGTATTAGTAAGGGAGAACTCTATTCTTGGAAGAAGACGTTTAACGCAACTCTGTAAGTTGACCACTTGGTCGTCCTTGAGAAGGGTCTGTTCTCGGGAGTCTTTTCAAGCTTGAAAAATGTGAGCCCAATCTCAGCTATCAAAAGCGAGACTCGTTGTTGAAGAGGAGAGACCTCCATAGCTCCAATGTGGCATCCAGTCTCGATTTGGAGACCATGTGGGAAATGCCAAGAAGAGGCCTTCACAAGCAAAACGTCCTACCTCTCCTAACCTGGTATGGGAGGACATAATGTACGGTAGCCCTCTAGTCTTCATTCCAACTACACTAACAGTTCAGCGTTACATTGATTTGGTGATGGAACCAGTGGTGCAGCCATTTTTCCAGGGTCCCAAGAGCTGACAAATACAAGGCTCAATGTTCCTCATGTACTGTGAGCAGCCTGCATGGCCTAAACGTCTTTCCATATCTTGCAGCGTCTCCACACTTGTCTCCCACGGCTGCAGCATCTCAAGACTTGTCTCCCATCAAGCACATCTGGGACATCATTGGTTGGTGATTACACAGGAGCTGCCAGCAGAGGATCTTGATGATTAGCTCCAGTGCATTCAGAGTGGCGGAACCTTCCTCAGACAACTATTCATAACCTCAGTGATAGCAGCCAAAGCTGTAAGTGCCGTGATTTCTACACGAGGCACTTATACTCCATACTGAATAAATCGAGATGGTTTGAACATTTTTTTTGCATATCTTTCACAAGTCTATCTACATTGGAGATCAAAAGTAGAGAACAACACACACTTTCCTAAATGTTGCGGTCATTGTGTCGTCCTATGTGATTATATCCTAGCATGAGGAAATGCGCAGGATTTTAAGCTTATTTCATAAATTGAATTTATTGTAACGCGCAAAATAAAATGTAAATGAGATCAATGAAAAAGAACACGGATCAAAATTAGAGAACACTTTCAGATGCCTGCGAGTTATTGGTGTTAATCTGGCATCTGGTGCTAATTTCCTTCATTATCTGACAAACTCTATATAACTGACAGCCTAACTTTCCAGTTTGCACTGACTTTGCACAAATGGTGTGCCGTTCCAAAGTGACTGAAATCCTCCGGCAGCAGGTTGTCCAGATGAAGGCCAAAGAGGTGACCCTATCAGCCATAGCACTGACTTTGCACAAATGGTGTGCCATTCCAAAGTGACTGAAATCCTCCGGCAGCAGGGTGTCCAGATGAAGACCAAAGAGGTGACCCTATCAGCCATAACAAGAGAAGTTGGTTGTTCTAAGTCTGTGATTTTGAGAATATTGCATCATTACAATATCACAAACTTTTCCAAGTCGCTCAAGAAAGCTAGTCGCCCTCGAAAGACAAATGCAAGAAAAGACAGGATAATGCAGAGAATCTCCATGGGTAATCATTTCAATAATTCAGCTGGAATTGCTCTCTAGTTCAGCACTGAACAGGGTAAGGATCTGTCTCGTCATACAGTGTCACGACGTTTAAGTGCATTTGGACTGAAAGCCCACTCTGCAGTGACCAAACCTCTCATTAGCAGAAAGAATCACAAGGCTAGACTCACCTTTGGCGAGGAGCATGTTGTGTGGACAGAGGAGGTGTCCAAAGTTCATTTTAGTGATGAAAGCAAGTTTAATTGATTTGTGTCTGATGGGAGACATTATGTTCATCGACAAACTGGGGACAACTGAACCCAAAGTGTGTTAAGATGTAAGTGAAAGGTAGTAGAGGAAGAGTCATGGTTTGGGGAATGTTTTCTGCAGGAGAAGTTGGACCTGTGATACAGCTACATGGCAGAGTGAATGCAAGTGTGGATCAGAACCTTCTTCACAACACGTGGGTCCTTACTTGTGTTCATCACTCAATCAATCCGCAATTTTCATGCAAGACAATGCCCCCTGTCACACAGCAAAACGGGAAAACCAGTGCCAATGAAATGGCCACAGCCCAGAGTCCTGATCTAAACCCAATAGAAAACCTCTGGAAAATCCTTGGTGACAAAGTTATGGCCAAGAAACCTACAACAGTCAAAGAACTGTGGAAGAGACTGGAAGAAGAGAGGGCCAAAATCCCACCAGAGCAGTGTGAGGGACTAGTGATGTCCTGTGGCCGCAGATGGGCTGAAGTCATTCACAGCGACGGCCGGTGCACGTCCTACTGATTGTGACTGTTGTTACCTGCAGAACATTTACTGATCATCTCTGTGCTACAGTCATTGCTGTTCCCTAATTATCATCATCACGTTTTGGGCAAAATAAAGGATTTATGGTGATAAACTTTGGATCTTTTGTAAAACCCTGTTCTAGTGGCATGGTGCACCCCTTACAAAAAAACTTCAAATGTTCATCAATTCTACAATTTTTTCTTTTTGGTGATACGATTTCAGTGTAACGGAATGGATGGAATGTCTCATCGATTCTAGATTATTGATCTGTGGATTGCGGCTGACTGTGAGTGGCGCCACCATCTGGGGTCTGTGTGAAGTGAACGGTGACCCTAGAGAGAGATACTGCCCACCGTGCGCTCCTCCATGTACATCTTACCGGAACCAACAGACTAGAAATGTTTCTATATCATATGTTATTCTTCTATACGCAGAACATTTCTTGTAAGTGGCACAGTCCGCTGCGAACTCGGTTTCTGCACCAAACCACATACTTGTTTTCTGTGCCCTGTATATTGTAAATCAGGAAGGAGCATAATGTTATGACTCATCTGCAATTTTTCAAGCACCAAGACGCCGATACATTATTGCATTTGCACTTTCTTTCTCTTTAGCTTTTGTTGATTTTTCATTTTTTTCATTTTTCATTTCGTTTTTCATTTATGCCTTTTTTTCCTTTCAGTTTCTTCATTTTTTTTGTCTATTTTATGTGTTCACCTATTTATTTATCTTTTACTAGCTGTACTACCCGGCTTCGCCCGGGTTAATAACTGCTGTTAACAAAATAGAATGTATTAACAAAAATGTATTCTGCACACAAACACCACAAAACAAATAGATAGAAATGTAATTATGTCTGTCTCCCCCTCTGTATATATCTCTCTGTCTCTCTCTCTCTTTGTCTGTCTCTTTCCCTGTCTCTCTGACTGTTTCTGTCTCTTTCTCCGTCTGTCTCAATCTCTTTCCCTCTCTATCTCTGTCACTTTCCCTGTCTGTCTCTTTCCCTCTCTTTCCCTGTCTGTCTCTTTCCCTCTGTCTCTTTCCCTCTCTTCCCCTGTCTGTCTCTTTCCCTCTCTTTCCCTGTCTGTCTCTTTCCCTTTGTCTGTCTCTTTGTCTGTCTCTTTACCTGTCTTTGTCTGTCTCTTACCCTGTCTGTCTCTTTCCCTCTCTGTTTCCCTGTTTCTGTCTCTTTGTCTGTGTCTGTCTCTTTAACTGTCTGTGTCTGTCTCTTAACCTGTCTCTCTCTTTCCCTCTCTTTCCCTGTCTGTCTCTTTCCCTGTCAGTCTGTCTCTTTGTATGTGTCTGTCTCTTTGTGTCTGTCCCTTACCCTGTCTATGTCTGTTTCTTACCCTGTCTGTGTCTGCCTCTTTCCCTGTCTGTGTCTGTCTCATTCCCTGGCTGCATTGTGACACTCCAACATTCCATTTAAGGGCGTGGCTGCGCATTCTTCTGAAGTTCTGGCTGCACTGTGGCTCCCAGCTCCATTCACTTTAATGGAGGCAGGTTTTTTTGGTGAATAACTGTAAAGCGTGGGGTTAAAATTTCCCCTCAAAACATAGCCTATGACGCTCTCGGGGTCCAGACGTGTGAGTGTGAAAAATGTTGTGGCTGTAGCTGTGACGGTGCAGATGCCAATCCCGGACATACATACATACATTCACATTCATACACATTCAGCTTTATATATTAGACTATGTTTGTTCGGGGTTTACGGATGTTTTCGGCTGATTTATATCAATTGCAAAAGTTCCTAAATTTTTTTACTAAGTGTCCAGTCACCTCCGTAAGTCTGATTTTTCCTTTTTCCGTTTCAGCAGAACATGCAATGTTTTGCACTAAACAGTCGTTAAAATGTTAATGACAAAAACAATGAGTATTTTTTATTTTTACAGGTTTGGGGTTCCCAGTCCCCCACCCTAAAGGTTTATGGATGTCTGACTTTTTTTTCTTTCCAATTTCCGTGGAACATGCAACTTTTGCTTAAAAGGTTAATGATTTAAAAAAAAAAAAAAAAAAAAAAAAAAGCATTTTTTTATTTTTCAGGTTTGGACCTTGCAAGTATTTTTGGCTGATTCGTCAATTACAATTTTTTTGTGAAAAAAGTTTCTATATTTTTTACCGTGTGAACTTCAGTCACCGCCTAGAGCGATTTCATGTATGTCTGATTTTTCTTTTTCTCCGTATCTGTGGAACATGCAACTTTTTCTGCTAAAAAGTCATTAATTTCTGTGGAACATGCAATATTTTACTCTAAAAAGTTGTTGAAGGGAACCTGTCACCTGGTTTTTCCCCTATAAGCTGCAACCACCACCAGTGAGCCCTTATATACAGCATTCCAGAATACTGTATATAAGAGCCTAGGCCGCTCTGTATAATGTAAAAAACACTTTTATAATACTCACCTAGGTCCAAGTCCAATGGGTGTCACTGCTCCACGATGCGGCGCATCCTCTCTCAGGTGTGGCGCCTCCTCTCTCAGGTGTGGCGCCTCCTCTCTCAGGTGTGGCGCCTCCTCTCTCCAGTGATCGCTGTCCTCCTTCTATCCAGCCGAGTATGGATGATGTGTCCTACGTCATTCACACTAGCTAGTATTGAGGTCCTGAGCAGGCGCACTTTGATCTGCCCTAGTGCGCATGCGCAGTAGGTCTTTAACCTTTTCTTGACCCTGCGCATTACACTGCTTTGATCAGCCCTGAGCAGGGCAGATCAAAGTGCGCCTGCGCTGGACTGCAATGCCGGCCTGTGTGCATGATGTAGGACACATCATCCATACTCAGCTGGGTAGAAGCAGGACGGAGATCGTAGTAGTGAGAAGGCGAAGGACTGGAGAGCAGTGACGCCCATCGGACTGGAGAGCAGTGACACCCATCGGACTGGAGAGCAGTGATGCCTATCGGACTGGAGAGCAGCGACGCTCATTAGACTGGAGAGCAGTGACACCCATCGGACTGGAGAGCAGTGATGCCTATCGGACTGGAGAGCAGCGACGCCCATCGGACTGGAGAGTAGCAACACCCATCGGACTGGAAAGCAGTGACGCCCATCGGACTGGAGAGCAGCGACGCCCATTGGACTGGAAAGCAGTGACGCCCATCGGACTGGAGCGCAGCGACGCCCATCGGACTGGAGCACAGCGACGCCCATCGGACTGGAGAGCAGCGAAGGCCATCGGACTGGAAAGCAGCGACGCCCATCGGACTGGAGAGCAGCAACACCCATCGGACTGGAAAGCAGCGACGCCCATCTGACTGGAAAGCAGCGACGCCAATCGGACTGGAGTGCAGCAACACCCATCAGACTGGAGAGCAGCGACGCCCATCGGACTGGAGAGCAGCGACGCCCATCGGACTGGAGAGCAGCGACGCCCATTGGACCGGAGAGCAGCGACACCCATCCCAGAGAGCAGCGACGCCCATTGGACTGGACCACCCTGTTGGTATTATAAAAGTGATTTTTATGTTCTACACAGCGGCCTGGGCTCTTATATACAGTATGTTAGAATGTTGTATATAAGAGCTCACTGGTGGTGGCCGCAGCTTATAGTCGCCAAATCTGGTGACCGGTTCCCTTTAAAAACGTTAACAACAAAGACAAAAAGGATTCTAGATTTTCTCAGTGGGGTTTTCCAGATGTTTTTGGCTTATACATCAATTGTGACTTTTTTAACCGCATTGAGTCTTTTTATTTTCGTCTGACTTTTTTTTCCCATTTCATCGGAACATGTGACTTTTTATAAAAAGGTTCATGATGAAGACAAAAAATATTTTTGATTTTTTTGTTTTGTTTTTGGAGTTTTTTATTTTAATTTTTGCGCTAAAAAATTGTTAAAAGGGTTAATAACAAAAACAAAGGGCATTTTTTTATTATTCCGGGCCTTGAGTTTGCAGATGTTTTTGGCTTCAACTTTTTAAAGGGAACCTGTCACCAGATTTTGGCCTTATAAACTAAAGCTAGCACCTTAAGCAGCGCCTGTGCTGCATTCTATAAAGGTGCACGTTACCCCCTGACCCCCCTGTAGACCGCACAAATGCCTTTATAAAATCTGCCCTGTATGTAAAGGTTTAGTTTAGAAGGCCAAAATCTGGAGACCGGTTCCCTTTAAAAAGTTGCTAAATGTTTGACCAAATGTTCTCCAGTGATTTTATGACTTTTCTGTTCTTCCATCCCAACGCAAGATGCAACTTTTTGCTCTAAAATTAGTAAAAAACAAACTGTACTTTTGACTTTTCACAACATTCATGACCTACATGCACCATCGGAACTCGGCACAAAACATAGCAATGACTAAAAAAAGCCGAAAGAAAAGTGACTCAGGAGTTTGGTGCATTACTCACAATGTCCTCAGATGAACCTCACCTAGAAGACTGTTACATTCTGGTCCATCTGTGATGACTGTCACTAGTTGGAGTTAGACACTACTTGTATGCAGTAAATGGAGAGGCAGTCAGACAGGCCGAGATCATAAACCAGGAGGGCACGAGAGTACACAGGGGGCAGACAGAGACGAGGTCAGAAGATACAAGCCGAAGGTCAGGGTTACAAAATACAGGGAGCAGGCGGGGACGTGGTCAGGAGGAAGTCCGAGGTTAGAAGCTGGGAAGTCACAACAGAAACAGGAGAGGACAAGCAGCGACGGGTAAACAGCAGTCCGGAGTTGAGAGACCAAGATCTGAACACTGAGCACCATGGGAGCGAACAGCACAACTGTAACCAGGAACTACGACTGGCAGTGTCAATACTCCCTAATGAAGAATAGCATTCACCGGGAACGAGAAGCATCTGCGAGAGCACCTCCCAGGACCAACGTGAAACCCAGTGCTTGTGAAACAACCTACAGAGCATTCATATTGCAAAACGCTCTGAACCATAGGCAACATATACCGGCTGTGCAGGAGAGCATAGCAGAACAATTCAGAATGTTCTGCACATAGGAATCGTGATACCATTCTTGCCAATTTTTGGTAACGTGGGAGGAGTGGAGCAGTAGTAGTAATAGTGATAATATTATAAGCAGTAATATATAATAGTAATAAGCAAATCACATTAGCAACATTTTGGGTCATTGCTCCCTTATCCCATGTCCTTGTTTGCTGCCCCCCATCTGGGCATCAGGGCTCCATCCAAAAACAAGCATCTCGGAGCCATATGCTTGAATCCTGCTTGGCACTTGGAGAAAATTCTGCAGATAGATGGAAATTCCCAAAATGTTGAGTACATGGGGGATTTTTTTCCCATTGGAAGTCCAAAAATTGCATAAAGAAAAATGAAAAGCATTCATCTCACATTACCGCCATCAATTCATAATCATCATGTTACCGAAACCTCCGGCGAGCAGCTGATTTGCTATATATATGTAGGGAGGGGACGTTTAATACATTTTTTCAGTGCATTTTTTACGTTCCCTTGTATAACTGTCAATCAGGAAGGCGAGCCTAGACTGCAGTGGCCGTATATATATAGCTACATATGGATCTAATTCGGTGCGCGCTATGTTTATATGACCGCGCAGCTGTTGGTATGCAGCTCGTGACGTGGATGGAAATCTCAGAGGTCAATCAGTTTACGGAGATTCCACAACCGCTCACTTGTTTTGCTTTTTTTTTCTATTTCTATGTGGTATACAGTAATAGTTCCTTTAATCTGGCATCTGATAATCCAGAAAATCTAATAATCCTGGACTTTTCTAAGGCAAAGAACTTGATGATAAGTAACGATGCCCAAAAACATTAGCGGAAAGGTAACATTCACACGTACATTTTTTTTATGAAGTTAATGTCAATTTGTGTTTGGATACATCAGGTACCACCCAGTTGTCAATTTATTAAGAGGACGGTCTGAGTGCCAATGTTGACCCTTGTCCACCACCAAATTTGTCTACGGAACAAATGTACATCAGAACTGGACCTTGGTGCAATGGAAGATAGAAGGGTCTCATGAAATATATTTTCTTCTGCTCAATGTGGACAGCCAGGTGCATGAGCATCACTTACCTGGAGAAGAGGTGGCAGCAGTGTGCACCATCGGGAGACAACAAGCCATGCTCTGGCCAATGTTCTGCTGGAAATGTTAGGTCCTGGCATCATGCGAAAGTTACACCTACTGTAACACAGGTATCTTCACCCTGTCCCACTTCCTCCACCTGGCAGAGACGCCAATATACTCACCGCCACAGCTGCCCAGCTGCGTCTACTGCTATGGTTCCCGAAGCAGCTCCTAATTGCTGTGCACTACGCGCAGGTCTCCTGGCAATGGGCTTAGGGTGCGTTCTCCAGAAGTGTCCCCAGCCAATGGCTAGGCGGTACTGGGCATTTGAGGCTCCCTCCCCTGTAGGAAGGTACCTGAGCACCTTAAGTGTCTTGTGAGTTCCTGAAACAGATAGTTTTTTTTCTGTCAGGTCCCTGAACCTGTGTTCGTACTCAACTCTCCCAGTATCTAAACCTGAACCCGACCTGCTTGTGTACCTGAACCTGTCCCGTGACCCTGTCTGTGCCAGAACCTGAACCCATCATCTGTGTACCTGTCCTGTGACTCTGTCTGTGGCAGAACCTGAACCCATCATCTGTGTACCTGTCCTGTGACCCTGTCTTTGCTAGAACCTGAACCCATCTTCTATGTACCTGTCCTGTGACCCTGTCTGTGCTAGAACCTGAACCCATCTTCTGTGTACCTGTCCTGTGACCCTGTCTGTGGCAGAACCTGAACCCATCTTCTGTGTACCTGTCCTGTGACCCTGTCTGTGGCAGAACCTGAACCCATCTTCTGTGTACTTCAACCCGTCCTGTGACTGCCTGTGCCTGAACCTGAACCCCTCTTGTCCAAACCAGCCATGATCCCAGACCCATCCTGCTACCCTGAACCAGTCTATGATCCTGTTCCTGTTCTGTCTCCATCTCGCTTGCTGCCAGTCTAGATTCCAGCTTGTATCTTTGACTCTGTCTTGCCTGTTGCAAGTCGTGACTCTGTCCCGTCTGCCGCCTGTAAGCTACTGCGTATCCGGGGACTGCCTTGGAGTGACACCTGCCGGGTACCTGCAACTCAAGCCTAACTTCACCACCAGAGGTTCTAGCGAAGACCAGGTAGCTGCTTAGTCAGGCCCCTCCAGGGCTCCGTGACCCGGTGGGTCCACTCACCTGTTCCCGTTACCCACCCGCCCCTGCAGCCATATCAACTACCTAATTATTATACAAGTACCCCTCTTTATGGCAGCGGTATTACTGATGGCAATGCCCACTTTGAGCAGAATAATGCCCTTACCATACTCCAAAAATTGCCCATCAATGGTGTCATCGAGATGATGACCTGTGTCCAAATTCCCCAGTGCTCTTACAATGTACGACTTTCGGTAGGTACCAACCGATGCATACCAGGAACACCCCACTTGGGCCATTTTGGAGATACTCTGACCCAGTTATCACGTCCGAGCTGCTCAAATCCTTACACTTGCTCATTTATCTACAATTTGCATGTAGAGTATGCCTTTTGCCTTATTCATCGTATTATGTGTCATTCTTGTGTAACAGAACCTAGACTGGCTGCAGGGCAGTAGTATCAGGCAGCGGAGGAAAAGGAATCCTTCATCGCTTGTGAATTACATCATGTATTAGGTCTCTGTTGTTGCGGGGAGCTCAAACGTCTGAGTTTCTGCCACTGAGTCATGTAGGATTCCTGAATAATCAATAGGGATGAGGAAAAATGACTCCTTTCCCTTATAGTGCACAATGAGAGCTATACCTATTTAGAAGCAACAGCTAGAGAACTCTACATTGGGAAAAAAATGCACCAAAAATGTGGAAAACTACTCAACAAAAAAGTGCCAAAAGTGTTGGAACCCTAACAGGTGTGGGCAGTGTGAAAATCACATCTGAAACCAGATAAAAAGAGAGAAGTTGACGCAATCTTTGCATTGTGTATCTGTGTGTGCATGAAGAACAGAAAAAGGAGAAGAGAACGGTCTGAGGACTTCAGAACTAAAAAAAAAAATATCAACAATCTCAAGGTTACAAGTTCATCTCCAGGGATCTTGATGTTCCTTTGTCCACGGTGTAGAACATAGTCAAGAAGTTTACAACTTTAGCTAATCGACGTGGACGGCAGAGAGAAATTGATGAAAGGTTGCAACACTCTCTCTAACTTACCCCTCTCCTTTTTCTCAATTTCTGGTTTCTTCTTTTCTTAGAATTTCTGATAATTTTCTTTTTTGTGTTGGTTATCCCTGACAACTGCCACAACGGGCTGCAAAAGAAATTATTTTTTTGATTGGACTTTATATCTTTTTTACTCATGTTGTGGCACTTGAGTTGTAATGCTGTGTTTTAACATTTGTTCTTCCTGATTGCGCTGAACTTTGGTTACTGGGAAAATCAATAAAATGTTTAAATACGAAAGGTTGCAACGCAGGATAGCCTGGATGGTGGATAAGATGCCCCTAATCAAGCTCCAAAGAAATTCAAGCTTTTCTTCAGGCTCAGGGGTCATAAATGTCAGCGTGAACTACAGTATCTGCCCACATATGAGTGAAACGCTATGGTGGAGACCCAGGAGGACCCCACTGCTGACACAGACATAAAAAAGCTAGACTGCAGTTTACCAAAATGTATGTGAGTAATCAAAAGCCTTCTGGGAAAGTTTCTTGTGGACAGATGATACCAAGATAGAGCTTTTTGGTGAAGCACATCCTTCTACTGTTTACCATAAAACAGAATGAGGCCTACAAAGAAAAGAACACAGGACCTACAGTCACACATGGTGGAGGTCAGAGATATTTTGGGGATGTTTTGCTGCCTCTGGCACTGAGTACCTTGACTGTGTGCAAAGCATCATGAAATCTGAAGATTTTGAGTCACAATGTAGTTCCCAGTGTCCCATATCTGGATGTGCGTCCTAGGTCATTGGTCTTCCGGCAGGACAAGGACCACAAATACTTCAAGAAGACCCAGAAATCGATGGAAACAAAGAGAGTCCTGAATTGGGAGCAATGAGTCCGGATGTAAATCCCATTGACACCTGTGGAGAGAACTTAAAATTGCTGTTGGGAGAAGAGAAGACGCCTTCAAATATGAGAGACCTGAAGACGTTTATAAAGAAGAGTCCGAGATTCCAGGTGAGAAGAGTAAGAAGCTTGTGGACGGTTATAGGAAGCGACTGATTGCATTTATTTTTTCCGAAGGGTAAAGGGTGTGCAACCAAATATTAAAATTGAGGATGCCAACAACTTTGTCCGGCCCATTTTTGGGGTTTTGTGTGAAATGATGTCCAATTTGCCTTTTTATCTGTTTTTTTTTTTTTTTGTTTAGTTTTTTTAGTTGTTCCAATACACAGAAAGGAAATAAACATGTAGAACAAAATGTTCACATACTTCTGAGGGCCCGGCGCTGTCCCTTATCCCGTTGGTAGACTTAGAGGTAGTCAGGGTCGAGCCTCCAGCATGGCCCTGTCTCCTGTCCAGGCCCTAATAACTAAGTCCCCACCAACCAGGGGAGGACCCAGACTGAGCCCAACAATCCACCAACATAAAAACAGATGGGGTTAAACAAAATCCTATACAGACCAATAACCAGCACCAGGGGATGACCACGGAGTAAGGGTAAGGGTACAACGAAAAAAGGAGGTAGAAGAAACCACTTACAATAATCACAGAATAGCAGCAGTAAGACACGTCCACTCTGCTCCCTGGCTAGCTCCAACTGAATGAATAACTAGCAACAAGTCCAGGAAGCAGAGGGCTTATATCCCAGCCGGCAATTGCTTAACTGCCGCAATAACCAGCAACAAGTCCAGGAAGCAGAGGGCTTATATCCCAGCCAGCAATTGCTTAACTGCCACCAGCTGGAGCAAAAGAAAGTGCATTAACCCCACCAGTGCTAAAAGAAAAAAAAAACAATTTAAAGTGCATGTGTTGCGCCCCATGGGTCAGACGGAGGTTTAACCTACTTGTCGCCGGGCCGTCGACTATCGCTTGTCACGGCCGGACTAGCCCAGCTCCGTTGTGTGGAGGCGTACAGGAGATGACTTGGGAAAGATAGGATGTTGGGGGTAGTTGTGAGCTGTTTGTTGTGATGCCACCTGTGGTATGCGGCCAGGGAATGGGCCGCCGCTGCTGTCACTGTCCTCCGGGGCAGATATTAATAGCAGCCAGGGATGGGATCGCTCTCCACAGGTAGAGCAGGCCCCGATGAGGATGATGAGAAGGGTTGAGCAGTAATGGCTGCGGGGGCAATAAACAGTCAGAGTCTATGGCTGCAGTTCCAGGTTGTTTACTCACTTTTGTACGATGCCGCTCACCCGGGTAATACCGGTCACTTGCTTTGATGGGCTCCGTCGAACCCGAATCCCTTTGGAGATCAGTCAGATTTGGTGTTCGGTGGGTTCCCTCCTTGTAATGCCTGTCTTTGGACCCCCTGGCTTGAAGCTATGAGGGGACCCGGGGTTTCACAAGATGTACTCTTGTCCTTATATGCAGGTGCCACAGTTCCGATGTGGGGTCCAGCTTGAGGCGAGGCCCCAGATCCTATATGGCACTGTGCTGTCGGGGGCTGTGTGGTCAGGGAGGCTTGAAACCATCCCCGTCCAGGCAGATTCTGGAAAACCAATGTGAAGTATGATCTTCCCTAGGGTCCTGCCACCCTGTGTGGCGTCGGTTCCGTGGGGAACAGAGATCCCTCTCCCCACCGGCAAACGTGGTGAACTTATCCTCCTTCCCACCGGAGCACCTGTAGATGTGACTGCTCCGTTGCTCTCCTGCTGGAGAACTTACTCACTGTTGTGTTGGCTCCTGACTTCCCCTGCTGGCTGCACCTTCCCCCTCCCAGGTTCTAAGCTAATGGGACTGTGGCCCCTGTTGAGGGCATCGTGAAAATGCCTCTCTGTTGGCGATCCCTTTATTACCCAACCCTAGCCCAGTCCCCAGTGGGAGCAGGGCAACCTAGTGTGTATTTGAGTGTGTAATGTGGTGAAACCGGGACTGACCTCCTTAGAAACCGGGTTTAGCATTACACCCAAATTTGGGTGCAATACTCTGTGGCGGCTGAAGCCTCAGGGGCGCCACACATGGCCTAGATAGTAAGATGAGAACTAGCCCTGAAGCTGTCCCGATACACGTGCCACAGAGGCAGTCATCACTGGAGCAGGGTCTGGTGAGATTTTGGTGCGAGCAGATGGCCTCTTGACTCTCCACTGACAGATGACATCAGGGAAAAAGATTGCTTGAGCATGTTGAATTTTACTTGCCTGATTCTTTTGCTCTCACTACTTTCAGAGATGTCGCTCAACGGCTTTCTCTTCTCCCGCCAGGCAGGACACACGTTCTATTGATTTTGCTCAATTTGCTTTTGTTGCGGGCAGAGTAGGGAGATAGGGCCACCAGACTTGGTGCAGTAGCTTGAAGCCGGCAGTGACAGCCATAGAGAAGCCAACAGAAAACAGTCTGTCCGTACCTAATATCTGAGAACCACCCTATAATTGGGCTATTATTGTGCCTCGCTGACACTGCTCCCCATAGGAGTGATCCAAGTATCATTCGCACTTACTACTTCATTGCAGTTCCCTCCAGTACCTTTCAGCGTGGCCTTTGGCCATGCTCTTGGGAACAAGCTGTCAAAAATAACAATCAGTAGTAACCAATAAACTGCATGATAGCTATGAAAGGAAAGCCTGTTAGACAGGTTTTGGTTTCCTCCACAACATGTCTGTTCACGAATTTTGTCCTTGGCTGTACAGGGATCTTTAGGCTTCTATATATAATTCCTGTTCTATAAAGATTTGGCCCAAAAGCACTCTTTTTTTCGTGTCCACAGTCTACAGCATTCGGTAGGGACAGAAGTAAAGAAAAATGTGGATGACTGAAAGAATTTAGAAAGTAATAGGATAGAGGGTATGGTGGGTGGGGGTCTAACAGCTCTGATAATGGCCCAGCACGTGAACTAGACAAAATCCGAATCAGTAGGATTCTTGAGGAACCGTTCTTCCCATGTTCACCCACCAACTCACCTCATCTGCTTGAAACATTTATCCATATCTTTAAACGTTATCACCTGTCCATTGAATAGATGATAACTTACTGATTATTGGGGGCTGGTTGCTGGGACCCCCACCAATCCTGAGAATGTGACTTTGCAGAGCGGTGGCCAGACATGCGCACAACCACCACATTCTTTCTATATGGGACTGCCGGAAAAAGCCAAGCGCCGTACCATGGATGAGACTGCCGTAAAAACTCAAGTGCCGTCCCATGGATGGGACTACCGGAAAAAGCCAAGCGCCGTACTATGGATGAGACTGTCGGAAAAAGCGAAGCGCTGTACCATGGACGAGAATGATTGAGAAAGCCAAGCACCGTACCATGGATGAGACTGCTGGAAAAAGCCAAGTGCTGTCCATAGATGAGACTGCCGGAAAAAGCCATGTGCCGTACAACCACGAATTAGGTGATAAGTTTCATCTCTAGAATTTATCATTTATTAACCCACTATACCGTCTATTTCAACTAAATTTGAGTCACCAATGTCACCAGAGCTATGCTGGTTGTGACATATGATGTAATGACCTCAGTGCATGTGCATTACAGTACTTTGCTCTGCCCTCGGCAGGGCAGAGAAGTGTGCCTGTGCAGGAGCACAATAGATGACATAGTGTGGATGATGTAGGACGCGTCATCCACACGAGGCAAGAAGGAGGATAGCGATCGCAAGGAGAGAGGAAGCGCCTGATCAAGACCAGAGACACCCATCGGACTGGACCGCCCCATAGGTGGTCCTCATTTCATCTTTGGATCACCGCCTTGAGGGCTGAAACCCTCAGGGCTCTTATGAGGCCCTGTTGGGTTCTGACATTGACTTGCATGCGCATGTGTAGAACCATCCCGGGTCACATCAGAGCTGGAAGTTCTGGCTCAGTGTGAGAATGTTGGACATTTCAGTGCTCACGGTGGGGATCAGAAGATGTGACAAGGACCGGACCACCCCATAGGTGGTCCTCATTGCATCTTCGGATCCCCGCCTTGAGGGCTGAAAAACCCGGGGCCCTTATGAGGCCTTTGACGGTTCTGACGTTGTCTTGGGTGCGCATGCGCAGAACCATTCTGAGTCTCATCAGACCTGGAAGTCCCAGCTCAGTGTGTGACTGCCAGGGATTTCAGGGCTCACAGCGGGGATCAGAAGATGCGACAAGGACCGGCCGCTCCATTGCATCTTCGGATCCCCACCTTGACAGCTGAAACCCCTGGGACCCTTATGAAGCCCTTGAGGGTTCTGATGTTGACTTTCATGCGCATGCGCAGAAGCATCCCAAGTCTCATCAGAGCTGGAAGTACCAGCTCAGTGTGAGACTGCCGGGGATTTCAGAAGATATGACAAGGACCGGACAGGTAACGATTAGGAGCAGTGTAGTGCATATAAGGTTTTTTTTTAACCTATTGATAGCCCATTACAATTCCTGTAATCCTCGCACACAAAAAATCCACATTTTGGCGAATGAGGATTTTTGCAACATTCAACTCAACTCGAATATATTTGCTCATCTCTAACGTATAGGCACCATCCAAATGTTATTAGGAACAGACAGATCCGTCATCAGGTCGGGAATTATTATGTAAATATTACCTAATAGACAGATTTAGTGACCGCACCTAAAAATGACACAAACAACAGCATTAGTCATAACCCCGAGACGTGAGTGAGCAATGCAAGGAATGTAGAAGCGGAACTGTCTATGGGGCTCCACCGCTTATCACCTGTGATAACAATGCTGTAAACACCTCCGAATATCCGCATGTACGGTAATCAACTAATGGGTAAGGAAGTAATTTACCGGAAATCTTTAATAGGTTTCTTACCCTTCCTGTAAAAATTAATTGATTTTCGGGAAACCTCAGTGGTCACCCAAGACTCTAAAAACCCCTGGATAGAAAATCTGCCACGTAATCTGTCAAGGGTCCTAAAAATTGTAAGGATCCAAAACAAAAAAGTACATGAGTAAGTTGCCCAAATTTTTTTTTAAATATTAAATTTTTATTAGAATATACAAGAGACCCTCTAAAGTTCTTCAAAATGAATGAAAACTTAACATAGAAGTATGAGCTATACAAATGTGTCTTCCCAGGCCTGCAGTGCCCTAATCTACCCTACATTCAGTGAAAAATGTGCCCTTATCAGGGTGCCGAAAAAAAAGGAAATTAAGAAAGAAAAGAATTAAAATAGTTATAAATTATTGTAAATTATGAACCCAGTGTGCTTTGATGCCGCCCATGGGGAGAGGGAGGCGATGCCGAACTGAGGGGGATGGGTGAGGGTACAGTAGATGGGGGCAGAGCTGGAAATGCAGCGGTATAGTGGGGATAGGTGAGAGTACAGTAGATGGGGCAAAGCTGGTTGTGCAGCAGTATAGTGGGGTGAGGGGATGGGTGAGGGTACAGTAGATGGGGCAGAGCTGGTTGTGCAGCGGTATAGTGGGGTGAGGGGGATGGGTGAGGGTACAGTAGATGGGGCAGAGCTGGAAATGCAGCGGTATAGTGGGGATAGGTGAGAGTACAGTAGATGGGGCAAAGCTGGTTGTGCAGCAGTATAGTGGGGTGAGGGGATGGGTGAGGGTACAGTAGATGGGGCAGAGCTGGTTGTGCAGCGGTATAGTGGGGTGAGGGGGATGGGTGAGGGTACAGTAGATGGGTCAGAGCTGGAAATGCAGCGGTATAGTGGGGATGAGCCAGAGTACAGTAGATGGGGAAGAGCTGGGTGTGCAGCCGTATAGTGGGGTGAGGGGGATGGGTGAGGGTACAGTAGATGGGGTAGAGCTGGTTGTGCAGCAGTATAGTGGGGTGAGGGGGATGTATGAGGGTACAGTAGATGGGACAGAGCTGGACATTCAGCGGTAAAGTGGGGTGAGGGGGATGGGTAAGGGTACAGTAGATGGGACAGAGCTGGTTGTGCAGCGGTATAGTGGTGTGAGGGGATGGGTAAGGGTACAGTAGATGGGACAGAGCTGGACATTCAGCGGTAAAGTGGGGTGAGGGGGATGGGTAAGGTTACAGTAGATGGGACAGAGCTGGTTGTACAGCGGTATAGTGGGGTGAGGGCGATGGGTGAGGGTACAGTAGGTGAGGGTCATGCAACACTATGGTGGAGTAAGGGTTACTGTAGGTTGTAGGCTTGTCGGAAGAGGTTGTTCTTCAGATTCCTTTTGAAGCTTTCCAAGGTAGGTGAGAGTCTAATATCCTGGGGTAGAGCGTTCTAGAGTATGGGGGAAGCGCTTGAGAAATCTTGGATATGATTGTGGGAAGAGGAGAAAAGAGGGGAGGAGAGAAGGAGATCTTGTGAGGATCTGAGGTTGCGTGTAGGTAGGTACTGGAGACTAGGATGGAGGTGACAGGTTGTGGATGACTTTATATGTCATGGTTAGTGTTTTGAACTGGAGTCGTTGGGCAATGGGAAGCCAGTGAAAAGATTGACAGAGTGGCAAAGCCATATAGCGAGCGAGAGCCACGCTACCGGCTGTAACAGGAGAGCAGCATTTCTGCTGATCAGAGCTGTGCAACTCTGATCAACAGAAATCAATCAGTGATCAGACTGCTGATCCTTATAGTCCCTTAGGGGGCCTAGAAAAATAAAAAAAAGGAAAGAAACAAAGTTCTAAAACAAAAAAAAATAATAAATAAAAGTTCAAATCACGCTCATTTGCCCCACTGAAAATTAAACAGTTAAATAAATACAAAATATACAAACATTTGGTATCGTTGTGTTCAGAAATGCTCGAGCTATCAAAATATAAAATCAATTAATCTGATCAGTAAACGGCGTAGCGGCAAATAAATTCCAAACGCCAAAGTTAAATTTTTTTGATTGTCGAAAATGTTGCACAATATGCAATAACAGGTGATCAAAATGTATCATCTACGCAAATATGGTACTGTTAAAACGTCAGCTCGAGACGCAAAAAATAAGCCGTCACTGAGCCCCATACCTTGAAAAATTAGAACGCGAAAAATGGCACAAAAAGTGTGCCACTTTTTTGGGGACAAACTTCTGAATTTTTTTAACCCCTTAGATAAAAGTAAACCAATACGTTTGATATCTACGAACTCGCACCGACCTGAGGCATCACCCCGACACATCAGTTTTACCATATAGTGAAGACGATGAATAAAATTTCCCTAAAACAATCATGCAATTGCACTTTTTTTTTCCAATTTTCCGTACTTGGAATTTGTTGACCATTTTCCAGTACACTATGTGATAAAACTCATGATTTAATTTAAAAGTACAGCTCGTCCTGCAAAAAATAAGCCCTCATATGGCAAGATTGATGGAAGAATAAAAAAAGTTACTACTCTCGGAAGAAAGGGGGAAAAAAAACGGAAAATCGCCCGGGGGTGAAATGGTTCCTATATTTTACAATTTTCATGATAAATTATGGCTTTTATTTACATTCTAAGAAGAGGAGATGATATGGACGTATATATATTTTTAATTACTATTTTTTGTAATGGTACTATATATATATATATATATATATATATATATATATATATACAAACAGCAATTATGTCATTTAGGTTTTTTCTTATTTGTCTGTTTTGCCGCTCATCTTGTAGGAAAAATACTGGCTAGGTTAAGTTTTAATTGTTATTAGTTTGTTTGTTTTTTAGATGTTATCTAAATTCTGTGATAGGGAGGTGACGTGAACATTTCTATGTTTTTTATTTTTTATCATTTTTTATTATAATTTTTATTTATATAGCGCCAACATATTCCCCAGCGCTTTACAGTTCTATTCTTTAATTATTGTTCATTATTAGATTTTTATGACATTATGAGAAGAGAGTAGGGTGATATATAAAAATTAATATCACAATGTAAATAAAAAGTAAACAAGAAATAATACTATAATAATCAAGACAACAGAATAGTAATAAATATAATAAATAAATATAAATATTTTTTAATATACCTTAATTTATTTTTATTATATTTTTATATATTATATATTATTATATTATCCATAATATATATATATTTTATATATAAATATATATATATATATTTATTTTATATATAAATATATATATATTTACTTTATATATATATATTTAATTTATTTTATATATATATATATTTATTTAATATATATATATATTTTATATATTTTTTTTATATATATATATATATATATATATATATATATATATATATCAGACACCAACATTGTAATAATAAAAACATAAAAACTACACCTTAACACAAGAAAAACCTATAAAAAAACGAGGCAGGAGGGAAAAAAAGGCACAAAAACCACAGAGGGGCCATATACGCTGTAGCCGCCGCGCTGTCACGTGACTGGGTTCACTCCTCAGATAGACTTATATCGTCTCCCTCTGATGATGTCACTTGCCAGGCACAAGTCCGCACACAATGACACAGCGCTTCTCTACACTTGCCAGTAGTCAAGATGGCGCCCACTGCAGCGTTGCCATCTCGGCGTCGTGACGCAACGACGCAATTCGGTCACCTGAGAGGCGTGGTTTAGCTTGGCCGCTCTGTAGTGTCTTGGCGGCAGCAACGTAGTTAGGTAGTCACAGTGCGAAGGAAGCATGGCGGAGCAGGGAGCCGGCGGGGATCGGCCTCAGGAAGAGTGCGAAGGAGCCAGCGGCGGAGCCCCGGGAGGAGCTGGACGGAGGGAGAGCAGCAGCGGAGCGGGTGAGGTGTATACACACAGCAGGGTGGGGGATGGGAGGCAGTGCATGGACCTGCCCGGGCCTCTTCCCTGTATACAGTGGTATATGGGGATTCTCAGTAGTTGCTGTGGGACTACAACTCCCAGCTTCTTATTGGGGGGTTGTGGTGACATAATGTGTGCTGTACACACAGCCCCCCTGAACTGGAATATAAGATCCTGTCCCAAGAGCTGGCGCTCTACAGAGGGGGGCACTGCGTGTTGTATGTGTATGGGGGTTATGCGAGGCAGGGGCGGCGAAGAGCAGCAGCGCAGGGGATGGATCAGAGCAGCCTGCAAACCGCCAGAAAAGGCTGACCCTCCAGCACGCCGCCTATGAGGAGCTGACGGTGCCAGAGATGCCCGGGGACCAGGGGTGATGCTGTCCCGGGAGAGAGTGGGCGATGCCGCGGAGATGCCCAGGAGAAAGGGGGCGATGTCGCGGGGATGCCCGGGGGAAAGGGGGCGATGCCGTGGAGATGCCCAGGGGAAAGGGGGCGATGCCGCGCAGATGCCCAGGGGAAAGGGGGCGATGCCGCGCAGATGCCCAGGGGAAAGGGGGCGACGCCGCAGAGATGCCCGGGAGAGGGGGGGCGACGCCGCGGAGATGCCCGGGAGAGGGGGGGCGACGCCGCGGAGATGCCCGGGAGAGGGGGGGCGACGCCGCGGAGATGCCCGGGAGAGGGGGGGGCGACGCCGCGGAGATGCCCGGGAGAGGGGGGGGCGACGCCGCGGAGATGCCCGGGAGAGGGGGGGCGACGCCGCGGAGATGCCCGGGAGAGGGGGGGCGACGCCGCGGAGATGCCCGGGAGAGGGGGGGGGGGCGACGCCGCGGAGATGCCCGGGAGAGGGGGGGGCGACGCCGCGGAGATGCCCGGGAGAGGGGGGGGGCGACGCCGCGGAGATGCCCGGGAGAGGGGGGGGCGACGCCGCGGAGATGCCCGGGAGAGGGGGGGGCGACGCCGCGGAGATGCCCGGGAGAGGGGGGGGCGACGCCGCGGAGATGCCCGGGAGAGGGGGGGGCGACGCCGCGGAGATGCCCGGGAGAGGGGGGGGGCGACGCCGCGGAGATGCCCGGGAGAGGGGGGGGCGACGCCGCGGAGATGCCCGGGAGAGGGGGGGGGCGACGCCGCGGAGATGCCCGGGAGAGGGGGGGGGGCGACGCCGCGGAGATGCCCCGGGAGAGGGGGGGGGCGACGCCGCGGAGATGCCCGGGAGAAAGGGGGAGATGCCCAGGAGAAAGGGGGCAACGCCGCGGAGATGCCCGGGGGAGAAGGAGTGATACTCTGGAGATGCCCAGGAGAGAGGGGGCAATTGCTGCAGGGTTGCCTGGGAAAAGGGGCTAATGCCGCCCATGGAGACAAGGGGTGATGCCAGAGAGCTGACTGTGAAAAGGGGGTGATGCTGTGGAAATGCCCAGGGGTTAAGGGGGACAATGCTGCAAAGGAGGTGATAGGGCAGAGATGCGCTGAGGAGAGGGGTGATGCCGCAAAACTACCCAGGGGGAAACAGGGAGATGCTGCCCAGGGGGAAAGGGCCAGATACCGTGGAGATTCCCATTGGGGAGAGGGGACGATACTGCGGAGATGCCAAGGTAAAGATGCGATGCCGCAAGGCTGCTTGGCAAAGGGTCTGATGCTCATGGAGATAAGGGGCAATGCCACAGATGTCCAAGGGGAATGCGGGGCTACTTGGGGAAAAGGGGTTGATGCCGCCCAGTGAGATGGGGCGATGCTGCAAAAGATGCCCAGGGGACAGGTGGCGGTGCCGCTAAGCTGCCCGATGAAAACGGTGCGCTGGCCGTGAAGATGCCCAGGTGGAGAGGGGGCAATGCTGGGGAGATGCCCAGTGGCTGCCACCCTGATCTCAATAACGGGAGGGTCTCTGACCGCCGTAATGGTAGGGACCCCAATGTGTGTACTAGAGGGACCTATAGGTGTGTAGGGGAGGGAATTGACCTGGGCCCCCCCACTGTCGTTTTACATAGCTGTGTGGGGGACTTGTCTGTGCAGCTGCTTAGCGGAGAGCCCCCCATCTGTGGTGTCTGTGTATCTAGATAGCCCTGGGATTGGACTGGATACATAACACTTTTGGGGCCCTTCAAAGTTTTTGAACTTACATTTTTCTGTCTGAAAAAATTCACATCCAAAAATAACCAAATACTTCTTTTGTGTTTATTTTTTTATGATGTTTTTGTAGTTGGGCTGGGCTTTCTGTTTCTGTTTCTGTTTCTCTTGTATCTGAAGTTACATTTTGTGCAGTTTTTTTTCTTCCAAACAGTTGTAAGAATTGATGTTGCTGCTTTTTTTCCCGCATGTAAAGAAAACAGGGGCAGGTTCTCTGTAGTTTGTCCCCAATGAAATGAATGGGGCTCTACTGCGAGGATGCGATGAGGATTGTGGAGCGAATCTGCCTCAAACTCCCTGTAAAAAAAACAAAACAAAAACTGAATAAACCTTTCAGGTTAAAGTTTTTTGTTTTTTAAGATGGCCAGTAGTAGAAAATGTTATAAGGTTACTTATCTGTTAAATCCTCCGCTGCCTAGGGGCTTCCTGGCATACAAAGGGTTAGTTATGTTTTTATTGCTGAAATTGCACAGTGGTTGTAAAAAGAAGCGGCTTGTTAAAAATTTGAGAATACACCTTGTTGCTTAAGCTACAACCTCTGCAGTTTAGCAATGGTGGTGGCATGTGTACGGTGCTTACTAGCTCTTTTCTATAGAGCTTGTCAGTGCTGCCTTGAAGCTGTCTGCACTGTTGGCTTTCGCTCCGATTGCCGCTCCTGCGGCTGCCCCTCTGATTCACCCTGCCTGTCTGCTCTGGCGGCTGCCCCTCCAATTCCTGCTGTCCCTCCAATTCCCCCTGCCCCCCCCCCTCCGCTTCGGCGGCTGCCTCTCTACGATTCCCCCCTCCGCTTCGGCGGCTGCCTCTCTACGATTCCCCCCTCCGCTTCGGCGGCTGCCTCTCTACGATTCCCCCCTCCGCTTCGGCGGCTGCCTCTCTACGATTCCCCCCTCCGCTTCGGCGGTTGCCTCTCTACGATTCCCCCTGCTCCATCTTCGCTTCGGCGGCTGCCTCTCTACGATTCCCCCTGCTCCCTCTTCGCTTCGGCGGTTGCCTCTCTACGATTCCCCCTGCTCCCTCTTCGCTTCGGCGGCTGCCTCTCTATGATTCCCCCTGCTCCCCCTTCGCTTCGGCGGCTGCCTCTCTACGATTCCCCCTGCCCCCCCCCTTTGCTTTGGCGGCTGCCTCTCTACGATTCCCCCTGCCCCCCCTTTGCTTTGGCGGCTGCCTCTCTACGATTCCCCCTGCCCCCCCCTTTGCTTTGGCGGCTGCCTCTCTACGATTCCCCCTGCCCCCCCCTTTGCTTTGGCGGCTGCCTCTCTACGATTCCCCCTGCCCCCCCCCCTCCCCCTCCGGCGGCTGCCTCTCTACGATTCCCCCTGCCCCCCCCTCCATTTCGACGACTGTCTCTCTACGATTCCCCCTGCCCTCCTCTTTGCTTTGGCGGCTGCCTCTCTACGATTCCCCCTGCCCCCCCCCCCCCTCTGCTTCGGCGGCTGCCTCTCTACGATTCCCCCATGCCCCCCCCCTCCGGCGGCTGCCTCTCTACGATTCCCCCTGCCCCCCCCTTTGCTTTGGCGGCTGCCTCTCTATGATTCCCCCTGCCCCCTCCCCCTCCGCTTCGGCGGCTGCCTCTCTACGATTCCCCCATGCCCCCCCCTCCGCTTCGGCGGCTGCCTCTCTACGATTCCACCTGCCCCCCCCTTTGCTTTGGCGGCTGCCTCTCTACGATTCCCCCTGCCCACCTCACTTCGGCGGCTGCCTCTCTACAATTCCCCCTTGCCCCCTCCCCTCCGCTTCGGTGGCTGCCTCTCTACGATTCCCCCATGCCCCCTCCCCTCCGCTTCGGCGGCTGCCTCTCTACGATTCCCCCTCCCCCACCCCTTTGCTTTGGCGGCTGCCTCTCTACGATTCCCCCTCCCCCACCCCTTTGCTTTGGCGGCTGCCTCTCTACGATTCCCCCTGCCCCCCCCTTTGCTTTGGCGGCTGCCTCTCTACGTTTCCCCCTGCCCCCCCTCCATTTCGACGACTGTCTCTCTACGATTCCCGCTGCCCTCCTCTTTGCTTTGGCGGCTGCCTCTCTACGATTCCCCCTGCCCCCCCCTCTGCTTCGGCGGCTGCCTCTCTACGATTCCCCCATGCCCCCCCCCCCCTCCGGCGGCTGCCTCTCTACGATTCCCCCTGCCCCCCCCCCCTTTGCTTTGGCGGCTGCCTCTCTGATTCCCCCTGCCCCCTCCCCCTCTGCTTCGGCGGCTGCCTCTCTACAATTCCCCCATGCCCCCCCCCCCCTCCGCTTCGGCGGCTGCCTCTCTACGACTCCACCTGCCCCCCCCCCCCTTTGCTTTGGCGGCTGCCTCTCTATGATTCCCCCTGCCCACCTCACTTCGGCGGCTGCCTCTCTACAATTCCCCCTTGCCCCCTCCCCTCCGCTTCGGTGGCTGCCTCTCTACGATTCCCCCATGCCCCCTCCCCTCCGCTTCGGCGGCTGCCTCTCTACGACTCCACCTGCCCCCCCCCCCCTTTGCTTTGGCGGCTGCCTCTCTATGATTCCCCCTGCCCACCTCACTTCGGCGGCTGCCTCTCTACGATTCCCCCTGCCCACCTCACTTCGGCGGCTGCCTCTCTACGATTCCCCCTGCCCACCTCACTTCGGCGGCTGCCACTCTACGATTCCCCCTGCCCACCTCACTTCGGCGGCTGCCACTCTACGATTCCCCCTGCCCACCTCACTTCGGCGGCTGCCACTCTACGATTCCCCCTGCCCACCTCACTTCGGCGGCTGCCTCTCTACGATTCCCCCTGCCCACCTCACTTCGGCGGCTGCCTCTCTACGATTCCCCCTGCCCACCTCACTTCGGCGGCTGCCTCTCTACAATTCCGATTCCCCCCCGACTCCCTACCCCCCTTTCCGACGGCTGCCTCTTCGATTTTCCCTGCCCCTCTGCTTTGGCGGCTGCCCCTCTGATTCCCCCTGACCCTCCGCTTCGGTGGCTGCCCCTTGCCCCTCCATTGGCTGCCTCTCTGTTCCAGCGGCTGCCCATCCAATTCCCCCTTCCCCTCTGCTTCAGCGGCTGCCCTTCTGATTGGCCCCTGCCCCCTCACTTCTGCGGTTGTCTCTCTATGATTCCCTGCCTCCGCTTTGGCAGCTGCCCCCTGCCTCTGCACTCTGGTGGCTGCCCCTCTGATTTCCTATGCCCCTCCGCTCTGGCGGCTGCCCACTGCCCTCCAGCGCCTGCCCCTCCTCTTCAGCGGCTGCCTCTCTGCTATTCCCTCTGCACCTCCGTCTTCCCCTGCCTTGCCCTGCAGCAGAGCGGACAGTTGAGGCCAGGGGTGCAACTATGCTGGTAGCCCGAACTAATACATGTTTTACCATGTTAGGTAATTTGTGATTTTCTGACTTGATCCCTACTATTGGCCAACTTTTTGGAAAACCTTTGAAAGATCCCTTTAATTCTTTAATTATCAGAAGTGAGGTGTAAGGGTTTGGTCACATGCTGCAGCGATCTTGTCAAATGTGGCCAATAACACAACCCCCCCAAAAAAAAAAATGTTTAGGGGGCTCCAGGGAGCCAAACAGCAGAGAAAACAGAAGAGCCTGAAAAAGCAAAGAAGGCCGTGTGTTTAGCCACAATACATCCATAGATGGGCGAGTTTAGTAGCACCGCTCATTTGTGTATCAGTATGGTAATTGGAGGCTCCATGCAATCATGGGATCCTGCCATTGTCATGGAGGGTTTGAGGACGACCCTTGATGCTCCGACCTGAACTCGGCAGTGGCGTAGACATATATGGAGCTATTAATTTTTGGCTTGGGAGAACCCCCCCCCTCACATTGCAGGACACCCTCGGATCGGAAATTTAATTTAATTTTATTCATTTATATAGCGCTATTAATTCCACAGCGCTTTACATACATTGGCAACACTGTCCCCATTGGGGCTCACAATCTAGAGTCCATATCTGTATGTCTTTGGAGTGTGGGAGGAAACCGGAGACCCCGGAGGAAACCCACGCAAACACGGGGAGAACATACAAACTCCTTGCAGATGTTGTCCTTGGGATTTGAACCCAGGACCCCATTGCTGCAAGATTGCAGTGCTAACCACTGAGGCGCTGCAAGATTGCAGTGCTAACCACTGAGGCGCTGCAAGATTGCAGTGCTAACCACTGAGGCGCTGCAAGATTGCAGTGCTAACCACTGAGGCGCTGCAAGATTGCAGTGCTAACCACTGAGGCGCCGCAAGATTGCAGTGCTAACCACTGAGGCGCCGCAAGATTGCAGTGCTAACCACTGAGGCGCCGCAAGATTGCAGTGCTAACCACTGAGGCGCCGCAAGATTGCAGTGCTAACCACTGAGGCGCCGCAAGATTGCAGTGCTAACCACTGAGGCGCCGCAAGATTGCAGTGCTAACCACTGAGGCGCCGCAAGATTGCAGTGCTAACCACTGAGGCGCCGCAAGATTGCAGTGCTAACCACTGAGGCGCCGCAAGATTGCAGTGCTAACCACTGAGGCGCCGCAAGATTGCAGTGCTAACCACTGAGGCGCCGCAAGATTGCAGTGCTAACCACTGAGGCGCCGCAAGATTGCAGTGCTAACCACTGAGGCGCCGCAAGATTGCAGTGCTAACCACTGAGGCGCCGCAAGATTGCAGTGCTAACCACTGAGGCGCCGCAAGATTGCAGTGCTAACCACTGAGGCGCCGCAAGATTGCAGTGCTAACCACTGAGGCGCCGCAAGATTGCAGTGCTAACCACTGAGGCGCCGCAAGATTGCAGTGCTAACCACTGAGGCGCCGCAAGATTGCAGTGCTAACCACTGAGGCGCCGCAAGATTGCAGTGCTAACCACTGAGGCGCCGCAAGATTGCAGTGCTAACCACTGAGCCGCCGTGCCGCACTACAGCCACCAGTAATTGTTGGAGGTGTGGATCTGGTCGAGCAGCTCGCCGACTCTGGAGCTCATTAATAGTCATCGCTGTGGAGGGGTTACATAATCGTGAAGCTCCTCGGTCGGATCATTAGATCCTGCTCTGGATTCTCCACAAATGTTTCCCAATCGTTTCAGCTTGTGCAAAAAGCAATTCAGGAAATTCTCGCTAAACAGCCTCGTGTGTGTGTGTGTATATATGTGTATGTATCTGTGTGTGTATGTATGTATGTTTGTACAGTATATATATATATATGTACAGTTAGGTCCAGAAATATTTGGACAGTGACACAAGTTTTGTTATTTTAGCTGTTTACAAAAACATGTTCAGAAATACAATTATATATATAATATGGGCTGAAAGTGCACACTCCCAGCTGCAATATGAGAGTTTTCACATCCAAATCGGAGAAAGGGTTTAGGAATCATAGCTCTGTAATGCATAGCCTCCTCTTTTTCAAGGGACCAAAAGTAATTGGACAAGGGACTCTAAGGGCTGCAATTAACTCTGAAGGCATCTCCCTCGTTAACCTGTAATCAATGAAGTAGTTAAAAGGTCTGGGGTTGATTACAGGTGTGTGGTTTTGCATTTGGAAGCTGTTGCTGTGACCAGACAACATGCGGTCTAAGGAACTCTCAATTGAGATGAAGCAGAACATCCTGAGGCTAAAAAAAAGAAAAAATCCCTCAGAGAGATAGCAGACATGCTTGGAGTAGCAAAATCAACAGTCGGGTACATTCTGAGAAAAAAGGAATTGACTGGTGATCTTGGGAACTCAAAAAGGCCTGGGCGTCCACGGATGACAACAGTGGTGGATGATCGCCGCATACTTTCTTTGGTGAAGAAGAACCCGTTCACAACATCAACTGAAGTCTAGAACACTCTCAGTGAAGTAGGTGTATCTGTCTCTAAGTCAACAGTAAAGAGAAGACTCCATGAAAGTAAATACAAAGGGTTCACATCTAGATGCAAACCATTCATCAATTCCAAAAATAGACAGGCCAGAGTTAAATTTGCTGAAAAACACCTCATGAAGCCAGCTCAGTTCTGGAAAAGTATTCTATGGACAGATGAGACCAAGATCAACCTGTACCAGAATGATGGGAAGAAAAAAGTTTGGAGAAGAAAGGGAACGGCACATGATCCAAGGCACACCACATCCTCTGTAAAACATGGTGGAGGCACCGTGATGGCATGGGCATGCATGGCTTTCAATGGCACTGGGTCACTTGTGTTTATTGATGACATAACAGCAGACAAGAGTAGCCGGATGAATTCTGAAGTGTACCGGGATATACTTTCAGCCCAGATTCAGCCAAATGCCGCAAAGTTGATCGGACGGCGCTTCATACTACAGATGGACAATGACCCCAAGCATACAGCCAAAGCTACCCAGGAGTTCATGAGTGCAAAAAAGTGGAACATTCTGCAATGGCCAAGTCAATCACCAGATCTTAACCCAATTGAGCATGCATTTCACTTGCTCAAATCCAGACTTAAGACGGAAAGACCCACAAACAAGCAAGACCTGAAGGCTGCGGCTGTAAAGGCCTGGCAAAGCATTAAGAAGGAAGAAACCCAGCGTTTGGTGATGTCCATGGGTTCCAGACTTAAGGCAGTGATTGCCTCCAAAGGATTCACAACAAAATATTGAAAATAAAAATATTTTTATTTATTTTATATTTTGTTTGGGTTTGGTTTATTTGTCCAATTACTTTTGACCTCCTAAAATGTGGAGTGTTTGTAAAGAAATGTGACAATTCCTACAATTTCTATCAGATATTTTTGTTCAAACCTTCAAATTAAACGTTACAATCTGCACTTGAATTCTGTTGTAGAGTTTTCATTTCAAATCCAATGTGGTGGCATGCAGAGCCCAACTCGCGAAAATTGTGTCACTGTCCAAATATTTCTGGACCTAACTGTATTTATGTGTGTAATTATATATATATATATATATATATATATATATA
Source organism: Anomaloglossus baeobatrachus (assembly GCF_048569485.1). Lineage (NCBI taxonomy): Eukaryota > Metazoa > Chordata > Amphibia > Anura > Aromobatidae > Anomaloglossus > Anomaloglossus baeobatrachus. The sequence continues at coordinate 47,778,985 of NC_134363.1, forward strand.
TCTATATATCAGTGCCTTGCGAAAGTATTCGGCCCCTTTGATTTTTTTTTTCAACCTTTTCCCACTTTTCAGGCTTCAAACATATAGATAAAAATGTTAATGTTCTGGAGAAGAATCAACAAGTGGACACAATTGTGACGTTGAAGGAAATTTATTGCTTATTTTAAACTTTTATAAACAATAATAAACTGAAATTGGGGCGTGCAATATTATTCATCCCCTTTAAGTTAATACTTTGTAGCGCCCCCTTTTGCTGCGATTACAGCTGCAGTCGCTTGGGGGATGTGTCTATCAGTTTTGCACATGGAGAGGCTGAAATTCTCGCCCATTTTTCCTTTGTAAACAGCTGGAGCTGAGTGAGGTTGGATGGAGGCGTTTGTGAACAGCAGTTTTCAGCTCTTTCCACAGATTCTCGATTGGGTTCAGGTCTGGACTGTGACTTGGCCATTCTAACACCTGGATACGTTTATTTGTGAACCATTCCATTGTAGATTTGCTTTATGTTTGGGATCATTGTCTTGTTGGAAGACAAATCTCCGTCCCAGTCTCAGGTCTCTGGCAGACTCCAGCAGGTTTTCTTCAAGAATGGTCCTGTATTTGGCTCCATCCATCTTCCCATCAATTTCAACAATCTTCCCTGTCCCTGCTGAAGAAAAGCAGGCCCAAACCATGATGCTGCCACCACCATGTTTGACAGTGGGGATGGTGTGTTCAGGGTGATGAGCTTTGTTGTTTTTACGCCAAACATATCGTTTGGCATTGTGCACAAAAAGTTAGATTTTGGTTTCATCTGAGCAGAGCACCTTCTTCCACATGTTTGCCACAAGCCACCTGGGAGACACCAAACAAATGGCACTTTTTATGGATATCTTTGAGAAATGGCTTTCTTCTTGCCACTCTTCCATAAAGGCCAGATTTGTGCAGTGTATGACTGATTGTTGTCCTATGGACAGACTCTCCCACCTCAGCTGTAGATCTCTGCAGTTCATCCAGAGTGATCATGGGCCTCTTGGCTGCATCTCTGATCAGTCTTCTCCTTGTGTGAGATGACAGTTTGGATGGACGGCCGGGTCTTGGTAGATTTGCAGTGGTATGATTCTCCTTCCATTTCAATATGATCGCTTGCACAGTGCTACTTGGGATGTTTAAAGTTTTGGGAATCTTTTTGTAACCAAATCTGGCTTTAAACTTCTCCACAACAGTATCATGGACCTGCCTGTTGTGTTCCTTGGCCTTCATGATGCTCTCTGTGCTTTAAACAGAACACTGAGACTATCACAGAGCAGGGGCATTTATACGGAGACTTGATTACACACAGGGGATTATATTTATCATCATCAGTCATTTAGGACAACATTGGATCATTCAGAGATCCTCAATGAACTTCTGGAGTGAGTTTGCTGCACTGAAAGTAAAGGGGATGAATAATATTGCACGCCCCAATTTTCAGTTTATTCTTTTTTTACAAAAGTTTAAAATAAGCAATAAATTTTGTTCAACTTCACAATTGTGTCCACTTGTTGTTGATTCTTTACCAGAACATTAACATTTTTACCTTTTGCTTGAAGCCTGAAATGTGGGAAAAGGTTGAAAATTCAAGGGGGCTGAATACTTTTGCAAGGCACTGTAGATATATTATATGTATGTGTGTGTGTGTGTGTGTAAATGTATGTGTGTGTGTAATATATATATGTGTGTATGTATGTATGTATGTATGTATGTATATGTATGTGTATATATATATGTGTGTGTGTGTGTGCGTGTGTGTATATATATATATATATATATATATATATATATATATATATATATATATATATATTTTATAATATCATTTTTTGCATAGAATATCCACCAATAAATTAAAATGTCAATTGGAAGGTTGACATTTCACCAAATCTCCATAGACTGATGAATTTGTTGAAATCTACACCTTATTGCAAATTTGTTTTTTTAACTTTTACCCCAATCAATGGATGGGTTAAATCTGCAGTGAATGGTCACCCGTGGTCCCAGTCTATTTGTATGACTGGGCATGGATTGTGGTGTCTGGAGCGGCCCGCCATGGGCTTTGGTGCTATGAGGGGCCGGGCGCGGGCCTCTGTGTCGGGCCGCTGTGTCGGGCGCGGGCCTCTGTGTCGGGCCGCTGTGTCGGGCGCGGGCCTCTGTGTCGGGCCGCTGTGTCGGGCCGCTGTGTCGGGCCGCTGTGTCGGGCCTCTGTGTCGGGCCGGGCTCGGGCCTCTGTGTCGGGCCGGGCTCGGGCCTCTGTGTCGGGCCGGGCTCGGGCCTCTGTGTCGGGCCGGGCTCGGGCCTCTGTGTCGGGCCGGGCTCGGGCCTTATAGATGTTTGAGGGTGTTTGGTCAGGGTCCACGGAGCTGGTTCGGGAATTGCCCCTTGTACACAGACTCTCCTGCCACCTGTTGTACCCCGGGTCCTTGTTGCCCTTCCGTAGATCTGATGTTTCCCATTCACTCTTATGTAGCTGAATACCATTGAAACTTAATCTGTTTTTGCCACAGAAACCGCGGGAAGCTCAGCCCCAGGTTTATTGCTCTCCAGTCTCTGCTGAGTTTTATGACTCAAAAACATGAAAAGCTCATCAACTAGTAGCGGGAAATGAAGAGGAGGATACTCAGCACCTCCCCCGCCTGATCCGTCTGGGGGGCAACTGGTGGACTGGGGTTTACCTCCTTGGCTGCCGCTTTGCTAGTCCTGTCTGGTTCACTATGGTGCTTTTTTCCCTGACCAAACCCTGATCTTGTGGCAGGATGTCTCCTGGGAGTCATCTGCAGTTTTGGTGCGTTTTTTGTGGCGTTTTTACAGCAGTTTCTTCCGTGATGTCAAGACATTTAAGGGTTCAAGAGTACCAGAGTGCTGGGTTGGGACGGTACGGACCTGCATCCGGCACTCTGGTAGTAAAAAAAAAAAAGTAAAGCAAGCATGCTATACTTCCTAGTCTCCGGTAGATGCTAGACTGTATGGGCTCCTTTCAGGTATGACGTCTTCAACAGGCCCTTATCACATGAAGTATGATTGTAGTGGAAGGGAGAAAACATGGCCAATGTCACACCCACTAACCTGGAAGGAGCTCATACATTCTAGGATCATCCATACCTGCTCCCGCGGCCCCTCCTACTTCCAGTGCTGCTCATTAGCCTCATGCATATTCTCTGCCCCCCCCATCCCCCCACTGGAGTCTGTGGGTCTATTGTACAGTTAAAAAGAAATAAATAAAAAATTACATGGGGGGTCCCCCCATATTTTGATCCCCAGCACAGAAGAAACTTACAGCTACAGGCTTGGATGGCTATCAATATATGAGGGACCCATAAAACAAAAACAGCGTGTGATACCCTCCAAATTTGATACCCAGCCATGATAAAGCCCACAGATGGAGGCTGGTATTCTCAGGCTGGAGAGACCCAGCCTAAAAATATCAACCTGCAGCCGCCCAGAATTGTCGCATCCATTAGATGCGACAATCCCAGCACTTTACCCGGCTCTTCCTGAATTGGCCAGGTGCGGTGGCAATCGGGGTAATAAGGGGTTAATCTCAGCTCATACCTGCGAATAAGCCCTAGATTGGTGATGGGGGTGTCTCACACGCCTGCCATTACCAATCTGTAATAAGTGACATAAACACAAAACACCGAAAAATCCTTTATTTGAAATAAAATGCAAAAAGCCCACCCTCTTTCACCTCTTTTTTAACCCTATAATCACCCCTGCAGCTCCGACGTAATCCACACGAGGTCCCATGACGATTCAGCTCTGCTACATCTGAACATCGCAGCGGGCGGCCATAAAACATGACTGCCCGCTGTGATCTCCAGAGAATTAATGAGCCGCAGGATCAGCGGTCACTTCACTCGCGGTCACAGGCGATACCTGTGACCGTAAATAGCCTGAGTGAGGTCACCGCTGAATGCGCGGCTCATTCATTATCTGTGTAGACCCGTAGACCGGGCCTGTGATTGGTTGCAGTCAGATGGGGGCGCGTCTGACTGCAGTCAATCACAGATGAACGCAGTGAATATGGAATGAGCCGGGAAGTGGAGGAGCTGCAGGAGTGTACAGCCGCACCGGTGATTCGGTAAATATTCCCCTATCCCCAGCACCATTTACGTGCCGGTCAGATACCCTGGATCAATTCCGGGCCTAACTGGGGTTTTTAATTAACCCATTAGACCCACCGATCCTATGGTGAAAACCGCAGAAAAAGCCCTGAAAAGAATTGACATGTTCGTTAGCGGGAAGAAAAGTGTCTCTCGGCTGAGCGGAGGCCAGTGATCGCCTGCAGCGCTCACATGAGTGTCTGGAGCTGACTCATCCGTGTGACGTGGAGAGCCCCTTGAAGTGGCGGTGACCTCACTCCTCCTCGCAGACTTCAGTGTTGTAACCGGAGCTCGGTGCTGCGGTCCCGGTAGGAGGACAGGAGCCGTCTGTGGTCTTGGAGACCGGGTGACTGTGCGTCAACACACCGAGATGGGAGAGCGAGTCATAGCAGGAAATTCAGCGAGCGCGCGCCATCTGCACGTCCAGAAAAATACTTTCAAGAAGCATCTTTTGGTTTGTTTTTTTTTTCTTGCAAATTTTCCAATAGTGTAGATATGTTCATTATTTATTTGTTTTTTTTTTGTCGAATATTTTCAATTTTATGTTGCATATTTGCTGAAATAAATTCATCCTTTTTTTTTTTTTTTAATTTCCATCGCAGGTGTATCGACAGAGCAAATCATGCAGACCGGTGATCTACTCCTGCGCGGGTGAGTATTAATAAATTGCAAGGTCGAATTGTAGCCCTTTGTGATTATTTTCACGCAGGAGCTTTCCCCCATTGATTACGTTCCGTCCCGTCTTTCTACTCCTCTTCCTCGTCAGGTTCATCATGGATCGGGTGCAGCGCAGTTCGGCTTCGGATACGCCGGGAGTTCCCGAGCTGGGAGGGATGGAGCAGATACAGGAGAATTCTTCCACCAAAAGGCTGTGCGACTGCCTCCGAAAGATTGGGGACGAGTTGGACGGGAACATGGAGCTGCAGAGGTATGGACTCCCCAAAATGTACCCTTTTGAACAGTATAAAATGCTAAATGTAAAAAAGGAGTGTGCATCTTATAGTCTGAAGGCGGTGTCCTGTGATGGAGAAGAACGCTGACGCTATGTCCTCCCCGATTGCAGAGAGTTGCACTTTCCCCTCCTGCCGCACACTGATCTATGTGACCGGTGCAGAGCAGGAGAGGAAGCTATAGAGGCCTGAACGAAGGCTGAAGGAGCTGAGCAGATGAAGGACCTGCCAATAAAATAACTCAAAGAACTTTCAGCGCATGCAGGACCTGAAATGACCTTAAATTAATAGAGAAGGTCCTTCAGACACTCAGCTCCTGCAGCCGCCGTTCAGATGCCAGCAAGGACTGTAAGATGTGGTAATGTATAGTATGTGTCTGTGCAAATGTGCACGTAGTAGAGCTGTGTGTGCGCATGCAAATGTGCACGTAGTAGAGCTGTGTGTGCGCATGCAAATGTGCACATAGTAGAGCTGTGTGTGCGCATGCAAATGTGCACGTAGTAGAACTGTGTGTGCGCATGCAAATGTGCACGTAGTAGAGCTGTGTGTGCGCATGCAAATGTGCACGTAGTAGAGCTGTGTGTGCGCATGCAAATGTGCACGTAGTAGAGCTGTGTGTGCGCATGCAAATGTGCACGTAGTAGAGCTGTGTGTGCGCATGCAAATGTGCACGTAGTAGAGCTGTGTGTGCGCATGCAAATGTGCACGTAGTAGAGCTGTGTGTGCGCATGCAAATGTGCACGTAGTAGAGCTGTGTGTGTGCGCATGCAAATGTGCACGTAGTAGAGCTGTGTGTGTGCGCATGCAAATGTGCATGTAGTAGAGCTGTGTGTGCGCATGCAAATGTGCATGTAGTAGAGCTGTGTGTGCGCATGCAAATGTGCATGTAGTAGAGCTGTGTGTGCGCATGCAAATGTGCATGTAGTAGAGCTGTGTGTGTGCGCATGCAAATGTGCATGTAGTAGAGCTGTGTGCGCGCATGCAAATGTGCATGTAGTAGAGCTGTGTGTGCGCATGTAAATGTGCATGTAGTAGAGCTGTGTGTGCATGCAAATGTGCATGTAGTAGAGCTAGCTGTGTGTGCGCATGCAAATGTACATGTAGTAGAGCTTTGTGTGTGCATGCATATGTGCATGTAGTAGAGCTAGCTGTGTGTGTGCATGCAAATGTGCATGTAGTAGAGCTAGCTGTGTGCATGCAAATGTGCATGTAGTAGAGCTAGCTGTGTGTGCGCATGCAAATGTGCATGTAGTAGAGCTTTGTGTGTGCATGCAAATGTGCATGTAGTAGAGCTTTGTGTGTGCATGCAAATGTGCATGTAGTAGAGCTAGCTTTGTGTGTGCATGCAAATGTGCATGTAGTAGAGCTGTGTGTGCACATGCAAATGTGCATGTAGTAGAGCTGTGTGTGCACATGCAAATGTGCATGTAGTAGAGCTGTGTGTGCACATGCAAATGTGCATGTAGTAGAGCTGTGTGTGCACATGCAAATGTGCATGTAGTAGAGCTGTGTGTGCGCATGCAAATGTGCATGTAGTAGAGCTAGCTGTGTGTGCGCATGCAAATGTGCATGTAGTAGAGCTAGCTGTGTGCATGCAAATGTGCATGTAGTAGAGCTAGCTTTGTGTGTGCATGCAAATGTACATGTAGTAGAGCTGTGTGTGCACATGCAAATGTGCATGTAGTAGAGCTGTGTGTGCACATGCAAATGTGCATGTAGTAGAGCTGTGTGTGCACATGCAAATGTGCATGTAGTAGAGCTGTGTGTGCACATGCAAATGTGCATGTAGTAGAGCTGTGTGTGCGCATGCAAATGTGCATGTAGTAGAGCTAGCTGTGTGTGCGCATGCAAATGTGCATGTAGTAGAGCTAGCTGTGTGCATGCAAATGTGCATGTAGTAGAGCTAGCTTTGTGTGTGCATTCATATGTGCATGTAGTAGAGCTTTGTGTGTGCATGCATATGTGCATGTAGTAGAGCTGTGTGCGCGCATGCAAATGTGCATGTAGCAGAGCTGTGTGTGCGTGCATGCAAATGTGCAGGTAGCAGAACTGTGTGCGCACACACAAATGTGCATGTAGCAGAACTGTGTGTAACACTGAAGAGAAACTCCATCAATAAATTTATTACCTCCCTATTCTACCATAGTACATTAAAATTAGTGTTGGTAACCCCTTCACTTTACACCACCATTGAAGTTTAAATTAATAGGAAAAATGTTTCCTATTTTCAGTTTATTGGAAGGAGCGTCTTATAGCCTGAAAAATACAGTGCTTTTTTGTTTTTCGTTTTTACCATGCATTGGGCCTGACGGGCCTGGTTTCTTAAACAGCAGCAATGTTGGGGTGCACTGGATGCCGGTACCTGTGGGTCTGCTCTGAGCACTGAATGTTCTCCATGCTGCTTCCTACTACCTGTTACATACTTGGTGCCTATGCAGAGCACTCTGCAGCCTCTCCTGTGCTACTTGTACCTTTTAGCTTTCTGCTCACAGTTTGGAAAACTGTATAAAAATGGAGTGGCCGAACATCACGGGACTTGTTACCCGCAGAGCTATTGCATGAGAAGCTCGGGTGTCCTGCTGGAACTAATCAGACGTGTTTACATGTGACTTCCTCTATCTTACCTGTGTTATGTATCTGACCTCTTTCTATCTGCTGCTTTCTGCTTAGGATGATTGAGCAGGTCCAGGGCAACCCCCCCAAGGAGGTCTTCTTTAAAGTGGCTACTGAAATGTTTGCAGACGGCAACTTCAACTGGGGTCGTGTAGTAGCCCTCTTTTACTTTGCCTGCAAACTGGTTCTTAAGGTGAGCGTCATGTTTCCTGATTCCTATAGTATAGTAACTTACTTGCATTTAAAGGGGTTGTCCAGACTTGAGGTCACAATCTGTGACTGCAGACTTGTGATTCCTCACAGTGCACACTGTCAGGATCCACCATGTGGGGCGTGCACACTGTCAGGATCCTCCATGGGGGGCGTGCACACTGTCAGGATCCTCCATGTGGGGCGTGCACACTGTCAGGATCCTCCATGTGGGGCGTGCACACTGTCAGGATCCTCCATGTGGGGCGTGCACACTGTCAGGATCCTCCATACGGGGCGTGTGCCGTATGGCATTTGAATACTTCCGTCCACATTCTGACTAGACATGCCCAACTGCACGTCTAGTCGGCACGTGACCGCATGTATACAAATAACATACTTGTAGTGTTTTGAGTGTTATGAATTAGCTGATGGTGGTCAATCTCCTGCAGGCACTGTGGTCGCGAGTTCCAGAAATAATTCGCACAATCATAGACTGGACCATGGAGTACCTCAGGGATCATGTTGTCCAGTGGATACGAGATCAAGGAGGCTGGGTGAGTTCGGGGTCTTACTTTTTATATATTTGATCAGATTTTATGTGTTGGACAATGTACATTATTTAATTTGCTGAATGCTTTGTTCACAGAACCCCTTCACTACTAAAGATGTACCGCTACGTCCTAAATCATGAAGGAGTAATCACTGCCGGCTGCTGCGATGAGCCGCTGGTGATCACCGCACATCTTCTGATTTGAACAGCAGACGTGTGTCTCGCAGGCACAGATGGATCTGCGATCCTCCTGTGCCTATTAACCCCTTAAATCGCGCAAATTAAATGGCCGCGGCGGGGAATGCCCCTTTCCCCACCGCCATCAGAGGCCATGGTAACACAGGGTCATGTGATGACTCCTGTCGCTATCCTTGCGTAGTTCCTGTTACAGCCGCCAGAGCAGAAAAGAACTCAGCAGGGAACTAGTAAAATAAAAAAAACAACTTGTACCGACCAGAGGCATCCCACCAACACATCAGTTTTACCATATAGTGAACACTATGAAAACAATCATGAGGTGGAGCGAGCTCTCATGATGACATAAGCGGGGGTGGAGCGAGCTCTCACGATGACATAAGGGGGAGTGGAGCGAGCTCTCGCGATGACATTAGCGGGGGGTGGAGCGAGCTCTCGCGATGACATTAGCGGGGAGTGGAGCGAGCTCTCGCGATGACATTAGTGGGGGGTGGAGCGAGCTCTCACGATGACATAAGGGGGAGTGGAGCGAGCTCTGGCGATGACATAAGCGGGGGGTGGAGCGAGCTCTGGCGATGACATAAGCAGGGGGGTGGAGCGAGCTCTCGCGATGACATAAGCGGGGGGTGGAGCGAACTCACGATGACATTAGCGGGGGGTGGAGCGAACTCACGGTGACATTAGCGGGGGATGGAGCAAACTCTCACGATGACACATTAGCGGGGGGTGGAGCGAACTCACATTGACATTAGCGGGGGGTGGAGCGAACTCACGATGACATTAGCGGGGGGTGGAGCGAACTCACGATGACATTAGCGGGGGTGGAGCGAACTCACGATGACATTAGCGGGGGGTGGAGCGAACTCACGATGACATTAGCGGGGCTGGACCGAACTCACGATGACATTAGCGGGGGGTGGGGCGAACTCTCACGATGACATTAGCGGGGGGTGGAGCGAGCGCTCACGATGACATAAGCGGGGGGTGGAGCGAGCTCTGGCGATGACATAAGCTGGGGGTGGAGCGAGCTCTGGCGATGACATAAGCGGGGGGTGGAGCGAGCTCTGGCGATGACATAAGCGGGGGGTGGAGCGATCTCTGGCGATGACATAAGCGGGGGGGTGGAGCGAGCTCTCGCGATGACATAAGCGGGGGGTGGAGCGGGCTCTGGCGATGACATAAGCGGGGGGTGGAGCGAGCTCTGGCGATGACATAAGCGGGGGGTAGAGCGAGCTCTGGCGATGACATAAGCGGGGGGGTGGAGCGAGCTCTCGCGATGACATAAGCGGGGGGGGGGTGGAGTGAGCTCTCGCGATGACATAAGCGGGGGGGGGGGGGTTGGAGCGAGCTCTCACGATGACATAAGCGGGGGGTGGAGCGAGCTCTCGCGATGGCATAAGCGCGGGGGGTGGAGCGAGCTCATCATGAGTGAGGCGTTTTCCATGTACTCCCTGTACCCCCTCCTGACCATAGACTAGGGCAGGTTTTGGCTTTCCTATTGCATGTGTTTCTGGTGGAGAGATGTCTGCGCCCCTCCCCCGACACGGCCGCCGGCCTCACGGGAACAATGGAGGACAATGCAGAGTGTTGTGTGCAGCGATCTCCAGGGCAGTGAGGTGGCTGCTCGCTGTCCTCTGCCGGTGTATGGGCACTGCGGATACATTATATTACTGGTCACACTTTTTCTGCTTTTACCACTTTCCTTATCAATTGGATTAATGTGTGAGCACTGGGGGTCCGGCCTCTGTGCCCCTCACTGATCACAAGAACAAGGGGACCTAAAAGCTCTTGTGTGAGTGGACGGATAGTCCTCATTTATACGGGTGAGGTCCTCATGTTCTTCCACCAAACTCCCCCTCCATGTCTGTATGGGCCGTGTGCACTGGGCACAGTCATGGGGAGCAGAAAAGGGTCTCCCTCCCCCCCCCCCCCCAAAACTGTTCCCACAAATCTGGAAGATACAATTGTTCTTAATGTCTTGTGCTGAAGGGTTAAGGTTTTGCTTCACTGTAAAAAAGAGGCCGACCCACGATAACAGCCCAGAGCATTATCCCCCTCCGCCAAACTGTGCTCTGGGCTCAATGCAGTCAGGGGGTGATGTTCTCCATTCACCAGCCCCAGACTCCTCCATCAGACACAGAGCAGTGCGATCCATCACTGCACAGAACGTCTCCTCCAAAGTCCACTGGTGGCGGCTTTACACTGCTCCATCCGATGTTCGACACCGGCTTGGGGTCGCCCGGCACTGTGCTTGGGGGGGTCGCCCGGCACTGTGCTTGGGGGGGTCGCCCGGCACTGTGCTTGGGGGGGGTCGCCCGGCACTGTGCTTGGGGGGGTCGCCCGGCACTGTGCTTGGGGGGGTCGCCCGGCACTGTGCTTGGGGGGGTCGCCCGGCACTGTGCTTGGGGGGGGTCGCCCGGCACTGTGCTTGGGGGGGTCGCCCGGCACTGTGCTTGGGGGGGGTCGCCCGGCACTGTGCTTGGGGGGGGTCGCCCGGCACTGTGCTTGGGGGGGTCGCCCGGCACTGTGCTTGGGGGGGTCGCCCGGCACTGTGCTTGGGGGGGGTCGCCCGGCACTGTGCTTGGGGGGGTCGCCCGGCACTGTGCTTGGGGGGGGTCGCCCGGCACTGTGCTTGGGGGGGGTCGCCCGGCACTGTGCTTGGGGGGGTCGCCCGGCACTATGCCTGGGGGGGTCGCCCGGCACTATGCCCGGGGGGGGGGGCGCGCCCCGGCACTATGCCTGGGGGGGGGGGCGCCCGGCACTATGCCTGGGGAGGGGGGGCGCCCGGCACTATGCCTGGGGGGGGGGGGCGCCGGCACTATGCTTGGGGGGGGGGGGGAACCCGGCACTATGCTTGGGGGGGGGGGGGGCGCCGGCACTGTGCTGGGGGGGGGGGGGGGGGCCGCTGGCATTATGCTTGGGGGGGGGGGGGGAGCGCCCGGAACTATGCATGGGGGGGGGGGCGGGGCGCCCGACACTGTGGTTGGGGCGGCGCCCGGAGCTATGCTTGGGGGGGGGGGGGGGGCGGGGCGCCCGACACTGTGGTTGGGGGGGGGGGCCCGGCACTGTGCTTGGGGGTCACCGGGCTTGGCCATAAAGCTCATTATCTGCCAGTGGGGGGCGAGGGGCCGGATGTTATCCGCCGAGGAGCGGTTGAATGAAAAAAACGAATTCAGTAATTGTGTGTCCCTAAACCGATGGTCACAGCTTCTCCTCTAAGTCTTTCTTTTTATTCTTTCTTTCCCCCCCACAGGAGAGTCTTCAGTCTTACTTTGGCACCCCGACCTGGCAGACTGTCGGGGTCTTCCTAGCCGGTGTTCTCACTGCCACTTTTGCCTACCTCCGATATTCTTAAGAACTTCTCGCAGTCCTGAAGCTTTCATCAGCTCGTCTGGAAGCACAAACGTCTCCCCGGATTCACTCCAGCATTGACGACAGCAAAGCTTGAAAGCGCGTGCTTCCACCATGCTGCACGAGAATGGCTCTCACGTGGCCTCTGGCACCAGTTTTTGGGATAGCGTCTACTTTTTTTCTTTTTTTTTTTTTTTTTTTCCTCCCTTTTTTTTTTTACATTAAACACGTGCCTTTTTAATAAGCCTCTTTTTAATTTAATACTTGAATTTGTGCCTCTTACCTTTCGGTGTCGGAGGGTGAGGACCATAGTCCTAGAATGTACATCTATCCCCCCCCCTTCCTTCCCTCCCCCCTCTTGGATTTTCATGGATTTAGTATGGGGTTTTAATTTTCCACGTCGCTGAGTTTGCACCTTTTTATTTTTAAGAAGATGAATTCCGTTATTTAAGTAAAAGGAAAAAAATGGTTACGGCTTCAGTTCTGTACGGAGCAATATTGGTGACGTAGTGCGATGACGTACGGTCCTGCGCGTCCTGCGCGTCGGGGGTCAATGTGAACCCGGCTGAAGCCTCCCGTACATGTCGGTACCGGGTGGAAGTGGCTTTTCCCATGTCGGTCCATGTTAAACCGCAATAAGAAAGCATTTTACATTTGGTTCATCAAGGACTAATATTTGTAATAGAACTGGAGTAGGTGCTAATACCAAAAGTCCATATCGTTAGGCTAATTAGACATTCATTTGCATACTGTGAACTGATCTGTGATTGGCTGAGACATCAAGAAATGAAGAAAAATCCAGATTTTCCCAATTTCAAGCTCAGATCTGCACCAGCCGGCATGGAAGGAATTTAAAGGGACTGTACGGTCACAGCTAAGAGCGCGCTTGATTGACAGGTGTCTCCCTCCCCTCAATGTTTAGCTAATTTTTGCCCTGTTCAGGCTTTATACATCCCCCTCCCCCATAGGATCCCTTTCCAACATGTCATTTTGCATCTACAGCTCCCAAGCCGGTATGTGTGTTTTGATGACCAACCCAAACAGGGTCAAATATGGCCGTCATGCTCCCTCCGAAGCGCTAGTTTGAAGTCTGACGGACGTACGGCTGCATCCTAAACACTATAGGTGAATCCTGTAGTCATTGGTTTGCATAGGAGCTGTGTACGCAGACTGCCAGGGAGTGATGGGAGTAGTATTTTTTTTTATAATGTAATTTTTTTCCCCTCTCTATTTTAGTCTGTACAATCCCTTTAAATTATCTTGTCTATACCGGTTATGACCTGTAGAGCATCAGGTTCACCTACAGGCCATGAGCAGTATGGCATATATTCTGTACAATCCCTTTAATTTCTCTCATTACTGATATTGTGATCTGTATAGCATTAGTGCCATCTACAGGCCATTAGCAGTATAGCAGAAAGTGTACAATCCCTTTAAATTCTCCCTATTCTGACCTGTAGAGCATCAGTGCCACCTACAGGCTATGAGCAGTATGGCATATATTCTGTACAATCCCTTTAAATTCATTACTGCTATTGTGATCTGTATAGCATCAGTGCCACCTACAGGCCATTAGCAGTATAGCATATAGTCTGTACAATCCCTTTTAAATTCTTGTGACCTGTAGAGCATCAGTGCCACCTACAGGCCATTAGCAGTATAGCATATAGTCTGTACAATCCCTTTAAATTCTTGTGACTTGTAGAGCATCAGTGCCACCTACAGGCCATTAGCAGTATAGCATATAGTCTGTACAATCCCTTTAAATTCTCTATTCTGACCTGTAGAGCATCAGTGCCACCTACAGGCTATGAGCAGTATAGCATATAGTCTGTACAATCCCTTTAAATTCATTACTGCTATTGTGATCTGTATAGCATCAGTGCCACCTACAGGCCATTAGCTTATAGTCTGTACAATCCCTTTAAATTCTTGTGACTTGTAGAGCATCAGTGCCACCTACAGGCCATTAGCAGTATAGCATATAGTCTGTACAATCCCTTTAAATTCTCTCTATTGTGACCTGTAGAGCATCAGTGCCACCTACAGGCTATGAGCAGTATGGCATATATTCTGTACAATTCCTTTAAATTTTCTCATTACTGCTATTGGGATCTGTATAGCATCAGTGCCACCTACAGGCCATGAGCAGTATGGCATATATTCTGTACAATTCCTTTAAATTTTCTCATTACTGCTATTGGGATCTGTATAGCATCAGTGCCACCTACAGGCCATTAGCATATAGTCTGTACAATCCCTTTAAATTCTTGTGACCTGTAGAGCATCAGTGCCACCTACAGGTCAAGAGCAGAATAGCAGAAAGTCAGTACAATCCCTTTGTGACCTGTAGAGCATCAGTGCCACCTACAGGCTATTCGCAGTAAACCATATAATCTGTACAATCCCTTTAAATTCTCTCTTTTTACCTATAGAACATCAGTGCCACCTACAGGCCAAGAGCTGTGTAGCATATAGTCTATATAACCCCTTTAAATTCTCTCTTATGACCTGTAGTGCATCAGTGCCACCTACAGGCCATAAGCAGTATAGCAGATGTGTTACTGCTGCTTATTATGACCTTGGCCATGTGTTAAAATGCTTTCTGGGTTAATCACCAATTTTTTATTTTTTTTTTGTGTAGGACTTAACATGGGAAAAGAGTTCACATTGGAATAACGATTCGATCCCATCTGTGAATTATTTTTTTTTTTAATTTTTATTAAACACTCCTGTATTTTTTTTTTTTTTTAATTTATTTCACTTTTTTTGTATATTTTTTTCCTTTACCGGTAGGTGTAGATGGATGTGTCAGTGCAATGATGGACTTTTTACTGGACAAATACTTGATACCACTATACCTCAGCCTCACGCTGTGCAGCCTTTTTCCGGATGGTGGGCAGTGACCACTCAATACCAGCTTTACTGGGACTGAACACACACAGTACCATTGATCTATATTTTTATTTTTTAGGAATAGACAATCATTTAATGCTTTACATTTTTTTTTGCCATTTACGACTTTATCTCCGTTGCCATATTCTGCCTTTTTTTTTTTAAATTAAAGATGGAAAAGATGGAAATCAACGCTTTGGTTCCAAGGACAATAAATGACATTGTGTATCCGCTCCCCACCTTTGGAGATGTCTGTAACATGCGGCAGTGCCGGATTTGGATGTCCTCTTGCCCCTCCGTTGCAGATAGATGATCCTTTGCTCCAAAGGTGGAGCCGCACAGGAAACATCAGGTTTTGTTTGTGCCTACTCTTATCATCCATGATCAATTTTACCACCTTTTGGGGATCATTTTGTTTCTTAACTGCATGTATTTTGGGTCAAAAATAATTTTTGCAATTCGGTTTCATTAGAAATTGTGCACCGTTTCACATTGGCGTTGTCAGGAGCTCACTGATAGTTTCTCAGTCAACTCCTTCTGAAGTAGGACTGTACAATACATGCTTTGATGTGGTCATAAATCATCTAAGAGAGATACGAGTTGTCAGAAGGAGCTCACTGATGGTATCTCAGTCAACTCCTGCAGTAGACCGAACAACATAGATGCTTTGATGTGGTCATGAATCATCTAAGACACATGCATTGTCAGATGGAACTCACTGATGGTATCTCAGTCAACTCTACAGGGAGCAAAAGACTGTACAACACAGATGCTTTGATGTGGTCAGAAATCTAAGCATCAGTGTTATACAGTCGTTTGCTCCTTGCAAAAGGAGTTGACTGCGAAACCATCAGTGAGCTCCTTCTGACAGCTCCTATGTGTCTTAGATAATTTCTGAATATGAGTTGTCAGAAGGAGTTCACTGATGGTTTCTCAGTCAACTCTTTATGCAGCCAGCAATAGAACGTACAATACATGCTTTGATGTTATAAATCGTGTAAGACACATACACGTTGTCAGAAGGAGCTCACTGATGGTTTCTCAGACAACTCCTTGTACAGTCAGCAATACTGTGCAAGACAGATGCTTTGATGTGGCCATAAATCATCTAAGACACACAGGTGTTGTCAGATGGAACTCACTGATAGAATCTCAGTCAACTCCTTCTGCAGCTGGCAATAGACCGTACAACACAGATGCTTTGATGTGGTCATAAATCGTTGAAGACACATATGAGTTGTCAGGAGCTCACTGATGGGTTCTCAGTCAACTCCTCCAGAGAGCAAAAGACAATACAACACAGATGCTTTTATGTTGTCATAAATGAGCTCACTGATGGTTTCTCAGTCAACTCCTTCTGCAACTCAGCAATAGGCCATACAACAAAAATGCTTTGATGTGGTCATAAATCTAAGACACATACCAGTTGTCAGGAGGAACTCACTGATTGCTTCTCAGTCAACTCCTACAGCCAGCAATAAGCCGTACAACACTAAGGGTATAGAAGGGGAAACTGCTAACATTTGTAATGAAATCCAATTGCAAAAATGATTTTTTAGCCCCATATACAAGTACTTAAGTGAAAGAAAAGTCCCCAAAAGTGGACAACACCCCATAATACTATAATGTAAGGTTTCGTTTGTTACAGGTGGGGAACTAAATACTCACTTTCCCTGCGGTGCCCCCTCGCAGGGTAAATGAAGCACTGCACAGTTCCTATTGAAATTATGTAAAGAAAGCTCAACTCAGGACCACCAAAGTGAGTTTTGTAGAGGAAAGACCCCCTAATATGAGAAAATGTCCAATTTAAACAGTGTATTTACGCTTTGCTGCCACAAGAGGGAGCAAATATGCAGGTTCTATATCTCTAGTTGGCATTGTTCGCCATCTAGTGGCTGGATACAGAACTGACAATGACATTACATTACCAGTATATTTTGTGACCTTAATTTCTGTAATAAATGACGGCCCCCGGTTCGTTCCTTCTGTACCCGGTGCTTCCCCTGATCAATCATGGTGGGCTCTATGCAAACAAACCATTTCCACAATATCCTAATAACCATGAATCCTTTTTTTTTTTCTTTTCAGGAGTGTGTAATATTTTGTACGGCTTTTTAATTGTGGTTTTCATGTCTGTTCAGTCCAATTGAAATAAAATCTTGAATATCAGATTCTGAACTTTTGCGTCTGAGTTTTTTCTTGTAGTAGCGCGGCGCTGCGGGTAAAGGTTTACCATCCAGGACTACCGAGAGAAAGAACGGGGGGCTCAGTGGTCCCCAATTATATAATGTCAGGTCCTGGACGGTTTAAGTGACCAAAGAATAGCAGGAGCACTGAGCATTAGAGTAGACTATCTGTGGAAGAAAAAAAAAATTGTACAAGGAATGTCATCCCTGTTGGAGACGAGAAAATGGGCTAGAATAATGGACACTGGAGAAGGGAGACAAGCTCTGGGCAACCAGTCACAGGATTCGGGCGACCACACACCCGCCTTTGTGCGGGCGGTAAGCAGCACCTGAAGTGCTGACCCCACTAATGCCATTTGTACTTTATGCCTAGATGGCTAGACTACAGCAGCAAAAAGCAAGGGTGCTAAGGCACAGGCTTTCTAGGCTGCTTGTATTGCATGTGCTGAAGTGTTCATTTGTACTTTATGCTGGTATGCTATACACTGCACTGTACGGTCGCTATTCTTGGCTATATACTCCTAGATGGCTGGACAACAGCAGCAAAAAAGCAAGGGTGCTAAGGCACAGGCTTTCTATGCTGCTTGTACTGCATGTGCTGAAGTGTTCATTTGTACTTTCTGCTTGTATGCTATACATTGCACTGTACGGTCGCTATTCTTGGCTATATGCTTCTAGATGGCTAGACAACAGCAGCAAAAAAGCAAGGGTGCCAAGGCACAGGCTTTCTATGCTGCTTGTACTGCACGTGATACTGTTCCACACGGCAGGTTCCACTGTCCCCATTGTGTGCAATGCTCCCCTGTAGCACTTGGTCAGCAGGGGTCTCTGCTAGAGGTGGCCAAAGGAACCACCTGTGAACCCTGTCCAGGGACAGGGACAGAGTTGCAGTTTCGGCTGATAGATTGTCTGTGACTGTGACTAACATCTTAGAGACTTTGCAGTCCAGACGGACCATGGGCAATGTTGATACAATGCTCCCTGGCCGCCCTCATTTGGAACAAATCAGTGCTCCGGGGGGTCCCATGCATCCCAGGGCGCAGGCTCTGACACGGACGACAGTCCCAGACAGTCTAAGCGAGCTCGCTGGGAGCGGCACTCGGCTTCATCACTGGTTAGGGTCCCAGCAGGACTCTCTGTATGATGAGGCAGACGTAGCTGATCAGGACTCTGATCCTGAGACCGCTCTCAATCCGGATACTCCGGATGGTGACGCCATAGTGAATGATCTTCTAGCGTCCATCAAGGGAATGTTGGATATTTCTCCCTCAGCTCCTCCGGTGGAGGAGTCAGCTTCACCATATCCGCAGTTCACATCCCGGGCGTAGAAAACTGGGAAGCAGACTTCCTCAGTCGCCAGGGCATGGACGCAGGGGAATGGTCTCTGCACCCGGACGGGTTTCAAGAAATCTGTAGCCGCTGGGGGAGGCCGGACGTCGACCTAATGGCGTCTCGGCACAACAAGGGCCCGATTTTCATGGCGCGGTCTCACGATCAAAGAGCTCTGGCGACGGGCGCCTTAGTTCAGGATTGGTCGCAGTTCCAGCTACCCTATGTGTTTCCCCCTCTGACACTGTTGCCCAGAGGGCTACGCATGATCAGCTCCGATTGCCGCCGCGCCATCCTCGTCGCCCCAGACTGGCCGAGGAGGTCGTGGTACCTGCATCTGGGGCATCTCACGGTCGGCCAACCGTGGGCACTACCAGACCGACCAGACTTACTGTCCCAAGGGCCGTTTTTTCCATCTGAATTCTACAGCCCTGAACCTGACTGTGTGGCCATTGAGTCCTGGATCCTAGCGTCTTCAGGATTATCTCAAGACGTCATTGTCACCATGAGACGGGCTAGGAAGCCGACGTCTGCCAAGATCTACCACAAGACGTGGAAGATATTCTTATCTTAGTGCTCTGCTCAGGAAGTCTCTCCCTGGCCATTTGCATTGCCTACTTTTCCTTCCTTCCTGCAATCTGGTTTGGGAAAAGGTTTGTCGCTCGGCTCCCTTAACGGACGAGTCCCAGCGCTGTCTGTATTCTTTCAGAGGCGCATAGTACGACTTCCTCAGGTACGCACGTTCCTGCAGGGGGTTTGTCACATTGTCCCTCCGTACAAGAGGCCGTTAGACCCATGGGATCTGAACAGGGTACTAATTGCTCTCCAGGAGCCGCCCTTTGAGCCTCTGAGGGAGGTTTCACTTTCTCGACTTTCACAGAAAGTGGCCTTTTTGGTAGCGGTCACGTCTCTTCAGAGAGTGTCCGAGCTAGCAGCGCGGTCATCCAAAGCTCCCTTCCTGGTGTTTCACCAAGACAAGGTAGTGCTGCGCCTGATTCCGGGGTTTCTCCCTAAGGTGGTATCCCCCTTTTCATCTCAGTCAGGATATCTCCTTACCTTCCTTTTGTCCTCATCCAGTTCATCGATATGAAGTGGATTTGCATTTGTTGGATCTGATGAGAACGCTCAGAATCTACATTTCCCGCACGGCGCCCCTGCGCCGCTCGGATGCACTCTTTGTACTTGTCGCTGGTCAGCGCAAAGGGTCGCAGGCTTCCAAATCCACCCTGGCTCGATGGATCAAGGAACCAATTCTTGAAGACTACCGTTCTGCTGGGCTTCCGGTTCCATCAGGGCTGAAGGCCCATTCTTCCAGAGCCGTGGGTGCGTCCTGGACATTACGGCACCAGGCTACGGCTCAGCAGGTGTGCCAGGCGGCTACCTGGGCGAGTCTGCACACCTTCACCAAGCGTTATCAGGTGCATGCCTACGCTTAGGCGGATGCCAGCCTAAGTAGAAGAGTCCTGCAGGCGGCGGTTGCCTCCATGTAGGGAAGGGCTGTTTTTACAGTCCAAACTTGAGGTATTAATTTACCCACCCAGGGACTGCTTTTGGACGTCCCAATCGTCTGGGTCTCCCAATGGAGCGCCGAAGAAGAAGGGAATTTTGTTACTTACCGTAAATTCCTTTTCTTCTAGCTCCAATTGGGAGACCCAGCACCCGCCCCTGTTCCTTCGGGATTTTTGGTTGTTCGGGTACACATGTTGTTCATGTTGAATGGTTTCAGTTCTCCGATGTTCCTTCGGATTGACTTGTTTAACCAGTTATTGGCTTTCCTCCTTCTTGCTTTTGCACTAAAACTGAAGCAGCCCGTGATCCCACTGGGGGTGTATAGCCAGAAGGGGAGGGGCCTTACACTTTTTAGTGTAATTGCTTTGTGTGGCCTCCGGAGGCAGTGCTATACACCCAATCGTCTGGGTCTCCCAATAGGAGCTAGAAGAAAAGGAATTTACGGTAAGTAACAAAATTCCCTTCTTTTATAAAATGTATACTAAAATATATAAATGTCTAAAAATCAACATTCTGCTGTCAATAAAAAAATATATAAAAAGGCAAATATAAAAATAAAAAAATCATTTCTGCACTCTGAATAAAAAATAAAATTAAAACAAAAAATTAAAATATTAAAGTCTAAACAAAACAGATCCTGCAGTGAATAAAAAAAAATATATAAAAATATAAAACATATATAAAATTTAAAATATAAAATATATAAAAAAGGTCTAAAAATAAATGATTCTGCAGTGAATAAAAAAATATAAAAAAGCACATATATATAAAAAAAAATTAACAGATTCTGCACACTGAATAAAAAATAAAATTAAAACATAAAATTAAAATATATAAAAATGGCTAAAAATCAACATTCTGCAGTGAATAAAAAATATATAAAAAGTCAAATTATAAAAAAAATCATTTCTGCACACTGAATAAAAAATAAAATTAAAACAATTAAAATGTCTGAACAAAACAGATCCTGCAGTGAATAAAAAAATATATAAAAAAAGCAAATATAAAAATATAACATATATAAATAAAATATATAATGGCTAAAAATAAACGATTCTGCAGTGAATAAAATAACAAATATATAAAAATCAAAATTAACAGATTCTGCACACTGAATGAAAAATAAAATTTAAATATATAAAATTAAAATATAAAATTAAATATAAACATGTCTAAAAATCCAAACAGATTCTGCAGTGAATAAAAAAAAATAAATATATAAAGGCAAATATACAGTCCAGGATGTGGTCAGAGGGTGGGAAAGAGGTTCTGTCTCTGCCCAGGAAGTGGTCAGTGTGGGGGAGGGGGTTCTGTCGCTGCCCAGGAAGTGGTCATTATGGGGGAAGGGGTTCTGTCGCTGCCCGGGAAGTGGTCAGTGTGGGGGAAGGGGTTCTGTCGCTGCCCAGGAAGTGGTCAGTGTGGGGGAAGGGGTTCTGTCGCTGCCCGGGAAGTGGTCAGTGTGGGGGAAGGGGTTCTGTCGCTGCCCAGGAAGTGGTCAGTGTGGGGGAGGGGGTTCTGTCTCTGCCCAGGAAGTGGTCAGTGTGGGGGAAGGGGTTCTGTCGCTGCCCGGGAAGTGGCCAGTGTGGGGGAAGGGGTTCTGTCGCTGCCCGGGAAGTGGTCATTGTGGGGGAAGGGGTTCTGTCGCTGCCCGGGAAGTGGTCATTGTAGGGGAAGGGGTTCTGTCGCTGCCTGTGAAGTGGTCAGTGTGGGGGAAGGGGTTCTGTCGCTGCCCGGGAAGTGGCCAGTGTGGGGGATGGGGTTCTGTCGCTGCCCGGGAAGTGGTCATTGTGGGGGAAGGGGTTCTGTCGCTGCCCGGGAAGTGGTCAGTGTGGAGGAAGGGGTTCTGTCGCTGCCTGTGAAGTGGTCAGTGTGGAGGAAGGGGTTCTGTCGCTGCCTGTGAAGTGGTCAGTGTGGGGGAAGGGGTTCTGTCGCTGCCTGTGAAGTGGTCAGTGTGGGGGAAGGGGTTCTGTCGCTGCCTGTGAAGTGGTCAGTGTGGAGGAAGGGGTTCTGTCGCTGCCTGTGAAGTGGTCAGTGTGGGGGAAGGGGTTCTGTCGCTGCCTGTGAAGTGGTCAGTGTGGAGGAAGGGGTTCTGTCGCTGCCTGTGAAGTGGTCAGTGTGGGGGAAGGGGTTCTGTCGCTGCCTGGGAAGTGGCCAGTGTGGGGGAAGGGGTTCTGTCGCTGCCCGGGAAGTGGTCATTGTGGGGGAAGGGGTTCTGTCGCTGCCCGGGAAGTGGCCAGTGTGGGGGAAGGGGTTCTGTCGCTGCCTGTGAAGTGGTCAGTGTGGGGGATGGGGTTCTGTCTCTGCCCAGGAAGTGGTCAGTGTGGGGGAAGGGGTTCTGTCGCTGCCTGTGAAGTGGTCAGTGTGGGGGATGGGGTTCTGTCTCTGCCCAGGAAGTGGTCAGTGTGGGGGAAGGGGTTCTGTCGCTGCCCGGGAAGTGGCCAGTGTGGGGGAAGGGGTTCTGTCGCTGCCCGGGAAGTGGTCATTGTGGGGGAAGGGGTTCTGTCGCTGCCCGGGAAGTGGCCAGTGTGGGGGAAGGGGTTCTGTCGCTGCCCGGGAAGTGGTCAGTGTGGGGGAAGGGGTTCTGTCGCTGCCCGGGAAGTGGTCATTGTGGGGGAAGGGGTTCTGTCGCTGCCCGGGAAGTGGCCAGTGTGGGGGAAGGGGTTCTGTCGCTGCCCGGGAAGTGGCCAGTGTGGGGGAAGGGGTTCTGTCGCTGCCTGTGAAGTGGTCAGTGTGGAGGAAGGGGTTCTGTCGCTGCCTGTGAAGTGGTCAGTGTGGGGGATGGGGTTCTGTCTCTGCCCAGGAAGTGGTCAGTGTGGGGGAAGGGGTTCTGTCGCTGCCCGGGAAGTGGTCAGTGTGGGGGAAGGGGTTCTGTCGCTGCCCAGGAAGTGGTCAGTGTGGGGGAGGGGGTTCTGTCTCTGCCCAGGAAGTGGTCAGTGTGGGGGAAGGGGTTCTGTCGCTGCCCGGGAAGTGGCCAGTGTGGGGGAAGGGGTTCTGTCGCTGCCCGGGAAGTGGTCATTGTAGGGGAAGGGGTTCTGTCGCTGCCCGTGAAGTGGTCAGTGTGGGGGAAGGGGTTCTGTCGCTGCCCGGGAAGTGGCCAGTGTGGGGGATGGGGTTCTGTCGCTGCCCGGGAAGTGGTCATTGTGGGGGAAGGGGTTCTGTCGCTGCCCGGGAAGTGGTCAGTGTGGAGGAAGGGGTTCTGTCGCTGCCCGTGAAGTGGTCAGTGTGGAGGAAGGGGTTCTGTCGCTGCCTGTGAAGTGGTCAGTGTGGGGGAAGGGGTTCTGTCGCTGCCTGTGAAGTGGTCAGTGTGGGGGAAGGGGTTCTGTCGCTGCCTGTGAAGTGGTCAGTGTGGAGGAAGGGGTTCTGTCGCTGCCTGTGAAGTGGTCAGTGTGGGGGAAGGGGTTCTGTCGCTGCCTGTGAAGTGGTCAGTGTGGAGGAAGGGGTTCTGTCGCTGCCTGTGAAGTGGTCAGTGTGGGGGATGGTGTTCTGTCGCTGCCCAGGAAGTGGTCAGTGTGGGGGAAGGGGTTCTGTCGCTGCCCGGGAAGTGGCCAGTGTGGGGGAAGGGGTTCTGTCGCTGCCCGGGAAGTGGTCATTGTGGGGGAAGGGGTTCTGTCGCTGCCCGGGAAGTGGCCAGTGTGGGGGAAGGGGTTCTGTCGCTGCCTGTGAAGTGGTCAGTGTGGAGGAAGGGGTTCTGTCGCTGCCTGTGAAGTGGTCAGTGTGGGGGATGGGGTTCTGTCTCTGCCCAGGAAGTGGTCAGTGTGGGGGAAGGGGTTCTGTTGCTGCCCGGGAAGTGGCCAGTGTGGGGGAAGGGGTTCTGTCGCTGCCCGGGAAGTGGCCAGTGTGGGGGAAGGGGTTCTGTCGCTGCCCGGGAAGTGGTCAGTGTGGGGGAAGGGGTTCTGTCGCTGCCCGGGAAGTGGTCATTGTAGGGGAAGGGGTTCTGTCGCTGCCTGTGAAGTGGTCAGTGTGGGGGATGGGATTCTGTCGCTGCCTGTGAAGTGGTCAGTGTGGAGGAAGGGGTTCTGTCGCTGCCCGGGAAGTGGTCAGTGTGGGGGATGGGGTTCTGTCGCTGCCCGGGAAGTGGTCAGTGTGGGGGAAGGGGTTCTGTCGCTGCTTGGAAAGTGGTCAGTGTTGGGGGAAGGGGTTCTGTCGCTGCTTGGAAAGTGGTCAGTGTGGGGGATGGGGTTCTGTCGCTGCTTGGAAAGTGGTTGGAGGTTGGGAAAGGGGTTCTGTCGCTGCTTGGAAAGTGGTTGGAGGTTGGGAAAGGGGTTCTGTCGCTGCCTAGGAAGTGGTTGGAAGGTGGAAAAGGGGTTCTGTCACTGCCCAGGAAGCGGTTGGAGGGTGGGAAAGGGGTTCTGTCACTGCCTGAACCCCCTGAAGATGGGCTACAAGGCTTCTTGTTACGGTTGCTGCGAGCACTGGAGACTATGTCCAGATTTCTTGCTACTGCACATGTGCGAGCGCCGGAGACTAAGTCCAGATTTCTTGCTACTGCACATGTGCGAGCGCTGGAGACTAAGTCCTATCTTGGAGCCATTGCACATGTGCGGGTGACACCATCGCTGACACGAGGTCACATGTCTCTGACACCTTCTATGCCGATTGGTCGCTGGTCATGTGCTTGTGATGCCTTGCTCGGTGATAGGCCAGCATGACGTCACTCCTGTTGTTCTGGCAGCGGATTGGCTCTGGTGTCCTCCATCTTGGATGAGGCACAGAGTCTATATAAGACCCTGACACGCCGCATGGCGCTCAGTCCTCTTGGTTCATGCATAAGAGTAGACGCTCTGTGCGCGTTCCTCTAAGCATTCCTCTGTCTATGCTAGGTGAGCGCTACCGGCAGGGTAGCGTTCTTATACCTTACAGCTTTGGCTGCAGTCCGTATCCTTACCTCTTAGGGGAGCGGACATAGGCAGGTGCCTGAGGCACATGGTCTGGCTGGGCCTTGTGATTCGACTCGTAGGTGGACGTTGCCGCTAGGGTAACGTTCCTTATACTGCGTCTGGCAGTTGTTCGTATCATACCAAGCGCGGGATCACCACACTATTAAATGATGAAAATTAAATTTTATTAGGTCATTAGATAACCAAAACACGAGACACATGTCTCCACACTGAAAAAATTACTAGAAAACACACAGTGACACAGGATAAAAACACTTAAAAAGCCATAGGCGTAAAAAACATGTCCGCCAGGAACCAATTATATAATGATGAATAAATATAACAGGGACACTCCAATCAATATTGCACAGGGCCCGTATCTGGCATGAAAGAATAAATGCGATAAGATACGCTGATGGGTATAGATGGTAAACATGTAATACGTTATTATATAGAGACGCTTGAAACTACACAAATACAACGGATCCCCAATAATGTGTAGTTAGCAAAATGTAATAGGTTATTATGTGGAAACACTATACAGATACAAGGAATCTCCAATTATATATGGACGGCATGGGCTTTTATAGAGAGGCACTTAAACCTATACAGATACAAAAAATCTCCAATACTGTGTGGATGGTAACATGTAATAGGTTATAGTATAGAGACACTTAAATTGCACAGATATAAGGGATCTTCACTATGTACGTGAAGTAATATAAATCAGTAAATAGATCTAGCAACAAAGTACATGCGGGTCCCTATCAACACACAGTAACTCTATAACCACAGTATCCTTACATAAGTGTATCCTGAAAAAGAGCCCATATAGTACATAACAACATTAGGTCAGTAATTCTATCTGCATAGTATATATACCCGTATTTTACCACCACACATAGCCAGAGTCCCGGATGCTTAAGGCCACCAAAGAAATGTATGGGGCAGGTAAATGCAGCAACCAGGCTAAAAGCAGCACAGAAGCGGACCTACATCCATCGTCCCATTAAATAAATAGCAACCAAGCTAGTGGGGTGGATGAGAGGAGCGACCAAAGGGGTTCCTGGCATGGACACCCCACGCGTATCGCCACGTATACAGTGGCTTACTCAGGGGAAAAGAAGGCGATGTGATATGGCCATGTGTGTCCTATTTAAGGGAGTATAATCAGTGCTTACCAGTATTCGCAGCTGCAAGATTTTTCATGCTGGAGGTGAAGCTCCGATGGCGGCCGCCATCTTGCTTGATCACATGACATGGAGAGCGTCCTCCCCTATCTTTTATTGCGCATGCGCGAATCCAATACCGCTTGAATACACACAGAATATGCTCAAGGAGCGGCGCTTATCCTTGCTGTTTGTTAGCGAGATTCATACCTGAGAAATTACTATTATAATTATAAGCGCATCGCAATATGCT
The DNA here is from genome assembly GCF_048569485.1 of Anomaloglossus baeobatrachus. NCBI lineage: Eukaryota > Metazoa > Chordata > Amphibia > Anura > Aromobatidae > Anomaloglossus > Anomaloglossus baeobatrachus. The sequence goes on from NC_134363.1 coordinate 47,805,169, forward strand.
GATACCCTCAGTAACCCAGTCGGTGCTGTGCGCATGCGCTAAACAAACAAAGGGGAGGGAGGTAAAGAGGAAAAAAGATGGTGTATTAACCCCTTTGTAGACGGAGCACTTTCAAGTGCCTATAGACTCATACTAGTTTCTTTGAGAGGAGATTTCTCAAGAAAACACACGGTAGAGTGACCATAAGAACCTATCCCCTCGGATAGATTCTATCAGGAATTTTGTCAATACTACATGTGAGGGGGACAAGGGACATGTCCATATGCATCAGTGAATCCTCAACTGAGCAATACAGAGTGCCATCATTTTTCTGATCTTTTTTTTGGAGAGGTTTGTGTAAACAACCCTGTACCCATACAGTAGCCTTCATGGTTCCTACAAGGAACAAATCACTAGGTGTCAAAATGGATCAAGTAGATCCAACAAGGGAAAAATCAATAGGTGTCAAATGGTGGCGTATACCACTCATCATCTACGGGGCACCGAAGATGAGTCTCTTGAATGAACACCCCTAGATAGTGAGTAATGGCGTACTGTACTCATTCCAAATCGGCACCACTAAGGACACCGTAGAGACATACCATATGATAGCATTTCCAAGGATACCGTAAAGTATACATGCTTGAGATGCAAGAATCAGATAAAGATTGGGGCGGCATACAGATTGGAACGGCATGCAGAAATTGCGTAGATATATAATATCACCCAGAGGCACAGGGAAAGTTGGTAAAGTCTCATATGATTAACCTAAGTAATACCAGGAGATAGAATTGCCATAGACTAGATTATATTTAGGTCATTATGTATTAACATATACAGTCAGTATAGACAAATAAGATAAGATGAATCCAAAGCAAGAGCAGAGGGGAGCCCGCTCTTTGTCACATACACATAGGGCAAAAAAAACCTTTTGAGAGCCCGCATTAGTATTGAAAATGGCGTGGCGATACGCGTGGGGTGTCCATGCCAGGAACCCCTTTGGTCGCTCCTCTCATCCACCCCACTAGCTTGGTTGCTATTTATTTAATGGGACGATGGATGTAGGTCCGCTTCTGTGCTGCTTTTAGCCTGGTTGCTGCATTTACCTGCCCCATACATTTCTTTGGTGGCCTTAAGCATCCGGGACTCTGGCTATGTGTGGTGGTAAAATACGGGTATATATACTATGCAGATAGAATTACTGACCTAATGTTGTTATGTACTATATGGGCTCTTTTTCAGGATACACTTATGTAAGGATACTGTGGTTATAGAGTTACTGTGTGTTGATAGGGACCCGCATGTACTTTGTTGCTAGATCTATTTACTGATTTATATTACTTCACGTACATAGTGAAGATCCCTTATATCTGTGCAATTTAAGTGTCTCTATACTATAACCTATTACATGTTACCATCCACACAGTATTGGAGATTTTTTGTATCTGTATAGGTTTAAGTGCCTCTCTATAAAAGCCCATGCCGTCCATATATAATTGGAGATTCCTTGTATCTGTATAGTGTTTCCACATAATAACCTATTACGTGTTGCTAACTACACATTATTGGGGATCCGTTGTATTTGTGTAGTTTCAAGCGTCTCTATATAATAACGTATTACATGTTTACCATCTATACCCATCAGCGTATCTTATCGCATTTATTCTTTCATGCCAGATACGGGCCCTGTGCAATATTGATTGGAGTGTCCCTGTTATATTTATTCATCATTATATAATTGGTTCCTGGCGGACATGTTTTTTACGCCTATGGCTTTTTAAGTGTTTTTATCCTGTGTCACTGTGTGTTTTCTAGTAATTTTTTCAGTGTGGAGACATGTGTCTCGTGTTTTGGTTATCTAATGACCTAATAAAATTTAATTTTCATCATTTAATACTGTGGTGATCCCGCGCTTGGTATACTTCTTTTTCTTTGTTTCCCATTATTCGTCTGTATACCTGGAGATCCCACTGGGTGGTGCCCTTCCCATCCTTTTGTGGCAGTTGTTCGTATCCTCGCACACTAGGGGAGCGAACAGAGGTAGGAGCTTTGTGCGGCTTACGCTGCTGTTCGCCTCTTTTGCACCACTAGAAGAGCGGACCTAGGCAGGTGCCATATCTAGTGGTTCGTGTCCTCGCACACTAGTGGAGCGAACGCAGGTAGGAGCTTTGTGCGGCTTACGCTGCTGTTCGTCTCTTTTGCACCACTAGAAGAGCGGACCTAGGTAGGTGCCATATCTAGTGGTTCGTGTCCTCCTACACTAGTGGGGCGAACGCAGGTAGGAGCTTTGTGCGGCTTACGCTGCTGTTCGTCTCTTTTGCACCACTAGAAGAGCGGACCTAGGTAGGTGCCATTTCGCACACATTGCCTTTGTCTCTGTGATTATTAACAGAGATCATTCCACACACCCTCCAAGTAAGGGAGGAATTGCTTTACTTACTTATTATATCCTTCTGTGAGTTAACAGAGGTATTGCACTCTGCCATCGTCTGCAGCAGAGTCTTTGCACGGTGGACCCTGACTGTCTGATACTCCTTTAGGTTATTATCAGACAGCCCCCCGTAACATTTCTCATAGTCTGAAAAATATGGAATACTCCTTATAAATGTCATCTCAAAAGAATGGACATTGGTTCTACATTTATACGTTAGAACATCAGGTAACCGTCCTGCTCTAATGTGGTTGGGTACATTTCCATCCAAAATTATTCCTTTAAGGCCGTGATCAGATGGTGTATTGAAAAATAGACCATCCGTGTCTGCAGATTGCTCTGCGTGTTCGTCCTCGTTACAGACAGGTGCCACGACCCCGCATTTCACAGCCACGCTGGGCGATCTAAAAACATCGGTGCAACTTGTCCGTGATTAGACTATATTAAAGCGTCGAGCGACGTGTTGCCCTAGACTTTCTTCCCTTTTAGTTACTTGTGAAACCTGCTTCTACCTCCAGGTGGTGGAATAGTCCTGAAAAGTCAACCTTGAAACTCCATACATCCGCTATCCCCTTCACATCTTCATGGACCGTAAGAAGATGTGTGCGCGTGACTCTGCGGGAATTGGAATTGTCCTGCCGCAAAGTTCCCTCCGGCTACGGTCACTCTTCCGGGCTCTGCGGTAATGACTTGTCCTCAATAACATCTTGACAGCCAAGAGGCTGAAGAGCTACAGAGGAGTGATAGCCTTTTTTAATCCCTTGATGTCCAACTGCCATTTTGCTGCATTTTAGCAACGCGAATCTCCCAAAAATAATGTTAATTTTTCTTCTACTCTGAAGTTTTCTTGCTTTGAATTGATTTTCTTGTCCCTGACGAGAAATTCATGGTTTCTGATGTTTGATAACGCCCTTCTGTTTTCCTTCTTGGCTCTTACATGTTATGTTATAGATAGAGTTGAGCGGACTTCTAATAATCTGGGTCCGGCGGATCCGTCTCGGGTTGGAAAAGAAGTCTGGAGCCGATCCGGAATCCGGACCCATATATGTGAATTGGTGGGGGGGAGAGATCAGACGCTGAAACCGCGCGGATCCGGATTTTTACAGTTTGGATCCACTCAACACTAGTTATATACTAAGCTGCCTGCAGAGATCACATCCTGCCCGTCATTGTCTCCCACACATTTGTAGGGGACTTTCTCTTAGGTTCTCAAGTTCAATATTTTACATCAGTGTTTGTAGCCAAAATCAGCAGTGCAACAATCAGAGGAAAGTGTAATGGAAACACCCCAAATTCTGATATAACTGTGGCGCCCCTGAGGCTTCAGTCGCCACAGAGTATTGCACCCAAATTTGGGTGTAATGCTAAACTCGGATCCTGAGGAGGTCCGGCCCAGTTTCACCACCTACACACAAATGCACACCAGGTTGCCCTGTTCCCACTGGTGACTGGGCTAGGGTAGGGTAAGGTAATAAAAGAGTTGCCGACAGAGTGGTCTTTATAGGATGTCCTCAAACAGGGACCTCAATCCCACTAGCTTAGGGCCTGGGAGGGGGGAGTCACACAACAGTTAACAAAACTAGTGAGCAAGTCAGACTCAGGCAGGCAGTTTAGAGAGTTCTCCAGCAGGAAAGGAAGCAGTCACATCTCAGGGGTTCTCCAGTGGGAAGGAGGAGAAAGTTCACACTGTTGCTGTGGGGAGAGTGAATCTGCTCCCCTCGGAACCGACACCATGCAGGGCGGCAGGACCCTAGGGAAGATCATCCTTCACGTTGGGGCCCACTAAGAAAGTATGGTGCCTCACACACAGAATGATGTCCCTACAGTGCCCCCTAAGTAAGTATGATGCCTCACACACAGAATGATGTCCCTACAGTGCCCCCTAAGAAAGTATAGTGTCCCATACACAGCATGATGTCTCTACAGTGCCCTCTAAGAAAGTATGGTGCCTCACACACAGAATGATGTCTCTACAGTGCCCCCTAAGAAAGTATGGTGCCCCACGCAAAGTATGATGTCTCTACAGTGCCCCCTAAGAAAGTATGGTGCCCCACACAAAGTATGATGTCTCTACAGTGATCACTAAGAAAGTATGGTGCCCCACACAAAGTATGATGTCTCTACAGTGCCCCCTAAGAAAGTATGGTGCCCCACACAAAGTATGATGTCTCTACAGTGATCACTAAGAAAGTATAATGCCCCCCACACACAGAATGATGTCACTACAGTGCCCCCTAAGAAAGTATGGTGTCCCATACACAGCATGATGTCTCTACAGAGCCCCCTAAGAAAGTATGGTGCCCCACACAAAGTATGATGTCTCTACAGTGCCCCCTAACAAAGTATGGTGCCCCCAAACATATTATGATGTCTCTACAGTGCCCCCTAAGAAAGTATGGTGCCCCATACACAGTATGATGCCTCTACAGTGCCTCCTATGGTTCCCCCCCACACAGTGTGATGTGTCTACAGTGCCAACTAAGAAAGTATAGGGCCTCTACATAGTATGATGTCTCTACAGTGCCACCTAAGAAAGTATAGGGCCCCCACATAGTATGATGCCTCCACACACAGAATGATGTCCCTCAAATCTGGGACGATCACACTGCATCCAGGACGGTGGGGAGGCATAATGGTTCCTTCTAATAATTTCAGAATAATAGCTGAACTATAATTGCGTGATCACATAAAGTCTTATTACCTGTTTCATAAAGAAAAAGTTATGACAAGTGTTTAAGTTTTAATCCCTTGTGTGTCATCCTACAGCAGCGATCCTTAATCTTACCGATTATTGTTTGATCCCTGTAATTACTGCTCTTCATCTGGCCAGATCACTGGATCCCTCAGTTTCTGTGCCGCTGCGCTCTTTCAATGCTGCAGAGATAAAGCTCACTTTGCTTGCAGCATACTTTGGCAAAGAGAGTGGTCAGGTAGTCCTGGGATCAATCCAGTCAAGAAGAGTAAGCATTCATATATTGTGTGCATAGGCCGGGTTTTCTTCATAGACGTTGGTCTGACAGGCACCTTCCTGATTAGGCAGATGCACAGGGCTAGCCTTTATTGGACAATTCCTTTAAAACGAATATTATTATTAACTCCATCAGTCACGGAAGTTCTCACTTGAGAGAAGATGTCAGAGTGAGAATGACCGGAGAAAACCCCCTGACTATTCTCACTATAAATTACTCATCAGTCAATCAAAGACTAGGAACAATTTAGTATTTTTATGCCTTTATTGCCAGATTGCTATACCAAGTCATCCTATCATTTAGATAAGGTGGCTGTTGCAGGGAGATTTTTGCAAATATCGCCAACTGTCATGGCGGGGTCAGGATTTGGGGAAGCTACAGATTCTGGCACCTTGTCTGCTAACTTCTTTGATGTCTGTGATCAGTGCAGGGAGACGCAGGCGTCAACCCACAAACTTAGGCATGCTAGAAAGAGTTAATCTCTGCTCGGCTGCTTGTTAGTCCCTTTGATCACATGTTGTGTGGGAGCCAATCATGTTTTCTCCATTCCTATATATGCTGGCTGGACTATTTCATTAATGCTAGCTATAGTTTACCTATACTGGTCTGGTGAGGTGTTGTGATCCAGACTTACTCGTGGTTGTTGTGCATTATTGTTGTGGTGTTAACCCTTGTTGTCTTTTTGTTGCTGCCTTCCTTCTCTTGCTTCTCTCCTCAGTCTCTTACTGTTTGTTCCTGTGAGTTTGCAGTGTGTCTGAGTTTTGGTTTCTGCTTGTCTCTATTAATTTATGATACTGTCACACTTTTGACCTTCCCTTCCCTGGGATGGGGGGATGTAATAGATTAGATCTGGTGGGAGAATAGAGAATAGCCAGGCATGGGACTCCAGCATCTGCACCATTAGGGGTAACCCTGAGGTTAGGGATAGCCTAGGGTCCTCTACCATAGGGTCCTTTACAGCATAGCAGCCCCCTGTCCCTCGCTATGCTGTAGTCACATTGTGACATTAGCATAATTTAAGTGGCATCAGGAAAGTGAGTTAACAAGTTTATTTTTGATGGAGCTATAATTAAATTAAAGTGATAGTGACACCTAATCTTGTGAGCCACTATCCAATTGTACAGGTTACAAATAGGGTTTTTCCATGCAGAGGTTCGCCCTAAAAGCTCATCGGCCCCAGGGTAAAATCGGTAACTGGACTCCATGTGCCATATAGAAGCCTTGGGTTCCTCCTCAAACACCAGGACTGAATCAGCCCAGAGTAAAATCGGTAACAGGACTCAATTTCCATACAGGAGCCTTGGGTTCCTCCTGAAGCACCAGGACCGAATTGGCCCAGTGTAAAACCAGTAACAGGACTCCATGTGCCATACCAAAGCCTTGGGTTCTTCCTGAAGCATCAGGACCGAATCGGCCCAGTGTAAAATCGGTAACAGGACTCCATGTGCCATACAGAAGCCTTAAGTTCCTCCTCAAGAATCAGGACCAAATCGGGCCAGTGTAAAATTGGTAATAGACTCTATGCTCCATACAGGAGCCTTGGGTTCCTCCTGAAGCACCAGGACCGAAATGGCCCAGTGTAAAACCAGTAACAGGACTCCATGTGTCATACGAAAGCCTTGGGTTCCTCCTCAAGCATCAGGACCGAATCGGCCTAGTGTAAAATCGGTAACAGGACTCCATGGGCCATACAGAAGCCTTGGATTCCTCCTCAAGCACCAGGACCGAATCGGCCTAGTGTAAAATCGGTAACAGGACTCCATGTGCCATACCGAAGCCTTAGGTTCCTCCTCAAACACGAGGACCGAAGTACCTTTGGCCAAGAAAATTTCAACTTTAGATGATTTAAATTTTACACCTTAAATGAAAGGTTCTAGACAATCCTCTTGCCATAGAACAACAGGATGTCAGCAATTTGATCTGGACAGGGCATTGAATGTCCTCGACTTCTTGAGAATTTCAACAATACACCTGATGGAAACTGACAATCGGTTATGACTCAGGTTACTTAGATTGTGCCCATTTGGCTTTCCGAGGTGGTGACTCCACTCAACTCAAGTAAGTACTTGTCATTCTCAAAATGACAAGGTAAAGAAGAAAAAGAGAGATCATCATCAGAAAGCTTTTAGGCTTGCAGCCAAATCTTCGTTTCATGGGTAAATCCTGGAAGCACACACCTATTACAGGTCTACCCTTGGCGCGATGCGTCAATAATGTTTTGTTAGGGTAGGGCCAGATAATGATATTAAGCACTTAAAGCGTTCTTTAGGAAAAAAAGATGTGAAGAGGTTTTTTTTTTTATTGAAAACCCATTATTGAGATATGAATTCTTAATACAGAGCTCAGTAATCGACAGACCGCTGTATCTCATCTTCTTAGACTCGCTTGTAACAGGGTTGGTGTCTCAGAATTGAAGGCTTGCTGATTTGGTCCCGATACTTAAGAAAGGTAAGAGGGTGCATACAGTAAGGCTGATATCAGTAGTATGCAAAGTTTTTGAGGGCATATTAAGGGATGACATGCAAAAATATATTGCAGAAAATAATATAATAACTGACAGACAGCATGGATTCATGAAAGATAAGTCGTGTCTAACCAACCTGTTGGGGTTCTATGAGGGGGTAAGTGCAAACCTGGATATTGGTAATGCAGCTGATGTGATTTATTTGGACTTTGCAAAGGCATTTGATACTGTACCACACAATAGCCTTATACTAAAGCTCCAGAAGCAAGGACTGGGGGAAACAATATGCAACTGGGTAAGGAATTGGCTAAAAGATTAGAGTTGAGCGGATCGATTATAATCCGGGTTCGGCGGATCCGGATCGGGTTGCCGCAGAAGTCCGGATCCGATCCGGAATACGCGTCCATGTAAATCAATGGGGAGCCGGATCCGGAACGAGAGAGAACGAGAGAACAAGAGAGAGAGAGAGAAAAAAAAACGGATCCGGATCGTGCTCCCCGAATCCCAGTTACTGGTCAGACTCGGTTCGGGCTCTCAAACCGTGAGGATCCGGATTTTGTGGATCCGGATCCGCTCAACACTAGTTTCTAGCTCTTCCATCCAATGACCCTGTGCACACAGAGCGTTTCTAGCCCTTTCATCCATTGGCCCTGTGCACACAGAGCGTTTCTAGCCCTTTCATCCAATGGCCCTGTGCACACAGAGCGTTTCTAGCCCTTTCATCCAATGGCCCTGTGCACACAGAGCGTTTCTAGCCCTTTCATCCAATGGCCCTGTGCACACAGAGCGTTTCTAGCCCTTTCATCCAATGGCCCTGTGCACACAGAGCGTTTCTAGCCCTTTCATCCAATGGGCCAGTGCACACAGAGCGTTTCTAGCCCTTTCATCTAATGGGCCAGTGCACACAGAGCGTTTCTAGCCCTTTCATCCAATGGGCCAGTGCACACAGAGCGTTTCAAGCCCTTTCATCCAATGGGCCAGTGCACACAGAGCGTTTCTAGCCCTTTCATCCAATGGCCCTGTGCACACAGAGCGTTTCTAGCCCTTTCATCCAATGGCCCTGTGCACACAGAGCGTTTCTAGCCCTTTCATCCAATGGCCCTGTGCACACAGAGCGTTTCTAGCCCTTTCATCCAATGGCCCTGTGCACACAGAGCGTTTCTAGCCCTTTCATCCAATGGCCCTGTGCACACAGAGCATTTCTAGCCTTTTCATCCATTGGCCCTGTGCACACAGTGCGTTTATAGCCCTTCCATCCATTGGCCCTGTGCACACAGTGTGTTTCTAGCCCTTTCATCCAATGGCCCTGTGCACACAGAGCGTTTATAACTCTTCCATCCATTGGCCCTTTGCACACAGATCGTTTCTAGCCCTTTCATCCAATGGCCCTGTGCACACAGAGCGTTTCTAGCCCTTTCATCCAATGGCCCTGTGCACACAGAGCGTTTCTAGCCCTTTCATCCAATGGGCCTGTGCACACAGAGCGTTTCTAGCCCTTTCATCCAATGGCCCTGTGCACACAGAGCATTGCTAGCCTTTTCATCCATTGGCCCTGTGCACACAGTGCGTTTATAGCCCTTCTATCCATTGGCCCTGTGCACACAGTGCGTTTATAGCCCTTCTATCCATTGGCCCTGTGCACACAGTGTGTTTCTAGCCCTTTCATCCAATGGCCCTGTGCACACAGAGCGTTTCTAGCCCTTTCATCCAATGGCCCTGTGCACACAGAGCGTTTCTAGCCCTTTCATCCAATGGCCCTGTGCACACAGAGCGTTTCTAGCCCTTTCATCCAATGGCCCTGTGCACACAGAGCGTTTCTAGCCCTTTCATCCAATGGCCCTGTGCACACAGAGCGTTTCTAGCCCTTTCATCCAATGGCCCTGTGCACACAGAGCGTTTCTAGCCCTTTCATCCAATGGCCCTGTGCACACAGAGCGTTTCTAGCCCTTTCATCCAATGGCCCTGTGCACACAGAGCGTTTCTAGCCCTTTCATCCAATGGCCCTGTGCACACAGAGCGTTTCTAGCCCTTTCATCCAATGGCCCTGTGCACACAGAGCGTTTCTAGCCCTTTCATCCAATGGGCCAGTGCACACAGTGCGTTTATAGCCCTTCCATCCATTGGCCCTGTGCACACTGTGTGTTTCTAGCCCTTTCATCCAATGGCCCTGTGCACACAGAGCGTTTATAACTCTTCCATCCATTGGCCCTTTGCACACAGAGCGTTTCTAGCCCTTTCATCCAATGGCCCTGTGCACACAGAGCGTTTCTAGCCCTTTCATCCAATGGCCCTGTGCACACAGAGCGTTTCTAGCCCTTTCATCCAATGGCCCTGTGCACACAGAGCAATTCTAGCGCTTTCATCCATTGGCCCTGTGCACACAGAGCGTTTCTAGCGCTTTCATCCATTGGCCCTGTGCACACAGAGCGTTTCTAGCGCTTTCATCCATTGGCCCTGTGCACACAGAGCGTTTCTAGCCCTTTCATCCAATGGCCCTGTGCACACAGAGCGTTTCTAGCCCTTTCATCCAATGGACCTGTGCACACAGAGCGTTTCTAGCCCTTTCATCCAATGGGCCTGTGCACACAGAGCGTTTCTAGCCCTTTCATCCAATGGCCCTGTGCACACAGAGCATTTCTAGCCTTTTCATCCATTGGCCCTGTGCACACAGTGCGTTTATAGCCCTTCTATCCATTGGCCCTGTGCACACAGTGCGTTTATAGCCCTTCTATCCATTGGCCCTGTGCACACAGTGTGTTTCTAGCCCTTTCATCCAATGGCCCTGTGCACACAGAGCGTTTCTAGCCCTTTCATCCAATGGCCCTGTGCACACAGAGCGTTTCTAGCCCTTTCATCCAATGGCCCTGTGCACACAGAGCGTTTCTAGCCCTTTCATCCAATGGCCCTGTGCACACAGAGCGTTTCTAGCCCTTTCATCCAATGGCCCTGTGCACACAGAGCGTTTCTAGCCCTTTCATCCAATGGCCCTGTGCACACAGAGCGTTTCTAGCCCTTTCATCCAATGGCCCTGTGCACACAGAGCGTTTCTAGCCCTTTCATCCAATGGCCCTGTGCACACAGAGCGTTTCTAGCCCTTTCATCCAATGGCCCTGTGCACACAGAGCGTTTCTAGCCCTTTCATCCAATGGCCCTGTGCACACAGAGCGTTTCTAGCCCTTTCATCCAATGGCCCTGTGCACACAGAGCGTTTCTAGCCCTTTCATCCAATGGGCCAGTGCACACAGTGCGTTTATAGCCCTTCCATCCATTGGCCCTGTGCACACTGTGTGTTTCTAGCCCTTTCATCCAATGGCCCTGTGCACACAGAGCGTTTATAACTCTTCCATCCATTGGCCCTTTGCACACAGAGCGTTTCTAGCCCTTTCATCCAATGGCCCTGTGCACACAGAGCGTTTCTAGCCCTTTCATCCAATGGCCCTGTGCACACAGAGCGTTTCTAGCCCTTTCATCCAATGGCCCTGTGCACACAGAGCGTTTCTAGCCCTTTCATCCAATGGCCCTGTGCACACAGAGCAATTCTAGCGCTTTCATCCATTGGCCCTGTGCACACAGAGCGTTTCTAGCGCTTTCATCCATTGGCCCTGTGCACACAGAGCGTTTCTAGCGCTTTCATCCATTGGCCCTGTGCACACAGAGCGTTTCTAGCCCTTTCATCCAATGGCCCTGTGCACACAGAGCGTTTCTAGCCCTTTCATCCAATGGACCTGTGCACACAGAGCGTTTCTAGCCCTTTCATCCAATGGGCCAGTGCACACAGAGCGTTTCTAGCCCTTTCATCCAATGGCCCTGTGCAGACAGAGCAATTCTAGCCCTTTCATCCAATGGCCCTGTGCACACAGAGCGTTTCTATCCCTTTCATCCAATGGCCCTGTGCAGACAGAGCAATTCTAGCCCTTTCATCCAATGGCCCTGTGCACACAAAGCGTTTCTATCCCTTTCATCCAATGGCCCTGTGCACACAGAGCGTTTCTATCCCTTTCATCCAATGGCCCTGTGCACACAGAGCGTTTCTATCCCTTTCATCCAATGGCCCTGTGCACACAGAGCATTTCTAGCCTTTTCATCCATTGGCCCTGTGCACACAGTGCGTTTATAGCCCTTCCATCCATTGGCCCTGTGCACACAGTGTGTTTCTAGCCCTTTCATCCAATGGCCCTGTGCACACAGAGCGTTTATAACTCTTCCATCCATTGGCCCTTTGCACACAGATCGTTTCTAGCCCTTTCATCCAATGGCCCTGTGCACACAGAGCGTTTCTAGCCCTTCATCCAATGGCCCTGTGCACACAGAGCGTTTCTAGCCCTTTCATCCAATGGCCCTGTGCACACAGAGCGTTTCTAGCCCTTTCATCCAATGGCCCTGTGCACACAGAGCGTTTCTAGCCCTTTCATCCAATGGCCCTGTGCACACAGAGCGTTTCTAGCCCTTTCATCCAATGGCCCTGTGCACACAGAGCATTTCTAGCCTTTTCATCCATTGGCCCTGTGCACACAGTGCGTTTATAGCCCTTCCATCCATTGGCCCTGTGCACACAGTGTGTTTCTAGCCCTTTCATCCAATGGCCCTGTGCACACAGAGCGTTTATAACTCTTCCATCCATTGGCCCTTTGCACACAGATCGTTTCTAGCCCTTTCATCCAATGGCCCTGTGCACACAGAGCGTTTCTAGCCCTTTCATCCAATGGCCCTGTGCACACAGAGCGTTTCTAGCCCTTTCATCCAATGGGCCTGTGCACACAGAGCGTTTCTAGCCCTTTCATCCAATGGCCCTGTGCACACAGAGCATTTCTAGCCTTTTCATCCATTGGCCCTGTGCACACAGTGCGTTTATAGCCCTTCTATCCATTGGCCCTGTGCACACAGTGCGTTTATAGCCCTTCTATCCATTGGCCCTGTGCACACAGTGTGTTTCTAGCCCTTTCATCCAATGGCCCTGTGCACACAGAGCGTTTCTAGCCCTTTCATCCAATGGCCCTGTGCACACAGAGCGTTTCTAGCCCTTTCATCCAATGGCCCTGTGCACACAGAGCGTTTCTAGCCCTTTCATCCAATGGCCCTGTGCACACAGAGCGTTTCTAGCCCTTTCATCCAATGGCCCTGTGCACACAGAGCGTTTCTAGCCCTTTCATCCAATGGCCCTGTGCACACAGAGCGTTTATAACTCTTCCATCCAATGGGCCAGTGCACACAGAGCGTTTCTAGCCCTTTCATCCAATGGCCCTGTGCACACAGAGCAATTCTAGCGCTTTCATCCATTGGCCCTGTGCACACAGAGCGTTTCTAGCCCTTTCATCCAATGGCCCTGTGCACACAGAGCGTTTCTAGCCCTTTCATCCAATGGCCCTGTGCACACAGAGCGTTTCTAGCCCTTTCATCCAATGGCCCTGTGCACACAGAGCGTTTCTAGCCCTTTCATCCAATGGCCCTGTGCACACAGAGCATTTCTAGCCTTTTCATCCATTGGCCCTGTGCACACAGTGCGTTTATCGCCCTTTCATCCATTGGCCCTGTGCACACTGTGTGTTTCTAGCCCTTTCATCCATTGGCCCTGTGCACACAGAGCGTTTATAACTCTTCCATCCATTGGCCCTTTGCACACAGAGCGTTTCTAGCCCTTTCATCCATTGGCCCTGTGCACACAGAGCGTTTCTAGCGCTTTCATCCATTGGCCCTGTGCGCACACAGCGTTTCTAGCCCTTTCATCCAATGGGCCTGTGCACACAGAGCGTTTCTAGCCCTATCATCCAATGGGCCTGTGCACACAGAGCGTTTCTAGCCCTTTCATCCAATGACCCTGTGCACACAGAGCGTTTCTAGCCCTTTCATCCAATGGCCCTGTGCAGACAGAGCAATTCTAGCCCTTTCATCCAATGGCCCTGTGCACACAGAGCGTTTCTATCCCTTTCATCCAATGGCCCTGTGCACACAGAGCGTTTCTAGCCCTTTCATCCAATGGCCCTGTGCACACAGAGCGTTTATAACTCTTCCATCCAATGGGCCAGTGCACACAGAGCGTTTCTAGCCCTTTCATCCAATGGCCCTGTGCACACAGAGCAATTCTAGCGCTTTCATCCATTGGCCCTGTGCACACAGAGCGTTTCTAGCCCTTTCATCCAATGGCCCTGTGCACACAGAGCGTTTCTAGCCCTTTCATCCAATGGCCCTGTGCACACAGAGCGTTTCTAGCCCTTTCATCCAATGGCCCTGTGCATACAGAGCATTTCTAGCCTTTTCATCCATTGGCCCTGTGCACACAGTGCGTTTATCGCCCTTTCATCCATTGGCCCTGTGCACACTGTGTGTTTCTAGCCCTTTCATCCATTGGCCCTGTGCACACAGAGCGTTTATAACTCTTCCATCCATTGGCCCTTTGCACACAGAGCGTTTCTAGCCCTTTCATCCAATGGCCCTGTGCACACAGAGCAATTCTAGCGCTTTCATCCATTGGCCCTGTGCACACAGAGCGTTTCTAGCGCTTTCATCCATTGGCCCTGTGCACACAGAGCGTTTCTAGCCCTTTTATCCAATGGCCCTGTGCACACAGAGCGTTTCTATCCCTTTCATCCAATGGCCCTGTGCACACAGAGCGTTTCTATCCCTTTCATCCAATGGCCCTGTGCACACAGAGCGTTTCTAGCCCTTTCATCCAATGGCCCTGTGCACACAGAGCGTTTCTAGCCCTTTCATCCAATGGCCCTGTGCAGACAGAGCATTTCTAGCCCTTTCATCCAATGGCCCTGTGCACACAGAGCGTTTCTATCCCTTTCATCCAATGGGCCTGTGCACACAGAGCGTTTCTAGCCCTTTCATCCAATGGCCCTGTGCACACAGAGCGTTTCTAGCCCTTTCATCCAATGGCCCTGTGCAGACAGAGCAATTCTAGCCCTTTCATCCAATGGCCCTGTGCACACAGAGCGTTTCTATCCCTTTCATCCAATGGGCCTGTGCACACAGAGCGTTTCTAGCCCTTTCATCCAATGGGCCTGTGCACACAGAGCATTTCTAGCCCTTTCATCCAATGGCCCTGTGCACACAGAGCGTTTCTAGCCCTTTCATCCAATGGCCCTGTGCACACAGAGCGTTTATAACTCTTCCATCCAATGGGCCAGTGCACACAGAGCGTTTCTAGCCCTTTCATCCAATGGCCCTGTGCACACAGAGCGTTTCTAGCCCTTTCATCCAATGGCCCTGTGCACACAGAGCGTTTCTAGCCCTTTCATCCAATGGCCCTGTGCACACAGAGCAATTCTAGCCCTTTCATCCAATGGGCCAGTGCACACAGTGCGTTTATAGCCCTTCCATCCATTGGCCCTGTGCACACAGTGTGTTTCTAGCCCTTTCATCCAATGGCCCTGTGCACACAGAGCAATTCTAGCCCTTCCATCCATTGGCCCTGTGCACACAGTGTGTTTATAGCCCTTTCATCCAATGGCCCTGTGCACACAGAGCGTTTGTAGCCCTTTCATCCAATGGCCCTGTGCACACAGAGCGTTTGTAGCCCTTTCATCCAATGGCCCTGTGCACACAGAGCGTTTGTAGCCCTTTCATCCAATGGCCCTGTGCACACAGAGCGTTTGTAGCCCTTTCATCCAATGGCCCTGTGCACACAGAGCGTTTGTAGCCCTTTCATCCAATGGCCCTGTGCACACAGTGCGTTTATAGCCCTTCCATCCATTGGCCCTGTGCACACAGTGTGTTTCTAGCCCTTTCATCCAATGGCCCTGTGCACACAGTGTGTTTCTAGCCCTTCCATCCATTGGCCCTGTGCACACAGTGTGTTTATAGCCCTTTCATCCAATGGCCCTGTGCACACAGAGCGTTTGTAGCCCTTTCATCCAATGGCCCTGTGCACACAGAGCGTTTGTAGCCCTTTCATCCAATGGCCCTGTGCACACAGAGCGTTTGTAGCCCTTTCATCCAATGGCCCTGTGCACACAGAGCGTTTGTAGCCCTTTCATCCAATGGCCCTGTGCACACAGAGCGTTTGTAGCCCTTTCATCCAATGGCCCTGTGATCCAATGGCCCTGTGATCCAATGGCCCTGTGCACACAGAGCGTTTCTATCCCTTTCATCCAATGGCCTTGTGCACACAGAGCATTTCTAGCCTTTTCATCCATTGGCCCTGTGCACACAGTGCATTTATAGCCCTTCCATCCATTGGCCCTGTGCACACAGTGCGTTTATAGCCCTTCCATCCATTGGCCCTGTGCACACAGTGTGTTTCTAGCCCTTTCATCCAATGGCCCTGTGCACACAGTGTGTTTCTAGCCCTTTCATCCAATGGCCCTGTGCACACAGAGCGTTTCTAGCCCTTTCATCCAATGGCCCTGTGCACAGAGAGCGTTTCTAGCCCTTTCATCCAATTGCCCTGTGCACAGAGAGCGTTTCTAGCCCTTTCATCCAATGGCCCTTTCATCCAATGGCCCTGTGCACACAGAGCGTTTCTAGCCCTTTCATCCATTGGCCCTGTGCACACAGAGCGTTTCTAGCCCTTTCATCCATTGGCCCTGTGCACATAGAGCATTTCTAACCCTTTCATCCAATGGCCCTGTGCACACAGTGCGTTTCTAGCCCTTTCATCCATTGGCCCTGTGCACACAGAGCGTTTCTAGCCCTTTCATCCAATGGCCCTGTGCACACAGTGCGTTTCTAGCCCTTTCATCCAATGGCCCTGTGCACACAGTGCGTTTCTAGCCCTTTCATCCATTGGCCCTGTGCACACAGAGCGTTTCTAACCCTTTCATCCATTGGCCCTGTGCACACAGAGCGTTTCTAACCCTTTCATCCATCTGGCCCTGTGCACACAGAGTATTTCTAGCCCTTTCATCCATTGGCCCTGTGCACACAGAGCGTTTCTAGCCCTTTCATCCAATGGCCCTGTGCACACAGTGCGTTTCTAGCCCTTTCATCCATTGGCCCTGTGCACACAGAGCGTTTCTAGCCCTTTCATCCATTGGCCCTGTGTACACAGAGCGTTTCTAACCCTTTCATCCATTGGCCCTGTGCACACAGAGCGTTTCTAACCCTTTCATCCATCTGGCCCTTTGCACACAGAGCATTTCTAGCCCTTTCATCCATTGGACCTGTGCACACAGAGCGTTTCTAGCCCTTTCATCCATTGGCCCTGTGCACACAGAGCGTTTCTAGCCCTTTCATCCAATGGCCCTGTGCACACAGCGTTTCTAGTCCTTTCATCCATTGGTCCTGTGCACACAGAGTGTTTCTAGCCCTTTCATCCATTGGTCCTGTGCACACAGAGTGTTTCTAGCCCTTCCATCCATTGGCCCTGTGCACACAGAGCGGTTTTTTTTAACCCTTCCATCCATTGGCCCTGTGCACACAGAGCGTTTCTAGCCCTTCCATCCATTGGTCCTGTGCACACAGAGCGTTTTTAGCCCTTCCATCCATTGGTCCTGTACACACAGAGCGTTTATAACCCTTCCATACATTGGCCCTGTGCACACAAAGCGTTTCTAGTAGAGTTGAGTCGATCGTTTATAATCCGGGTTCGGCGGATCCGGATCGGGTTACCGCAGAAGTCTGGATCCGATCCGGAATACGCGTCCATGTAAATCAATGGGGAGCCGGATCCGGGACGAGAGAGAACGAGAGAGAGAGAGAGAAAAAAAAAAAAAAAACGGATCCGGATCGTGTACCCTGAATCCCGGTTACTGGTCGGACTCGGTTCGGGCTCTCAAACCGTGCGGATCCGGATTTTGTGGATCCGGATCCGCTCAACACTATAAAAGATAGGAAACAAAGAGTAGTCATAAATGGTACATTCTCTAAATGGGCTATAGTCAGCAGTGGGGTGCTGCAGGGATCTGTGCTAGGAGTGATTCTGTTTAATCTCTTTATTAATGACCTTGTGGATGGGATTGATAGTACAGTGTCAGTCTTTGCTGATGACACCAAACTATGTAGGATATTAAAAACTGACCTTGTTAGTACAATACTACAAAAAGATCTGGATAAGATGTCAGAATGGGCAGATACTTGGCAAATGAGATTTAATATTGAAAAATGTAAAATAATGCACCTAGAATGGAGTAATCCTATATCTGCGTATATTTACCGCCCCCGTGTCAGCGCCGAGCCGCTCGGATCCGGAGCGGCGGTGGCTCGAGGGGTCTCTGGATACGGGGGTCCGTGTGTACACTCGAATTTGAAAAGGGGGGGGGGATATGTACAGGGGAGTTAGAAGTTCATGACGCCACCCACGGTGCGTGGTAATATGGAGTACCACCGCTGCTGTTGGGGAGCCCGGTGGCGGTGGTATGGCAGCAAGGTGTCTAACCCCTCCGTGGGTAGGGGGTTGTGCCCCGAGGCCCGGTGGCAGTAGTGAAGGGGTGCCGTTGGGAAAAGGAGGGGTTTCTGCGTACTCAGTCCGAGAATAATGACACTGACAGCTTGTAAACCAGAATTCTGAGCACGGCTGCAGCAAGGAGGGAGCACGCCTGGATTCGTGCCGTTGGTGTTGCTTGTTAGCCTGTGACCTTTTCCGTGGCACCTTGTTCACTGTTTGGACCCTATAGTGTGGAACTAATCGGGTCCCGCTTACCCGTATGGCTAACGGAGTGAGCTTGCTCTCAGGGTTCACGCTTGGGATTTGATGGACTGTGTTTTGGGAAAAGTCCTATCCCCTTGTTGCACTAGTACCCCAATTTTGGAGCAGGTGAGGGATGAATCTTGAAGACTTCACCCCCGTCGGGTAAATTACCAGGATGCTTGAAGCTACTTCCCGGCCTAGGGTCCGCGTACCCCGTCGTGACCTGGCCACTGCCCATGTGAAGCCCCACAGGTGTTGTGTCGGTGCATACCTTCAGGGACTCCACGTAGCTGGTTCTGGTCACAGGTAGGAGATCTTCTTGTCGTGACGCCACTCTCAGTATTGCGGCCAGTAGAGACCGCCACTGCAGGTTGAGGGTCGCCTGGGGCTGATGGTATGTGCAGTTAGTTGGAATAGCCTCCTGAGAGTGAGGCAAGCCCCAGGGCCCGATGTAGGTTTGTAGTACCACAAGTCGCAGAATGACTCACACAGGCAGAACTGTCTTTCAAGGGCTTTACTCACATCTGATGGCAGGGTGAGTAGCCCGGGCGTAGCTGAGATGAACCAGGTTGGAACCAGGTATCCTTCAGGCTGACTTTATGAGGGTGACTACTGACTCGCCTTCCTTAGCCCTTGGTGGTTTGGGGTGACCCCGACTTTGAGTCCCTATGGGGGTCGCCCAGGGAAGATGCTGCAGCCTCTCTCCCCCTTTTGTTTGCCGTTTGCTTGTTCCCCGGACCAGGCCACTCCAGCTGCTTGCCTCCTGTGACCTATGGGCCCTCACTGCGGTTACGTGGCTGCGGCTTTTGTGGTGTTGTGGTGTGGGCTTTGAGAGCCCCACACCGGCAGGTTTAGCAGAAGAAAGCTGGATCTATCTTCGCTCCGGGATCTGCCGCCCGGTTGGGCCTGGTGCTCTCTAGCAGTCCCCTTACTTCCCACTCCGTGCTTTCTCTCTAGCTGAAGCTGGCTTTCAGGTAGCACTCCTAGTTGACCGTTCTCCCCCGTCAGTAGCCACTGCGCGGGCGCTGTTAGACAGCATCAACCCCACAGGTCTGCTCCTCACCGAGCCCTCTGGAGTTCTCCTCTAACTGACTCACTGCCCCTCCTCTCCTGTTCTTGCCTACGCCACCTAGCAACCAGATTCTCTTACCACACCCCTTGAGAGGAGATGGAGGCTTTTGGCCCCCTCCACTATTCCAGTGAAGGTCAAGGCTTTTCCCCCTCCTGGGATCCCCAGGGGTCCTCTCATGGGTACATGTGTGAGACCTGATCACTATGCGCCTGTGTACCACACCCCTGTCAGCCTTCTGGATTACCTGTATTGTACTGTCCCCAGCATGGGTGCAGTACTCAGTGGTGCCTGACCAGGTCAGGGGCGCCACATTCCCCCTTAGTTATCACCAGCACGTCCTCGGGCTGCAAGACAACATTTTAAAATGCATAAAACATTAAAACATGAAAAACATTTAAAAGCACCAGGTACCATACATCACCACCCTCCACCCACAAGTCCGTTAACCCACCCAAAACCCTCTCACGTTGGCCGCGACTTCAGCCACTTCTGGCAGGATGTAGAGGCGGCTTTCATGGTCTGGTGGTCTTCAGGGTATACCTGGCCTGGTGGATCCGCGCCTTCAGCCTCTTCTGGCAGGATGCAGAGGCGGCCTCCACAGTTGGTGCTGACCAGGTACCCTCTTTGTGGTGGTGAGCCAAAGCCCCATAAACAGGCGTGCTCTCTGGTCGCAGGTGAGCCAAGGCCCTATATACGGACGGGCTCCTCCTGGTTGCAGACGAGCCAAGCCCCTAAACAGGCTGACTCTGGTGGCGGTGGTGCCCTCTGGTGTAACTATTTACACTGCGAGAGTTTGTGGCTATAGCCAGTTCATAGCCTTAAGGTTTATGGTTTTTCTCACAATAGTTTTTGTGGGCACATGCTTAAACGTGAACGTTGCAAAACAAAACTTTCAAACTGGTCGAAACAGTAACTTCTTACTTTCCTTTACTTTACTCCTCTTTACCAGGGCTTGAGCCTGTATGGCGGCGGCACCTGCTGCTTTCCTGCTCTTTATCATCGTCTGTGGTCGTTTCATCTGTAGGTTCCTTGTCTTTTCTTTCTTGATCTTCATCTGTGTCTTTATCTCTGTCTTTTCTTTCTTGTAGCATGGGGTGGCTGTAAGGTTTGCTAGAGCATAGTGCTACGTCAAGCGCGTACAGTCCTCTTTCGCCTTCATGCATAGTGAATTGTACTGAATCCCCCATCTTTAGGTTTCTGCCAGGGTGTCCTCTAGGCAGATGAGCGCTTACATCTCTTCTGTTGACAAATATTCCTTCCTTGATACCAGGGGCTACAATAAAGCCGTATCCGCTTTTCAAGTTGAAATCCTCCACTACTCCTCTGCAAAGGGGTCCTCTGACCTGGGCTCTGGACCTTCTCAGTAACCTTTTCTCCTGTAGGTCTCTGGCTGCAACTTCCCTCTGCTCTGGAGATTGTGGTGCAGGGGACAGCGTTGTTCTGTTGCGACGCCTTGTCTTGCGGCTTGAACTCTGCGTGGTACAGCTTGCAAACTCCCAGGTGAGACTTTTAGGCAGATCTTCGTCAGCGGACGGTGTCAGGTCTTCCTCATCCCAACGGGAATAGGGCAACATCTCCGGCTCTGAGTATAGATCCACTGCTGGTGGCTCCGGAGTCAGCTCCTCAGCTGCCTGGCCTCCTCTCCCCCTTAGTTCTTCTTGGCACTCCTTTGGTGGCAGTGCTGGGGATGGGCTTTCTTCAGCTGGTCTGGGCGGTGGACTCTCTGGTGCGGCTGCAGGGGCTGCCTGAATCTCCTTGGGGGTATGCGGAGGGAGCAGATACCGATCCACCATCTCTTGCGGGAACTGGGCCTCTAGGTCAGCCTTCAGCTTCCAGTATTCGGGGTCCTCCCCTATCAGGGTCTTCCTAGCAGGGACCTCTTTGGACTGGGGAGCGGTGTCTGCTCTGGCCTTGCAGGCCGGGGTAAATGATGAGGTAATCTCTTCTTGGCGGGCCGCGCCTGGCATGGCGGCGGCCTGGTCTTGGCGGGCCGCGCCCTGGCTGGCGGCGGCCTGGTCTTGGCGGGCCGCGCCCTGGCTGGCGGCGGCCTGGATCTGTGTCGCTGTTGCAGGGGGCTCTGTGCAGGCTGGACTGGACGTCGCTGCAGCAGTCTGGGCTTGGCGGGCCGCGCCTGGCGTGGCTGCGGCCTGGTTCAGCACCTCACTTGCGGCGCGGACGAGCGTTGCTGCGGCGGTGGGGTCTCGGCGGGCCGGGCCTAGCAGGGCGGCGGCCTGGGTCAGCGTTACGCCTGCGACGCGGATGAGGGTCGCGGTGGCAGCCGGTTCTTTGCGGGCCGGACTGGGCGTTGCTGCAGGGACCGGGTCTTGGTGGGCCGAGCAGGGCATCGCTGCGGCCGCTGGGGCTTGGAAGGCCGCACCTGGCGTGGCTGCGGCCTGCTTCAGCGTCGCCGCACCGGACGCCTCTTCGGGGACCGCGGGCGTGGCAGCAGGGGTCGGGGCACTTGCGCTGGCCGGGGCATCACTCGACTCACCCACCGGTGGCAGCATCGGGGTCTGCGTCATCGCCGTCCTGTCTGGCACTCGGCGCGCGGCTCTCCTTTCATAGGCCCGAACCGCGGCAGCCATCTCCAGCAGTTCCATTCGTTCTTCTCTAATCTGCTCCACGACCCGGTTCTCCAGTCGGTCGCAGAACTGGGCCAGCTCCCGATACCACCAGGCAGCGGAGCCCGGTTCTGGATTCCTGCGGTCAGACGCCATTTCTTCTGCGCCCTCTTCTGCACGACTCTCCAGCTGTGGACTCGCCGTTGCCTCTGATAGCAAGCTGTTCAGTTTCTGCTCTGCCTCTTTCAGCAGCTCCTCTCCCAGCAGCAGGCTTGTGGCTTCCTTTCCTTCCCGCCGTCTCTGGACGCTTCCACTCTCTTTGCTGGCAAGCTCCGAACTCTGCAGGGGATCTCTGGGTAGCCACACCTCTTCGTGGGCGGTAACTTCTTCCAGCGCGGGCTGCTGTTGTTTTTCAGCGCGCTTTTCATGGTGGCAATATGGCGGCGCTTCCAATTTTTCAAGCGGACCGCCTAGGCACATGGTCACCTGTCTGAACAGGTCTAGTCCTTATCCTGTTCGTGACGCCAGATGTGAAGCCCCACAGGTGTTGTGTCGGTGCATACCTTCAGGGACTCCACGTAGCTGGTTCTGGTCACAGGTAGGAGATCTTCTTGTCGTGACGCCACTCTCAGTATTGCGGCCAGTAGAGACCGCCACTGCAGGTTGAGGGTCGCCTGGGGCTGATGGTATGTGCAGTTAGTTGGAATAGCCTCCTGAGAGTGAGGCAAGCCCCAGGGCCCGATGTAGGTTTGTAGTACCACAAGTCGCAGAATGACTCACACAGGCAGAACTGTCTTTCAAGGGCTTTACTCACATCTGATGGCAGGGTGAGTAGCCCGGGCGTAGCTGAGATGAACCAGGTTGGAACCAGGTATCCTTCAGGCTGACTTTATGAGGGTGACTACTGACTCGCCTTCCTTAGCCCTTGGTGGTTTGGGGTGACCCCGACTTTGAGTCCCTATGGGGGTCGCCCAGGGAAGATGCTGCAGCCTCTCTCCCCCTTTTGTTTGCCGTTTGCTTGTTCCCCGGACCAGGCCACTCCAGCTGCTTGCCTCCTGTGACCTATGGGCCCTCACTGCGGTTACGTGGCTGCGGCTTTTGTGGTGTTGTGGTGTGGGCTTTGAGAGCCCCACACCGGCAGGTTTAGCAGAAGAAAGCTGGATCTATCTTCGCTCCGGGATCTGCCGCCCGGTTGGGCCTGGTGCTCTCTAGCAGTCCCCTTACTTCCCACTCCGTGCTTTCTCTCTAGCTGAAGCTGGCTTTCAGGTAGCACTCCTAGTTGACCGTTCTCCCCCGTCAGTAGCCACTGCGCGGGCGCTGTTAGACAGCATCAACCCCACAGGTCTGCTCCTCACCGAGCCCTCTGGAGTTCTCCTCTAACTGACTCACTGCCCCTCCTCTCCTGTTCTTGCCTACGCCACCTAGCAACCAGATTCTCTTACCACACCCCTTGAGAGGAGATGGAGGCTTTTGGCCCCCTCCACTATTCCAGTGAAGGTCAAGGCTTTTCCCCCTCCTGGGATCCCCAGGGGTCCTCTCATGGGTACATGTGTGAGACCTGATCACTATGCGCCTGTGTACCACACCCCTGTCAGCCTTCTGGATTACCTGTATTGTACTGTCCCCAGCATGGGTGCAGTACTCAGTGGTGCCTGACCAGGTCAGGGGCGCCACACCCAGAGATGGCTCAAGGCCCCTTGACACGATCCCTTGCGACCAGGGTTCCAGCTCCTAAAAGGCCCAGACCAACGTCTGCCACCTAGTAGTCTTCAGGAGCCCTGCTCCAAACCGGTGACCTCTCCTTCTAAGAGTCACCCTCCTCACTCCTACTCCTTCCACTCCTTTTTCAGTTCTCTCACTTTTTCACTTTCCCCTTACCAACCCACCAATTGGGCGGCCCCATTCCCTTCAGGCCCCCAATGGTGTGTCTGTTAGGTGTGGTGCAAAGTGTTCCTAGGGTTTTGACTGGCTAAGCTGTTAGCAACACCAAAGAACAGGGATCCGTAACCAAGGAGGATGCTGATAGTGTGCAGAAGAGAAGGTTGCACAATACCCTGTGACGACCTGATAGGCCAGGGCATCACATATACATTAAATGGAAGTAAACTCGGGACTACAGAACAGAAGGACTTGGGTATTCTCATTACAAATAAGCTGAGCAGCAGCACTCAATGTCAGGCAGCAGCTGCTAAAGCAAACAAGATTTTAGGGTGTATAAAAAGAGAGATTAGATCCCGCGATCCCAACGTATTGTTACCCCTCTATAAATCACTTGTAAGGCCACATCTGGAATATGGGATCCAGTTTTGGGCTCCACATTTTAAAAAGAACATTCAGAAGTTAGAGTCAGTTCAAAGGAGGTTAAATAGATTATTACAAGTAATGGAGGCCGCCCGTATGATGACAGGTTGGAAAAGTTAGATATGTTTAGCTTAGAAAAAAGACGTCTCAGAGGAGATCTCATTTATATGTATAAATACATGTGTGGTCAATATAAAGGACGGCACATGACTTATTTCTTCCGAAGACAATACTAAGGACTAGGGGGCACTCACTGCGAGTGGAAGAAAAGCGATTCCGACAGCTAAATAGGAAAGGGTTCTTTACAGTTAGAGCGGTCAGACTGTGGAATGCCGACCACAAGAGGTAGTAATGGCAGATACTATAACAGCTTTTATATCAGGGCTGGATGATTTCCTCACTACACAAAACATTGTTGCTTATAAGTGACTTAGGCTAGTTTCACACTTGCGTTGAACGGCATCCGTTGCATTGCGTTGTGTGACAGATGCAACGGATGTGTTGCATATAGTGGCACAACGGATGCAACGGATCGTACAAAACAACGGAATCAGCTTTTTTTTTTTACAGTGCCACCGGCGGCAGACTATTGTGAACGATCAGCTGATCACCCGGCTGCCGAGAATGTGTGCAGGGGGCGGAGTGTGGGGTGGGTGGAGCCGTGTGGGGCCATGGCGCTGAGGACAGGTGAGTATGTGTGTGTGTGTGTGTGTACATGCAGAGTGGAGTGCGGGAGGGGGCGGAGCCAAGCGGGGAAGTGTCGGGCTCCCTGCACACGTAGCCAGGGTAAATATCGGGTAACTAAGCAAAGCACTTTGCTTGGTTAACCGATATTTACCTTGGTTACGGGTGCAGGGAGCCAGAGAGAGATGCACAGTGAAATCCTAAGGATTCCGCTGCTCAAAAAAACGTTACAAGCTGCGTTCCTCCCGCTCGGCAGAAGCAATGCAGCGTCACCCAGCGGAAGCAACGCAGGTCCTTTTGGCACAATCCATCATCCATACAAGTCTATGGGAAACAGCGGAATCCGTTAACGGATTCCGCTGTTTTCCAAAAGGGTGGATTGTGACGGAAGGAAAAAAACGCAAGTGTGAAAGTAGCCTTAGTGACAAAATGTATAATTGATGGAGGAAGGTTAAACTAGATAGACCTAGGGCTTTTTTCAACCCGTGTAACTATGTAGAGGGGTTCTCTGTTTATGATCCTCATCTTTAAGCCTTAGTGGTTACAAGAAGCGTCTCAAGGAGGACTTGTCTTGTCCTACAGACCGCACAGCAATTTGATTGGGAACTGTGTAATACTTGAATCCTAATGAGGCGGGAAATACTGTGTAATACTTGAATACTCCTGAAGAGGGAAATTGTCATGATTCCTCTGTGCAGAGCATCTTGCAGACTAAGAGATGCTCTGCTGCACATTCCTGAGCTACTGAGCTAGCAGCTTAATTGACAGTGCAGGATTCCATGTTGGTGCTGATTACTCAGGCGTTTCCCCTTCCTGGTAATTGCTCAGGCTTCTTTACTTGGGAAAGCTCGACCAAAACCTTGCCAGTTGTATTTTCTGGTTCTGCAGTTGTGCTGTTGACTTGTGTCTCTGCTAGTGTTCTGATCTTTATTTTCTGACCCCAGACTGATATTTGACTCCTCTCTTCCCTGTTCCTGTCATGACCTCCTGCCTTTTGACCTTGGATCGTTACCTGACCACGTCTCTGTTTTCTCCCTGAACCTATTACAAGCTCTCTTGGAATTCTAACCCTCGGATTGTGACCTGGCTACACCTCTGTTTACTCCTTGTGATCATACGTGTCCTCCTGTTACCAGACCCCAACTTTCCTGACTACTCTTCCATCTATACTATCCATAAGTAGTGACTAGCATCACAGAAATACTGTGTAATACTTCAATCCTCCTAAGGATTGAAATACTGTGTAATACTTCAATCTTCCTGAGGAGGGAAATACTGTGTAATACTTCAATCCTCCTGTGGAGGGAAATACTTTGTAACACTTCACTCCTTCTGAGGAGAGTAATACCGTGTAATACTTCATTCCTCCTGTGGAGGGAAATACTGTGTAATACTTAAATCCTCCTGTAGGAAATACTGTGTAATACTTCAATCCTCCCGAGGAGAGTAATACTGTGTAATACTTCAATCCTTCTGAGGAAAGAAATAATATGTAATACTTCAATCTTCCTAAGGATCGAAATACTGTGTAATACTTCATTCCTCCTGTGGAGGGAAATACTGTGTAAGGCTGTGTGCACACGTTGCATTTTTTACCGCGGAAACGCTGCCTTTAGAACCGCAGCGTTTCAGTGGCAAATTGCATGCGTTCAGCTTTCCCAGCAAAGTGTATGAGAAAGCCGAAAAATCAGTGCACACGCGGCGTTTCTAAACGCAGCGTTTTGGATGCCAAAAATCGGTGTGGAAAGAAAAGCAGCATGTCACTTCTTTTGTGCGTTGTGGCTGCGTTCTCTCCCCCATTGAATCAATGATGTGGGTCAGAACGCAGGTACACCGCAGTGAGCTGCATTTTTGTTGCGGTCCGCGGGCTTTGTCGGCATGCCAGAACGCAGGCATTTACCTGGAAGTGAGGTCAAGAGGTTTCCTGTTGACCTCACTTCCTGGCAAAGTCCTGGAAAGCCCCCGGTGTCGCCAAAGTGCCCGCCCCGACCCCCGACCCCCCTCCCGAAAATCCAACATGGCCGCGCGCACAGTAGCGCACCGGCCGCCCTGCTCCTATGATTTCTGTCGCATGTGCCTTGAGACATGCGGCAGAAAAATGCCCCCCAGGCCCTGCCAGGTCACCACCTATTCCCCCTTACCTGTTCGGTCGCAGCGCTGAGCCCCCTCCTCCTTCACAGCAGACGCCGGTCAGTGCGGTCACATGTGCTGAGCAGCTGACAGCCAGCACTGTGTTCAGAGAGCTGTGCTGGCTGCTCGCACTCTGCAGCTGTGACCCGGGGAGAGTGGGTGCAGATTTTTGGCACCCACTCTCCTCAAATGGAGGGTCTGCCCTCCTAGAAAACGGGGGATACGTTCCCTGAACGTGCCCCCATATTCTAGAAGGTCCAGAGCCGACGTGGGACGTCCAAATGGATTTCTGCGGACCCATTTTTTTCAAATTTTTTGATTAAATTGGTGAACGAGGGAATGATTTGGGGAGTGTTTTTTCTAATAAAAAAATTTTTGTCATTTTTTTTGCTTTTGTTTCCTGTCAATTAGTTATGTCTGGTATCTGATAGACGCCGTGACATCACTAATTGCTGGGCTTGATGCCAGGTGACATTACACATCTGGTATCAACCCCATTTATTACCCCGTTTGCCAACGCACCAGGGCGCGGGATGAGTTGGGGCGAAGCGCCAGGATTGGCGCATCTAATGGATGCGCCACTTCTGGGGCGGCTGTGGCCTGCTATTTTTAGGCTGGGAAGAGTCCAATAACCATGGCTCTTCCCACCCTGAGAATACCAGACCCCAGCTGTCAGCTTCACCTTGGCTGGTGATCTAATTTGGGGGGACCCCACGTTATTTTTTTTTTAATTGTTTATTTATAAATTAAAAAAAAAGCCTGGGGAGCCCTCCAAATTGATCACCAGACAAGATGAAGCTGCCAGCTGTGGTTTGCAGGCTACAGCTGCCTGCTTTACCCTGACTGGCTATCAAAAATAGGGGGGACCCCACGCCATTTTTTCATTTTTTTTTTGGATAAATACTAAGCTAGGCACCCTTTAATGCCACATGAAAGGTACTAAAGGTGCCAGCTTAGAATATGCAGGCGGGGGTGGGACGTTTTTATATATTTGACATCCATTCATCCATTGGCGCTTTTTTGGCTGTGCGCCCACAATCAGGTTTTGCAGTGGTTTGGGCGCTGAGTGTTTTCCCTTCGTCCATAACGCTGCGTTGTGCAGTAGAAGCACAGTGGAAGAATTTTTGGAGATCCCATGCCCACTGTGCTTCTTTTCTCCGCAGCATAAACTGACTTGTGGCGTGGCTTCCCGAGCCTCAGCATGTCAATTTATGCTGCAGAGATGAGTGTTCTCTGCAGGTAGAATAGAGCTAAAGTCCACAGCAGCCTGAACCCAAATCGTGGTCATGGGCAGCTGCGTTCTCCCGTGGACAACACTCATATCTCTGCAGGAAGGCTGACGCTGTGTACTACATGCCGTGTCGCTGGATCACGGCCACATAGCCTAAAAGTGAGAATATTGTTGTTACAGCAACATTTTGGGTGAAGTAGCTGTAGATTCAAAATGCTTAATATACTCCTGAATAAAATCCTTGAGGGGTGCAGATTCCAAAATGGGGTCACTTGTGGGGGTTTTCTGACGTATAGATACCCAAGGGGCCCTGCTAATGTGACATGGTGCGCGAAGTTTATTTCAACTTTTCCAAAATTCAAATTGTGCTCCTTCCATTCCAAGCCCTCCCATTTATCCAAACAGAATGTGGAGAAGAAGGAAATGACATCACAGGTTTTTTTCCAAAGGTCTGTGTTCAACCAACTTTATTAACACTGACAAGTCTTAAAAAACGCACCTAAAAAAACACATGAAAAATGCATGAAAAACGCATGCGTTTTCGATGCGTTTTTCTCAAAAAGCATTGTTTACAATTCTCCCCTCTGCCAGAGGGTGCGTTTTTTTCCGCGCTGAAAAAAAAGCAACGTGTGCACATAGCCTAATACTTCAATACTTCTGAGGAGAGAAATACTGTGTAATACTTCATTCCTCCTGTGGAGGGAAATACTGTGTAATACTTCAATCCTCCTGAGGGAAATACTGTGTAATACTTCAATCCTCCTGAGGAGAGTAATACTGTTTAATACTTCAATCCTTCTGAGGAAAGAAATAGTGTGTAATACTTCAATCCATCTAAGGATTGAGATACTGTGTAATACTTCATTCCTCCTGTGGAGGGAAATACTGTGTAATACTTCATTCCATCTAAGGATTGAGATACTGTGTAATACTTCATTCCTCCTGTGGAGGGAAATACTGTGTAATACTTCATTCCTCCTGTGGAGAGAAATACTGTGTAATACTTCAATCCTCCTGAGGAGAGTAATACTGTGTAATATTTCAATCCTCCTGAGGAGAGAAATACTGTGTTCAATCCTCCTGAGGAAGAAAATACTGTGTAATACGTCAATCCTCCTAAGGAGGGAAATATACTTCAATCCTCCTAAGGAGAGAAATACTGTGTAATACTTCAGTCATCCTAAGGATTGAGATGCTGTGTAATACTTCAATCCTCCTGAGGAGGGAAATACTTCTCCATTATGATGACGCCATAAAAAAAAATGGCATAACACAGCTTGTATAAAAACAGGAGCAGTGAATCGTAAAAATGGTACACACCTACCAAAAATTGCTTGCGAAACTGATAAAAAAAGACCCTGATCAAAATGTAACCATTTTGTTGACCAAAAAATTGAGGCCTAACACAACATATTGTGGTGTTTTCTTAAAGGGTTACCCTACCCCTCATATCATCCATAGTTTAGTGGCTTAAAATCCAAAAACAAAGCTGTCAACTACATTCAATATCCAAAATTCCTCCCAATTCTATATAACGCCAGCAAACCAGAGCCTTTTGTCTGACTGGTTGCTAATGAATACACCCTGTACTTCATTCATGAGGCTGCACATGCTCAGTAGATATTTGCTATCTTCTTGCTTTGTTCTGAGACTATCCTCCCCTTTTTCTTCATTAAACGTGTGAATATTTATGTTTATATATGTTATAATGGACCCCCCTACTTAAAAACACAATATAAATACAAGCAGGCCTTCATCTATACTCTAAAGAAAAATCTGTCTGGGTTGCCCATAGCAACCAACCAGAGCTCAGCTTTCATTTTCTAAACCGCTCTGGAAAGATTAAAGCTGCTCTGTGATTGGTTGCTAAGGTTGATAAGGTAAACATCAACAGATTTTAGACACATATTGAGTAAACTTTTTAAGAATTATATTTAATGATATAATATTGAAAACTAAAGTCTTCTCCTCTGTGGTCACTAGCAGATCCCAGAGCAGTTGGAGGAGACTCTAATGTTATCTGTGCATGGGGGCGGGGAGTCTGGAGAAGGAGGGGATTGTGGGAAATGTAGTTTATAACGGTCAGATGGGAAGTCCTGAAGGACCACCTACTTAATACCAAACAATGAGGGGCCTTAGACATGGGTCACTTATAATAAAAAGTTGAGTGGACCCGTGGATGTTTGGGTTCACCGGGTTCGGCCGGACTTTAGTTGAAAGTTTTTATCGGGACCCACACTTGACCTGAACTTGTTCCTGAACCCCATATATGTCAATGGGAACCTGAACATACGGGCTCAACTCAAGTAACGAGTATAACGGAAGTCAGTGTTTGGGAAGTTCGGCTCTCCACCCACATACAACCAGCCATAAAATGAGCATTTCCAGGGGGTTTTCTTTACACAGAGTATCCTAAAATGTTGTTCTTACCCCCAGTGAGAGCCATTCAAAGACTGCAAGCAGCTCTCATTGGACCGAGTGGACCCAAGTACCCCGATGCTCGATCGAGTGGTTAGGATTCGAATAACACCCAAACTTAGTCATGGACCTTTTTTAACAAACCATGTTAGGGTTCGAGCCCTGGACACCTAAGGGGGCTTTACACGGTAGCGATATCGCTAGCAATTTGTAGCGATAGCGAGCGTGTAAGTACCCGCCCCCGTCGCGCTTGCGATTGTTTGTGATCACTGCCGTAGCGGTCATTATCGCTATGGCAGCGTCACACATACTTACCTGGTCGGCGGCGTCGCTGTGACTGCCGAACAATCCCTCCTTCAAGGGGGAGGGACGTTCGGCATCACAGCGACGTCACCGCAACGTCACTAAGCGGCTGGCCAATCAAAGCGGAGGGGCGGAGATGAGCAGGACGTAACATCCCGCCCACCTCCTTCCTTCCGCATTGGGGCCGGCGGCAGGTAAGGAGACGTTCCTCGCTCCTGCGGTGTTACACACAGCGATGTGTGCTGTCGCATGAGCGATGAACCACCTGGATAAACAACCCTTACCGATTTTTGAGTTTGGGATGACCTCTCCATGGTGAACGATTTTCACCATTTTTGAGCTCGCTTAAGGTCGCTGGTCAGTGTCACATGCTGCGATATCGTTAATGACGCCGGATGTGCGTCACTAACAACTTGACCCCGACGACAAAACATTAACGATATCGTAGCGTGTAAAGCCCCCTTTAGTGTACGGTACGAAACCAAAACTTTACAGATCGGGTTCACTCATCTCTACTTATAATCATAATGGTGTATTATGGTTGTTCAATAACATTTTTTGCCTATCCGTGATTTTTCGATAACCATTCCAGAAAAAAAGTAAAATTGGCAACCCTGCCACACCAGTCCAATGACCCACCTCAGTTTATATGCTTGGATTTCCACCCTGTGAACATGCCTTCGATCACTTTTTTTGTAGGCCAAGTCCTAGATAAACTTCTTCTTGGAGAATGCCTTCTTACGTCCTACCAGGATTGTTGACCAGATCTCAGCATCTCATGGTTGTCCTAGGAACACCTTGGTCCCATCAATAAATCAGTCTTGATCTGATTCAGCAAACTTCAAGATAGTTAGCGTTCTACCATACAATTCAATGTCCCTGACCAAAGATTAGTACTCTTAGTTTGTTTATTTGGAAGGTTATGACCCAAATAATTACTTATTCCATATGTGTATTTTGGTGCACACTGTCACATATCAAATGAAATCTTTCTTGGATTCAAATGCAGGAATCCCTCTCTGTGTGCTGTGCTTTGTATGGGAGACATCAAAGCAGTGAGTCTCCTCCACCAGCTCAGAGTCAATTGTAAATTAAAAGATAGAGGCTGAAATCGGGAAAACTTAAGAATGTAGTCCAATACTCATATAAGATTAATCACTATCTAAAAAGGGTTGTCACACTGTGCTAAGGGATACGTTGAAGCTACAAACAGTGTAGCTTCAGAGTGCAGTTAGCAGGCAAACCACCAGATGGCAGTAGAGTAGACAGTAAACCAGGTTAGCAGCAGGAGGTCTCGTCAATAGCACAGGGATAATCAAACTGTGGTCAGGTGATAGCCGAGGGTCGGATGCCAGGAAGTCATCTATGCAACACAGAGGAGAGATGGAGAAGAAGTTAGTCACAAGGATAAAGGTCAGATGCCGGGAAGTCCAAGTACAAACAAGGGAGGAGGACAAACAGGTCGGGACCAAGATAAGACAGACAGGGAAGGGTACACATTAGATAGGAGCGGGTAGTCAGGGACCGAGACAGACAGACGAACAAGGAGAGTATGGGTCAGAACAAGGTAGCTAGGAGGCAGGACAGATCAGGTAATTCACCAGAGCCAGTAACACACGCTGCAGAGCATAAACGATCACTGGCACTGAAGCGGAGGTGCAGCACCTGGATATAGTGTACCGGAAACCAGAGTGAGGCAGGGAGGAGTTAACCCCTGACATGACCAAGCCATAGCTGGGTGAAATAATCAAACCACAGCAGCTGATACAGACCTGGATCATGACAAGGGTACTCCCATCTCCAAGATCTTATCCCAATATGTAGTTGGGCAACAGTTCTGGTGGACATGCCTGCAGTCAGCAGCCAACTGTACACTCCCTCAAAACTTGCAAAATCTGTGACCTCGTGCTGTGTGAAAAAAATTCCCCTTTTTTGAGTAGCCTTTTATTGCGGCCAGCCTAAGGCACACCTGTTCAATAATCATGCGCTCTATTCAGCATCTTGATATGCTGCACCTGTGAGGTGGATGGATGATCTCAGCAAAGGAGAACTCACTAACACAGATTTAGACAAATTTGTGAATAATATTTGAGAGAAAAAGGCCTTTTGTGTAGATAGAAAAAGCCTTAGATCTTAGAGTTCAGCTCATGAAAATTGGGAGTAAAATCAAAAGTGTGTTTTATATTTTTTCTTAGTGTATATTGACAACTTTATCAAGTTTAGCTACCTTACAGTGCCTTAAATGTACTGTACTGAGCATAATTGAGACTCAGCCATACAGCTGACATCTCATTGCCACACCTGAGGTTGAAACAAACTCTGATTCATGGTTATTTAACCATATAGGATATAGTATCTATTCTCCTCCCACTAGCTCAGAGTCTATTGCAAATTAAGAGCTAGAGCCTGCAAATGGGAGATGTGGTGGAAATGCAGGACGCATGAGATATAATGGACAAAAATAGTTTTTCCCCATGTACACACACAGTACAGCTTATTCAGAAAATGTGCTTGAAAGTACAGTTAAGCGTTTTGGGAAATAGAGAAAACAGACAGAGTTAGACACAGAAAGAGTGTGCTAAGTTTTCTAACAAGTCTTTTACCTCATCCCAGAGATGTATTCACATCTACACTGCTCAGGACTGCTTTATAGTTTATTCCATGCTGCTCAAATTTCTCCCTGCCCTAAGAATAAAGAACTGGACTCCCTCTTGGTGGGCTGTGCTTGGGAGACAAAATAGTAGCTACTCACCCCCCACTAGCTCAGTGCCTATGGTAAATTAAGAGCTAGAGCCTGCAAATGGGAGACATGGTGGAAATGCAGGATGAATTAGATATAATGGACAAAAATAGTTATTCACCATGTACACACACAGGACAGCTTATTCTGAAAATTTGGTTGCAAGTACGGTTACACGTTTTGCGAAGTAGACAAAACAGGCAGAGTTTAAGAAAGAAAGATTGTGCTAAGTTTTCTAACAAGTCTTTCACCTCATCCTAGAGCGGGATTCACATCCACACTGCTTAAAATGCACCAATTTCAGGTGTTTGATGATTCTATTTTAAAGCTCTTTCATCCAGGTTTACACAACCTATAAGTTGTCTTACTTTGTGTAGAATATTAGCGCATTGCCTTGCGTCTTAAACCACACCCCTTTCTCAATAAGCCACACCCCTTTTCTGCAAGGTTGGCCAAGGAATAATAAGTGTCTAAAACACATCTTAAATTGGGGCTAGTCAATAAAGGAGTGTTTTTGATGCAAATTATTTGAGAACTCTGGTTTGATAAATATGTTCCATTGTTATATTACATTGAGTTGCGCTAAGTGAGAAATTCT
Organism: Anomaloglossus baeobatrachus; assembly: GCF_048569485.1. NCBI lineage: Eukaryota > Metazoa > Chordata > Amphibia > Anura > Aromobatidae > Anomaloglossus > Anomaloglossus baeobatrachus. The sequence continues at coordinate 47,839,620 of NC_134363.1, forward strand.
ACTCTGCTAATTTGGCTTGTGTCCACATGTGTCGTCTATATATCTTAAGGTTCTTTACAAGTAAAAGATTTCTATGCCTGGTCTCCTTCAATAGTCCCTTGTGTCCCTCCCTTCTTTACTTTATACTTCAACTTTGTGTGTTCCTAGAATCATAGACGAACAAACCGCAAAGATGAATGACAGCAGTTTAACAGGTTCCTAAAGTAGGACTTGTCAAGAACGGCAAGGTGTTGGCTGTGAGTCTGTAGCATCACCTTATGCTCCACTGCTTCTATGATCCATTAATGCTATTATGAAATACTGAGAAGGTAATACCGCAGAGATGTGATCAATGATTGCACCTGTTTTTTTTAACAATTTATTTTATATTATTTTTTATTTTATTATGTGATTATATGTTTGTACCTGGATTTTATAACAATTTATTTAATATTTTTTATTCTATTATATGATTTTCTCTGGATTTTATAACAATTTATGTTATTTTTTTATTTTATTATGTGATTATATGATTGTACCCGAATTTTATAACAATTTATTTTATATTTTTTTTAATTTGATTATGTGATTATACCTGGATTTTATAACAATTTATTTTAGATGATTTTTTTATTTTATTATGTGATTATATGATTATACCTGGATTTTATAACAATTTATTTTACATTATTTTTTATTTTATTATGTGATTATACCTGGATTTTATAACAATTTATTTTATATTTTTTTATTTTTTTATTATGTGATTTTATGTTTGCACCTGGATTTTATTTATTTAATATTATTTTTTTTTATTTTATTCCATGATTGTCCCTGGATTTTATAACATTTTATTTTATATATTTTTTTAATTTTATTATGTGATTATACCTGGATTGTATAAAATTTATTTTAGATTATTTTTTATTTTATTATGTGATTGTACCTTGATTTTATAACAATTTTTTTTTATTCTATTATGTGATTATATAATTGTATAGAAAGGAAAAAAGATTCAGCTCACCTGCCAGCCAAACTGCTCAAATCCTTAGGGTGCAAGGGTCCGCTGGTAGGTCCACGCCAGCATAGGATAAGCAACGGCAAAATTGAAGGAAAGGATCCAGCACAAATTCCTTATCGATAAAAAGTTTTTCTTATTCTTTATTGAAGTATTAAAAGCAAAAACAAAGGGAGACCGAAGATTGGAAACATACATTAAAGCATGGGTGCACTTTTGTTTTTGCTTTTAATACTTCAATAAAGAATAAGAAAAACTTTTTATCGATAAGGAATTTGTGCTGGATCCTTTCCTTCCATTTTGCCGTTGATTATATAATTGTACCTGGATTTCATAACAATTTATTTTCTATTATTTTTTATTTTATTATGTGATTATACCTTGATTTTAAAACAATTTATTTTATATTATTTTATTTTAATTATGTGATTATACCTGGATTTTAGAACAACTTATTTTATATTATTTTTTATTTAATTATGTGAGTATTCCTGAATTTTATAAAAATGTATTTTATATTATTTTTTATATTATTATGTAATTATATCTGGATTTTAGAACAATTTATTTTATATTTTTTTATTTCATCATGTAAGTACTGTATACCTGGATTTTAGAACAGTTTGTTTATATCATAGATTAAATTTATTTTAGATTATTTTTAATTTTATTATGTGATTATATGATTGTACCTGGATTTCATAATAATTTTTTAATATCATTTTTTTATTTTATTATGTGATTATACCTTGATTTTATAACATTTTTTTTATTTATTTATTTTATTATGTGATTATGTAATTGTACCTGGATTTTATAACAATTTATTTTATATTATTTTTTTATTATGTGATTATATGATTGTAACTGGATTTATTAATATTATTTTTTCATTTTATTATGTGATTATACCATGATTTTATAGCAATTTATTTTATATATTTTTTTTCATTTTTATTATATGATTATACCTGGATTTTATAACAAATTATTTTATGTGATTTTTTTTATTTTTTTTATTTGATTATATGATTGTACCTGGATTTTATAACAATTTATTTAATAATATTTTTTATTTTATTATGTGATTATACCAGGATTTTATAGCAAGTTATTTTATATATTTTTTTTTTAATTTTTATTATATGATTATACCTGGATTTTATAACAAATTATTTTATCTTATTTTTTTATTTTATTTTATTTGATTATATGATTGTACCTGGATTTTTTAACAACTTATTTAATAATATTTTTTTATTTTATTATGTGATTATACCAGGATTTTATAGCAATTTATTTGTGATTATACTGTATGATTGTGCCTGAATTTTAAAACAATTTATTTTATATGTATTTTTTTAATTTTTATTATATGATTATACCTGGCAGCGGGGAAGGGGCGCCGATTCTCATGCACTGCTTTGCATGGACGCCCGCAGCGGCTGCGGCAAGGAGAGCAGGGGGGAGCGGGGGGTGTCATTGAAGATGGTAGCAGCGGCAGCGGGGGGATTGGCACCGGTACTCACATGCTCTGCATACACTCACACAGCTCTGCCGGCGGCGGGGGGAGAGCGGGGCTGGGTAGAGCGGGGGGAAGGGGTGTCATTGGGGACGGTAATTCACCGCTGCACGCCGCTCCAGCTAACGGCACTGTTCTAGGATCTGTTAGGATGGTACTGCTTGCTCTTTCAGATCCTGGCTGTAGCGTGGGCTAAGGAAAAATGGCGGCTGAACACACCCACGGCTGTGAATTGGGCAGCCCACATAGGCGTTACCATTTCACAGTGGGACAGTTGTAATAGAACTAATGGGGTCGGAATCCGACCACTATCGCCTATGTCCATGAGATGCTATAAATCGAGCCTGCACTGTCGTGCTGGAACTTGGAATGTAAAATGGCAGCCCCCATTGCCAGCTTTCCAGGATTATAAAAACTGAAAGACCTCTTTATTTAAAGCAAGATAACATTATACCTGCATGTTATCTTACAAGTAATCAGTGTTTGGATTATATAAATCCGCGACACCTTCCCTTTAAGGGATGAAGTTGTACTGTACTATATGGTAGTACATCTTATGCAATACCATATTCTTTAAGAGTATGCTATAATATAGTAGCTAACATTATGCTTTTGTTAGGTTATCCTAACCCATTGTACACTATGCTATCTAATATATAAAGCTGAATGTGTGTGTATGTATGTGCGTGTGTATGTCTGGGATTGGCATCTTCACCGTCACAGCTACAGCCACAAAATTTTGCACACTCACACGTCTGGACCCCGAGAGCGTCATAGGCTATGTTTTGAGGGGAAATTTTAACCCCGCGCTTTAGTTATTCGCCAAAAAACCTGCCTCCATTAAAGCGAATAGAGCTGGGAGCCACAGTGCAGCCAGAACTTCAGAAGAATGCGCAGCCACGCCCTTATATGGAATGTTGGCGTGTCACAATGCAGCCAGGGAAAGAGACAGACACAGACAGTGAAAGAGACAGACATAGAAAGGGTAAGAAACAGACATAGACAGGGTAAGAGACAGACACAAAGAGACAGACACAGACAAAGAGACAGACTGACAGGGAAATAGACAGACAGACAAAGAGACAGAGACAGACACAGGGAAACAAACAGACAGGGAAAGAGAGGGAAAGAGACAGACAGTATAAGAGACAGACAAAGACAGGTAAAGAGACAAAGAGACAGACACAGGGAAAGAGACAGAGGGAAAGAGGGAAAGAGACAGACAGAGAAAGAGAGGGAAAGAGACAGACAGGGAAAGAGAGGGAAAGAGACAGACAGGGAAAGTGACAGAGATAGATAGACAGACAGGGAAAGAGATAGATGGACAGGGAAAGAGATTGAGACAGACGGAGAAAGAGTCAGAGACAGTCAGAGACAGACAGACAAAGAGATAGAGAGAGACAGAGAGATAAATACAGAGGGGGAGACAAACAGAAAATGGGAGAGAAACAGAGAGACAGTTACTATCCCGGGCATTAATATATTCTATTTATACATTCTATCCTGGGAATATTAATACATTCTATTTTGTTAACAACAGTTATTAACCCGGGCGAAGCCGGGTAGTACAGCTAGTGTAATATAATACTGTACTATGCTGCTCATGTTGTGCTATACTATACTATGTCATATTTTCCTATGCAACTCTGGAAAAAAAATCAGAAACTTGTGTTTTTGCAAATATTATTTCAGTTCCTTCTTCTGGTGGACGTGCTTCCTTCTTCCTTCTTTTTTATGACGTGACTACTAGGTTCTGTAATCGTAACCATTTGGGCTTCATTATACAGTCTTGGAGTTGGCTGACAATAATGTACTTACTAGGTAAACAATGGAAGAGGAGTAAGGAGAGAGGACGCAGGGTATTCTTACAGGTGAGAACGGAGGTAATAACTATAAAATATTGGGGACGGGTTAGGACACTATCTACAAACTTTGTTTATGTAGTGAAAAAGTTGCACAACTTTTTTTAGTTCTGTCTGTAAACTGTTCAGTGGATGGGACTGAGCTGCAGTGCTAGCCTTTTTTTTCTAATATTGGACAATGACGTTAAATCCTCCAGCATTGGGGCAGCTGTCTCTTAAGAAGCCGGTTCAGCTCCTGAGCCTGCTCCATAGACCGGAATGTATGTCACAGGTCATAAGGAGTTAAAAAGAATCTGTCAAATATTGCAGAATAGAGCAATGTAAAACCATTCCAATGATAACTTTTTTGCTTCTATCTGGTACTTACCATCCTCTAAAATTCAACTTTTATTTGTTAGCTTTGCAAGTGCACTTGCAGTCTATGATCTCTTGCATTTGCGGTCTATAATCCCTTGCATGTACAATCTATGTTCCCTTGCACTTGCAGTCTATGATATATTGCACTTGCAGTCTATGATCCATTGTATTTACAGTCTATGATCCCTTGCATTTGTTGTCTATGATCCCTTGCACTTGCAGTCTATGATATATTGCATTTGCAGTCTATGATCACTTGTATTTACAGTCTATGATCCCTTGTATTTACAGTCTATGATCCCTTGTATTTGTTGTCTATGATCCCTTGCACTTGCAGTCTATGATTCCTTTCACTTGCAATCTATGATCCCTTACACTTTTAGTCTATTATCTTTTGCACTTGCAGTCTATGATGCCTTGCACTTGCAGTCTATGATCCCTTCCACTTGCAGTCTATAATCCCTTCCACTTGCAGTTTATGATCCCTTGCACTTGCAGTCTATGATATCTTGCACTTGCAGTCTATGATCCCTTGCACTTACAGTCTATGATCCCTTGCACTTACAGTCTATGATCCCTTGCACTTGCAATCTATGATCTTTTGTACTTTCAGTCTATGATCCCTTGCATTTGCAGTCTATGATCCCTTGCACTTGCAGGCTATGATCCCTTGCACTTGCAGGCTATGATCCCTTGCACATGCAGTCTATGATCCCTTGCACTTGCAGTCAATGATCCCTTGCACTTGCAATCTATGATCCCTTGCACTTGCAGTCTATGATCCCTTGCACTTGCAGTCTATGATCCCTTGCACTTTCAGGCTATGATCCCTTGCACTTGCAGGCTATGATCCCTTGCACTTGCAGGCTATGATCTCTTGCACTTGCAATCTATGATCTTTTGTACTTGCAGTCTATGATCCCTTGCACTTGCAGTCTATGATCCCTTGCACTTGCAGTCTATGATCCCTTGCACTTTCAGGCTATGATCCCTTCCACTTGCAGGCTATGATCTCTTGCACTTGCAATCTATGATCTTTTGTACTTGCAGTCTATGATCCCTTGCACTTGCAGTCTATGATCCCTTGCACTTGCAGTCTATGATCCCTTGCACTTTCAGGCTATGATCCCTTCCACTTGCAGGCTATGATCCCTTGCACTTGCAGGCTATGATCTCTTGCACTTGCAATCTATGATCTTTTGTACTTGCAGTCTATGATCCCTTGCATTTGCAGTCTATGATCCCTTGCACTTGCAGTCTATGATCCCTTGCACTTGCAGTCTATGATCCCTTGCACTTGCAGTCTATAATACCTTGCACTTGCAGGCTATGATCCCTTGAACTTGCAGTCTATGATCCCTTGCACTTGTATTCTATGATCCCTTGCACTTGCAGTCTTAGATCCCTTGTATTCGCAGTCTATGATCCCTCACCCTTTTCGCTGCCGTCACCGGCACACCTTCATGATTGCTAATAAAGACAGAGGTTCTAGTATATTGTCACCTTTGCTCTCTACTGTAAATTAAGAAGCGGAGAAAAATGTAGAGGAGTCGAGGACTACAATGCACTTGTGAAGCTAATTTGCATAAATTTGAATAAAAGTCAAATTTCAGGGCAAGGTCAGCACCAGATAGCTATGAAATAGTTTACACTGCACTATCCTGTGACAGTACCTTTGCTTGCTTATAGCAAGTGTTACAGAGATTCCATTTAAAGCGAATCCATCAGAATAGTATACAGCCCTGTGTAAAGGCTATGGAGATGTTAGAGGTTGTCTTCAGTTAAAAAATAATGCACTTCATTTCAGCCTGTAATTCTCACACCTTTTGACACAATCCCGATATTCAGTTTACAGCATAACCCAAGTTTCTGATTTTTTTTCCTAGTGGGAGTGTCCCTTCCAGTAATATAGGCTGGATGTGAGCGGTGAATGTCTCTCCCAATAATAGAGGCTGGATATCAGCTCTATGTGTCTCTCCCAGTAATATAGGCTGCATGTGAGCTTTGTGTGTCCCTCCCTGTAATACAGGCTGGATATGAGGTCTGTGTGTTCCTCCCAGTAATATAGGCTGGATGTGAGCTCTGTGTGTCTCTCCCAGTAATATAGGCTGGATGTGAGCGCTATGTGTCTCTCCCAGTAATATAGGCTGGATATGAGGTCTGTGTGTTTCTCCCAGTAATATAGGCTGGATATGAGGTCTGTGTGTTTCTCCCAGTAATATAGGCTGGATATGAGGTCTGTGTGTTTCTCCCAGTAATATAGGCTGGATATGAGGTCTGTGTGTTTCTCCCAGTAATATACAGTTAGGTCCAGAAATATTTGGACAGTGACACAAGTTTTGTTATTTTAGCTGTTTACAAAAACATGTTCAGAAATACAATTATATATATAATATGGGCTGAAAGTGCACACTCCCAGCTGCAATATGAGAGTTTTCACATCCAAATCGGAGAAAGGGTTTAGGAATCATAGCTCTGTAATGCATAGCCTCCTCTTTTTCAAGGGACCAAAAGTAATTGGACAAGGGAATCTAAGGGCTGCAATTAACTCTGAAGGCGTCTCCCTCGTTAACCTGTAATCAATGAAGTAGTTAAAAGGTCTGGGGTTGATTACAGGTGTGTGGTTTGGCATTTGGAAGCTGTTGCTGTGACCAGACAACATGCGGTCTAAGGAACTCTCAATTGAGGAAAAGCAGAACATCCTGAGGCTGAAAAAAAAAGAAAAAATCCATCAAAGAGATAGCAGACATGCTTGGAGTAGCAAAATCAACAGTCGGGTACATTCTGAGAAAAAAGGAATTGACTGGTGAGCTTGGGAACTCAAAAAGGCCTGGGCGTCCAAGGATGACAACAGTGGTGGATGATCGCCGCATACTTTCTTTGGTGAAGAAGAACCCGTTCACAACATCAACTGAAGTCCAGAACACTCTCAGTGAAGTAGGTGTATCTGTCTCTAAGTCAACAGTAAAGAGAAGACTCCATGAAAGTAAATACAAAGGGTTCACATCTAGATGCAAACCATTCATCAATTCCAAAAATAAACAGGCCAGAGTTACATTTGCTGAAAAACACCTCATGAAGCCAGCTCAGTTCTGGAAAAGTATTCTATGGACAGATGAGACCAAGATCAACCTGTACCAGAATGATGGGAAGAAAAAAGTTTGGAGAAGAAAGGGAACGGCACATGATCCAAGGCACACCACATCCTCTGTAAAACATGGTGGAGGCAACGTGATGGCATGGGCATGCATGGCTTTCAATGGCACTGGGTCACTTGTGTTTATTGATGACATAACAGCAGAAAAGAGTAGCCGGATGAATTCTGAAGTGTACCGGGATATGCTTTCAGCCCAGATTCAGCCAAATGCCGCAAAGTTGATCGGACGGCGCTTCATAGTACAGATGGACAATGACCCCAAGCATACAGCCAAAGCTACCCAGGAGTTCATGAGTGCAAAAAAGTGGAACATTCTGCAATGGCCAAGTCAATCACCAGATCTTAACCCAATTGAGCATGCATTTCACTTGCTCAAATCCAGACTTAAGACGGAAAGACCCACAAACAAGCAAGACCTGAAGGCTGCGGCTGTAAAGTCCTGGCAAAGAATTAAGAAGGAGGAAACCCAGCGTTTGGTGATGTCCATGGGTTCCAGACTTAAGGCAGTGATTGCCTCCAAAGGATTCGCAACAAAATATTGAAAATAAAAAATTTTTTTTTGGGTTTGGTTTATTTGTCCAATTACTTTTGACCTCCTAAAATGTGGAGTGTTTGTAAAGAAATGTGACAATTCCTACAATTTCTATCAGATATTTTTGTTCAAACCTTCAAATTAAACGTTACAATCTGCACTTGAATTCTGTTGTAGAGGTTTCATTTCAAATCCAATGTGGTTGCATGCAGAGCCCAACTCGCGAAAATTGTGTCACTGTCCAAATATTTCTGGACCTAACTGTAGGCTGGATATGAGATCTGTGTGTTTCTCCCAGTAATATAGGCTGGATGTGAGCGCTGTGTGTCTCTCCCAGTAATATAGGCTGGATATGAGGTCTGTGTGTTTCTCCCAGTAATATAGGCTGGATGTGAGGTCTGTATGTCTCTCCCAATAATATAGGCTGGATGTGAGGTCTGTGTGTCTCTCCCAGTAATATAGGCTGGATGTGAGCTCTGTGTGTCTCTCCCAGTAATATAGGCTGGATGTGAGCTCTGTGTGTCTCTCCAGTAATATAGGCTGGATGTGAGGTCTGTATGTCTCTTCCAGTAATATAGGCTGGATGTGAGGTCTGTGTGTCTCTCCCAGTAATATAGGCTGGATGTGAGGTCTGTGTCTCTCTCCCAGTAATATAGGCTGGATGTGAGCTCTGTGTGTCTCTCCCAGTAATATAGGCTGGATGTGAGCTCTGTGTGTCTCTCCAGTAATATAGGCTGGATGTGAGCTCTGTGTGCCTCTACAGTAATATAGACTGGATGTGAGCTCTGTGTGTCTCTCCCAGTAATATAGGCTGGATGTGAGGTCTGTGTGTCTCTCCCAGTAATATAGGCTGGATGTGAGCTCTGTGTGTCTCTCCCAGTAATATAGGCTGGATGTGAGCTCTGTGTGTCTCTCCCAGTAATATAGGATGGATGGGAGGTCTGTGTGTCCCTCCCAGTGATATAGGCTGGATGTGAGGTCTGTGTGTATCGCCCAGTAATATAGGCTGGATGTGAGGTCTGTGTGTCTCTCCCAGTAATATAGGCTGGATGGGAGGTCTGTGTGTCTCTCCCAGTAATATAGGCTGGATGTGAGGTCTGTGTGTCTCTCCCAGTAATATAGGCTGGATGTGAGCTCTGTGTATCTCTTCTAGTAATATAGGCTGGATGTGAGATCTGTGTGTCCCTCCCAGTAATATAAGATGGATGTGAGCTATGTGTGTCTCTCCCAGTAATATAGGCTGGATGTGAGGCCTGTGCGTCTCTCCCAGTAATATAGGCTGGATGTGAGCTCTGTGTGTCTCTCCCAGTAATATAGGCTGGATGTGAGCTCTGTGTGTCTCTCCCAGTAATATAGGCTGGATGTGAGGTCTGTGTGTCTCTCCCAGTAATATAGGATGGATGGGAGGTCTGTGTGTTCCTCCCAGTGATATAGGCTGGATGTGAGGTCTGTGTGTATCGCCCAGTAATATAGACTGGATGTGAGCTCTGTGTGTCTCTCCCAGTAATTTAGGCTGGATGTGAGCTCTGTGTGTCTCTCCCAGTAATATAGGCTGGATGTGAGTTCTGTGTGTCTCTCCCAGTAATATAGGTTGGATGTGAGCTCTGTGTGTCTCTCCCAGTAATATAGGCTGGATGTGAGCTCTGTGTCTCTCCCAGTAATATAGGCTGGATGTGAGCTCTGTGTGTCTCTCCCAGTAATATAGGCTGGATGTGAGCTCTGTGTCTCTCCCAGTAATATAGGCTGGATGTGAGCTCTGTGTGTCTCTCCCAGTAATATAGGCTGGATGTGAGCTCTGTGTGTCCCTCCAAGTAATATAGGCTGGATGTGAGGTCTGTGTGTATCCCCCAGTAATATAGGCTGGATGTGAGGTCTGTGTCTCTTCCAGTAATTTAGGCTGGATGTGAACTCTGTGTGTCTCTCCCAGTAATATAGGCTGGATGTGAGATCTGTGTCTCTCTCTCCCAGTAATAAAGGCTGGATGTGAGCTCTGTGTGTCTCTCCCAGTAATATACGCTGGATGTGAGCTCTATGTGTCTCTCCCAGTAATATAGGCTGGATGTGAGATCTGTGTGTCCCCCCCAGTAATATAGGCTGGATGTGAGATCTGTGCGTCTCTCCAGTAATATAGGCTGGATGTGAGCTCTATGTGCCTCTACCAGTAATATGGGCTGGATGTGAGGTCTATGTGTCTCTCCCAGTAATATAGGCTGGATGTGAGGTCTGTGTCTCTCTCCCAGTAATATAGGCTGGATGTGAGGTCTGTGTCTCTCTCCCAGTAATATAGGCTGGATGTGAGCTCTGTGTGTGTCTCCCTGTAATATAGGCTGGATGTGAGCTCTGTGTGTCTCTACCAGTAATATAGGCTGGATGTGAGCTCTGTGTGTCTTCCAGTAATATAGGCTGGATGTGAGCTCTGTGTGTCTCCCAGTAATATAGGCTGGATGTGAGCTCTGAGTGTCTCTCCCAGTAATATAGGCTGGATGTGAGGTCTGTGTGTCTCTCCCAGTAATATAGGCTGGATATGAGCTCTGTGTGTCTCTCCCAGTAATATAGGCTGGATGTGAGCTCTGTGTGCCTCTCTCCAGTAATATAGGCTGGATGTGAGATCTGTGTGTGTCTCCCAGTAATATAGGCTGGATGTGATGTCTGTGTCTCTCCCAGTAATATAGGCTGGATGTGAGATCTGTGTGTCTCTCCCAGTAATATAGGCTGGATGTGAGGTCTGTGTGTCTCTCCAAGTAATATAGGCTGGATGTGAGCTCTGTGTGTCTCTCCCAGTAATATAGGCTGGATGTGAGATCTGTGTGTCTCTCCCAGTAATATAGGCTGGATGTGAGCTCTGTGTGTCTCTCCCAGTAATATAGGCTGGATGTGAGCTCTGTGTGCCTCTCTCCAGTAATATAGGCTGGATGTGAGCTCTGTGTGTCTCTCCCAATAATATAGGCTGGATGTGAGATCTGTGTGTCTCTCCAGTAATATAGGCTGGATGTGAGATCTGTGTGTCTCTCCCAGTAATATAGGCTGGATGTGAGCTCTGTGTGTCTCTCCCAGTAATATAGGCTGGATGTGAGCTCTGTGTGTCTCTCCCAGTAATATAGGCTGGATGTGAGCTCTGTGTGCCTCTCTCCAGTAATATAGGCTGGATGTGAGCTCTGTGTGCCTCTCTCCAGTAATATAGGCTAGATGTGAGCTCTGTGTGCCTCAGTAGCCTATCTGATTGGGGTTTTTCTCTATATTAATGTCATTCACCTTCATCACTCTTGGCGTTTGTCCTAGTTGTTGCACAATTGTCACACTTCCGTTTCAGCCTCAAAAGTCACAATGCAGCAGTGATTATAATTATATACACTAGAAAATATACATATATAGATTCAGTAAGTACCTAAGTACAAGGGACACGAGAATACACAGCATCTGTGCTAGGAAATTACACAACTTGTAATAGTATAAGTATCATATGATATCCTTAGACATTGCATTAGCGTAATAAAAGGCTCAGTAGAACCACAATGCATCAGCAAAGAATATGTCTGTCTGTCTTAAGCTATTGTTTTTTTGTGGCATAAGTCCTTAAGGTAAGAGGGTGGTGATCTTGTTTTTAACCCTCTTATGGATACACTGTGTCACCTAAAATAGTCCCTCCCTGCTTACACTCTCCCTTTCAGTCCTTTCTATATCTCCACTTTCAGACCATGGTCTTAAGAGCCTTGACGCTCCCTCGAATATTTTTCGTACCCCTCAAGGGTTTCAGCCATAAGGGTTCTTGTCTTTGTCAAGTTCCCCTCTGTCGCCACTCCTTGCATCTCAAGATTTAAAGGGGTTGTTCAGTGCCTAGCAATTGAGAAACTATCCCCAGGAGTGGTCACCAATGTGAGATCAGGGGGGGTTCAACACCCAGCAAACTTAACGATGAGCTAAAAACTAAGCAATGTACGCGGGAAGAACGGGAGCCTAGTGGCCGGTGCTGGGTACCACTACAGGAGAAGATTTTGTCTCATTATTAGGGTTACCGGATGTTAGACCTCCACCGATCTCATATTAATGAATTATTCAATAGATAGGTCAGAAAGATTAGGAAAATTTGGGTTATTCGGGTTAGTTTCTCTTCAAGACTTAAAGGGATTGTCCACTATCTTGTGGCCAGTGCTGGGAACCGTTACAGGAGAAGATTTTAGCATATCATTAGGGGTACCGGGTGTTGCACCTCCACCGATCTCATACTAATGACTTATTCAATAGATTGGTCATTAATTACTTGATTCTGGGCAACTTCTTTAAAGGGGTTGTCCACTACTTTTACATTGATGGCTTATCCTTAGGATAGGTGACCAATGTCTGGTTGGCCAGGGTCCTGACGATCAGCTGTTCCCGGTCCCGGCGGCGGCAGCAGACAGCCGGGAATTCTCAGTTGTGGCGCTACTCTGTCTTCTGATAGTGGTGTAGCCAGGTACTGCACATCCGCCTCCTATTGATTAGAATGGGAGGCCGATGTGCAGTACCGGGCCACAGCCACTATCAGAAGACAGAGCAGCGGCGGAACTGAGCATTTCCGGCTGCCTGCTGCCACCGGGACCAAGAACAGCTGATCGGCATGGATGCATGTTGTCGAACCCCAGCCGATCAGACATTGATGATCTAGCCTAAGGATAGGCCTTCAATGTAAAAGTAGTGGACAACCCCTTTCAAGAAGTTGCCCAGAACCAAGTAATTGATGACCAATCTATTGAATAAGTCATTAATATGAGATCAGTGGAGGTCCAACACCCGGTACCCCTAATGATATGCCAAAATCTTCTCCTGTAATGGTAGTCTTGAAAAGAAACTAACCCCAATAACCCATATTTTCCTAATCTTTCTGGGTATTGGATTCCAAATATTTGGAATACTTGGTTGCCTGAGTTTTAACCTAGTCAGGATTAATTTTTTGTGCACCGATATGGACACAACACAATATTCCAAGCAGTCATGTCATTCACGCTATAACCAGAACATAGCCATGCCTGTCTAACCCTAATCTTATTTGCTTTGGCAGCAGCTACCTAGCACTGATTGATACAGTTATGGGTCTTATCAACTAAAATTCCTCAGTCTTTTCAATGTCAGTTGTGCCCAGGCATTTCCCCATTAATAAGTTATCTTGGCACCATTCCCATGTGCATAACCTTATTTGTTAGGATTAAAACTCCATTGCCACTTCGCTTTCCAATCCGTTAGCATATTCGGATCCATTCTGTAACATAATACTGTCCTTTGTAGTATATACTTTACACAGTTTAGTATTATCTTAAAATCTTGATATTTTACTATGCAATCCATCTGCAATGTCAATTGGAAATAAAATAAAAAGATAAGGGCCCAATACTGACCCCTGTGCTACCCCACTTATAAGTATGTTCTGTTAATCATCACCTTCTCTTTTCTATCACAGCAAGTTACTTACCAACTTACACACATTATTCCCTAATCTGATTATTCTCATTTTATATATCAAACTTTTAGGTGCCACAGTATTGAAAAGAATCAAGATATAAATCATCCAACAACCCATCCCAGTTATATGTGCACAGAAATCATAGGGCTCTATATCAAAAGTGTGAATTGCCGCCCCCCCCAAACAAACAGAAAATGAGTGGGTTCACAGTACTGCTACAATACTGATTTCATGGCATCATCACATTATGATGTCATATGATGCACCCACAGTGCCCTTCTGCATATTGTAATGGTCCCAAAGATGCCGACCAGGCTGTATAATGCCCCTACAGTGCACTCCGCCTAAACGGAATGATGCTCCCACATTGCTCCCACCACACATTATGAAACCCCCACTAGGCTTCCAATGCAGTATTCCCTTGTTAGGATTCCAATACAGTATGCCCCCGCTAGGATTCCAATGCAGTATGCCCCCACTAGGCTTCTAATACAGATGCCCCCGTTAGGATTCCAATACAGTATGCCCCTTCTAGGCTTCCAATACAGTATGCCCCCACTAGGCTTCCAATACAGTATGCCCCCACTAGGCTTCCAATACAGTATGCTCCAGCTACGCTTCCAATACAGTATGCCACCGCTAGGCTTCCAATACAGTATGCCCCCGCTAGGCTTCCAATACAGTATGCCACCGCTAGGATTCCAATACAGTATGGCCCCACTAGGCTTCCAATACAGTATGCCCCCACTAGGCTTCCAATACAGTATGCCCCCACTAGGCTTCCAATACAGTATGCTCCAGCTACGCTTCCAATACAGTATGCCACCGCTAGGCTTCCAATACAGTATGTCCCAGCTACACTTCCAATACAGTATGCCCCCACTAGGCTTCCAATACAGTATGCCCCCGCTAGGCTTCCAATACAGTATGCCTCCGCTAGGCTTCCAATACAGTATGTCCCCGCTAGGCTTCCAATACAGTATGCCCCCGCTAGGCTTCCAATACAGCATGTCCCCGCTAGGCTTCCAATACAGTATGCCACCGCTAGGCTTCCAATACAGTATGCCCCAGCTACACTTCCAATACAGTATGCCCCCACTAGGCTTCCAATACAGTATGCCCCCGCTAGGCTTCCAATACAGTATGCCCCCGCTATACTTCCAATACAGTATGCCCCCACTAGGCTTCCAATACAGTATGCCTCCGCTAGGCTTCCAATACAGTATGCCTCCGCTAGGCTTCCAATACAGTATGTCCCAGCTACACTTCCAATACAGTATGCCCCCACTAGGCTTCCAATACAGTATGCCCCCGCTAGGCTTCCAATACAGTATGTCCCCGCTAGGCTTCCAATACAGTATGCCACCGCTAGGCTTCCAATACAGTATGCCCCAGCTATACTTCCAATACAGTATGCCCCCACTAGGCTTCCAATACAGTATGCCCCGCTAGGCTTCCAATACAGTATGCCCCCGCTAGGCTTCCAATACAGTATGCCCCCGCTATACTTCCAATACAGTATGCCCCCGCTATACTTCCAATACAGTATGCCCCCGCTAGGCTTCCAATACAGTATGCCCCCGCTAGGCTTCCAATACAGTATGCCCCAGCTATACTTCCAATACAGTATGCCCCCACTAGGCTTCCAATACAGTATGCCTCCGCTAGGCTTCCAATACAGTATGCCTCCGCTAGGCCTCCAATACAGTATGCCTCCGCTAGGCTTCCAATACAGTATGCCCCTGCTAGGCTTCCAATACAGTATGGCCCCACTAGGCTTCCAATACAGTATGCCCCTACTAGGCTTCCAATACAGTATTCCCCCACTAGGCTTCCAATACAGTATGTCCCAGCTACACTTCCAATACAGTATGCCACCGCTAGGCTTCCAATACAGTATGTCCCCGCTAGGCTTCCAATACAGTATGCCCCCGCTAGGCTTCCAATACAGTATGTCCCCGCTAGGCTTCCAATACAGTATGCCCCCGCTAGGCTTCCAATACAGTATGCCCCCGCTAGGCTTCCAATACAGTATGTCCCCGCTAGGCTTCCAATACAGTATGCCACCGCTAGGCTTCCAATACAGTATGCCCCAGCTACACTTCCAATACAGTATGCCCCCGCTAGGCTTCCAATACAGTATGCCCCAGCTACACTTCCAATACAGTATGCCCCTGCTAGGCTTCCAATACAGTATGCCCCAGCTACACTTCCAATACAGTATGCCCCCGCTAGGCTTCCATTACAGTATGCCACTGCTAGGCTTCCAATACAGTATGCCCCAGCTACACTTCCAATACAGTATGCCCCCGCTAGGCTTCCAATACAGTATGCCACCGCTAGGCTTCCAATACAGTATGCCCCAGCTACACTTCCAATACAGTATGCCCCCACTAGGCTTCCAATACAGTATGCCCCCGCTAGGCTTCCAATACAGTATGCCCCCGCTAGGCTTCCAATACAGTATGCCCCCGCTATACTTCCAATACAGTATGCCCCCACTAGGCTTCCAATACAGTATGCCTCCGCTAGGCTTCCAATACAGTATGCCTCCGCTAGGCCTCCAATACAGTATGCCTCCGCTAGGCTTCCAATACAGTATGCCCCTGCTAGGCTTCCAATACAGTATGGCCCCACTAGGCTTCCAATACAGTATGCCCCCACTAGGCTTCGAATACAGTATGCCCCCACTAGGCTTCCAATACAGTATGTCCCAGCTACACTTCCAATACAGTATGCCACCGCTAGGCTTCCAATACAGTATGTCCCAGCTACACTTCCAATACAGTATGCCACCGCTAGGCTTCCAATACAGTATGTCCCAGCTACACTTCCAATACAGTATGCCACCGCTAGGCTTCCAATACAGTATGCCACCACTAGGCTTCCAATACAGTATGCCCCAGCTACACTTCCAATACAGTATGCCCCCACTAGGCTTCCAATACAGTATGCCCCCGCTAGGCTTCCAATACAGTATGCCCCCGTTAGGCTTCCAATACAGTATGCCCTCGCTATACTTCCAATACAGTATGCCCCCACTAGGCTTCCAATACAGTATGCCTCCGCTAGGCTTCCAATACAGTATGCCTCCGCTAGGCCTCCAATACAGTATGTCCCAGCTACACTTCCAATACAGTATGCCTCCACTAGGCTTCCAATACAGTATGCCTCCGCTAGGCTTCCAATACAGTATGCCTCCGCTAGGCTTCCAATACAGTATGCCTCCGCTAGGCCTCCAATACAGTATGCCTCCGCTAGGCTTCCAATACAGTATGCCCCCACTAGGCTTCCAATACAGTATGCCTCCGCTAGGCTTCCAATACAGTATGCCCCCACTAGGCTTCCAATACAGTATGCCCCCACTAGGCTTCCAATACAGTATGCCTCCGCTAGGCCTCCAATACAGTATGCGTCCGCTAGGCGTCCAATACAGTATGCGTCCGCTAGGCTTCCAATACAGTATGCCCCCACTAGGCTTCCATTACAGTATGCCTCCACTAGGCTTCCATTACAGTATGCCTCCGCTAGGCTTCCAATACAGTATGCCTCCGCTAGGCCTCCAATACAGTATGCCCCCGCTAGGCTTCTATTACAGTATGCCCCCGCTAGGCTTCTAATACAGTATGCCCCCGCTAGACTTCCATTACAGTAGGCCCAAAATACAGTATAATGCCGGACAGTACGTTTAATATAGTATAATGCTTCCAGAGTTCTCCCAATGCTGTATGATGCCCCTTGTACCCTCAATACAATATGTTGCTCCCACAGTCCCCCCAATATAGTATGATGCGCCCACAATGCCTCCCAATACCATAAAATGCTGCAACCATACCCCCAAAACTGTATATTGCTTTCAAGGCTCCGGCAAAATATAGTATGATGCCCCCTCAGTAGCCCCCAATATTGTATGGTGCCCTTCCTCTCTTCACAGAATAAATATACGGGTCCTCATATCCACAATATTAGCCTTCAGTTTGTGTTCTGTGTAGACTGAGGCTTAAGCAGATTGAGGTTAGATTGAGGTTAAAGCAGAGAATTCAGGGATGCCTGTCTTGTCACAGTCCGATCTGTTGTTTATTTTCTATGTTTGTTTAAGAAGCAGGACCCTTATCATTGCTAGACTATAAAGTCACACGCACGGCAGTCTGGCAGGCCCCCTCCTCGCTGTCAATGTACAATTTCTATTGAGAGCCGGTGTGGGCGGGGTCAGCTCTCTCAGCTCAGCTACATGGCTAAATCTAAAAATTCTGATTGTGTCAGAACAGCTGAACTCAGTAATTTAAGTGATACATCATTGGATTCAGAATCTCTTTACCTACATCATGCTGCTCTCAGATGAAGTAGCAAAAACCTGCTGACAGATTCCCTTTAACGCACCTTAAAGTGAATGTGCCAACAGAGCACTTCAGAAGAATACCCCTACCATGCCACCCGCCAACCCAATTGCCAGGTATCGGTGCACTGCTGATGTTTGACGGTTCAGGGTTCAGCTTCAGGCCCGAACAGTGCGTTCTCCAATGGAGCATTTGAGGAACAGCGGAGAGCTGACGTTTCAGAGTTTGCAAGCTTTATGGCAAAGAGCGTGCAATCACTGCACCCATTGCCTCACATTCTGCTGCAATTCTATTTTTTACTGCTCATTGCCTAGGTTACCGACCACTTCTGAAGTCTATCAACAGTGGCCGGTAACCAAGGCAATGAGCAGTATACAATAGAATTGAAAAGGTACCGAACAGAGATTATAATTTGGATAAATGGCAACGTGGCTTTGTAATTTGAACAATTTATGATGCCAAGACAATCTTTTTAATATGTGTAGTGTGTACTAAATACTTAAAGGGAATCTGTCAGCTATTTTTTGCCATTTAATCTGAGAGCAGCATAATGTCAAGGCAAAGACCCTGATTCCAGTGATGTATCACTTATTAGGCTGTGTGGTGTAGCTTCCATGCAATCAGTGTTTCATCAGGAGGAGATTATCACTGCTGGACTAGGTGTCACATGCAAGTCAGTCAGTCTAATCTGTGTAATCTGCCTCCACCATTGATTGGCTTCTTGCTGACAATGTACACAGGAAGCTGCCAGTCAGTGGTGTGGGTGGAATTATACAGAGCTCATTATTCGAAGAAATGCTACATCTACAACAGAAGAAACAGGGAATCCAAGAAAACTGCCAATCAGGCTAATCTGTAGAATCCGCCTCCTCCATTGATTGGCTGCTTGCTGACTATGTACACAGGAAGCTGCCAATCAGTGATGTGGGCTAGGGTGACCGGATCTCATAGGGGGGGGGAAATGTCGGAATCTTGTTCGTCTGGACCCCACAAAAACAATTCTCCTTTCCAGATATTGAGATAGCCAAAATTTGAGCTCAATCAAACGACGTTAACCCGTGCCACTCGTTGCTCAAAGTTTAAAAAAATCAAAATTTTTGGACAAAAAGCTGACATATGGAGCCATAACTCCAGAACGGTAAATAATAAAAACACGCTTAATATCTCAAAAGACAGCTAATGTTGTTCTTCAAAATTTATATGTTACACACATTTGTGTTCATTTTTCGTCGTCAATTTAAGATGTCTTAGGCTAGTTTCACACTTGCGTTGAACGGCATCCGTTGCATTGCGTTGTGTAACGGATGCAACGGATGCTGCAAAACAACGAAATCCGTTTAGATTTTTTTTTATTTTTACAGTTTTACCGGCGGCAGACTATTGTGAACGATCAACTGATCGCTCCCAGTAGCCGGCCGCCGGGTGATCAGCTGATCGCTCCCTGCAGCCGGCTGCCGGGTGATCAGCTGAGCGCTGTCACTTGCTGGCCGCCGGGTGATCAACTGATCGCTCCCTGCAGCCGGCCGCCGGGTGATCAGTTGATCGCTCCCTGCAGCCGGCCGCCGGGTGATCAGCTGATCGCTCCCTGCAGCCGGCCGCCGGGTGATCAGCTGAGCGCTGTCACTTGCCGGCACCCGGGCATGCCGGGGGCCTGTCGCTCAGCTGAGCGCTGTCACTTGCCGGCGCCCGGGCATGCCGGCGGCCGGTCGCTCAGCTGAGCGCTGTCACTTGCCGACGGCCGGGCACTCAGCTGAACGTTCGGCCACCGCGAGCCAAAGTAAAGTTTGTGATTTAAAAAAAAAAAAAGAGCATGCGCAGTGAAATCCAGAGGATTCCGCTGCTCAAAACAACGTTACATGCTGCGTTCCTCCCGCTGGGTGGAAGCAACGGAGCGTCGCCCAGCGGAAGCAACGCAGGTCCTTTTGGTACAATCCGTCACCCATACAAGTCTATGGGAAACAGCGGAATCTGTTAACGGATTCCGCTGTTTTCCAAAAGGGCGGATTGTAACGGAAGGAAAACAACGCAAGTGTGAAAGTACCCTAAAGAAGAAGAAAGTTCTGTGCGTGCCATTTCTGTTTTCCTAGTTACAATTTATTGTAAAGCTTGGTTCAATGCTCCAAAAGCTCATCTTGCGCCAAAGCAAGGTTTAGGTATTTTGCATAGTCTGTTAAGGCTACTTTACACACTGCGATATCGGTCCCGATATCGCTAGTGTGCGTACCCGCCCCCATCTGTTGCGCGACATGGGCATATCGCTGCCCGTGCCGCACAACATCGCCCAGAGCCATCACACATACTTACCTGTCCGGCGACGTCGCTGTGACCGGCGAACCACCTCCTTTCAATCGCAGCGGAGGGGCGGAGATGAGCGGGACGTAACATCCCGCCCACCTCCTTCCTTCCGCATAGCGGCCGGGAGGCAGGTAGGGAGACGTTCCTCGCTCCTGCGGCGTCACACGCAGCGATGTGTGATGCCGCAGGAACGAGGAACAACCTCGTTACTGCTGAAGTAACGATTTTTGGGAATTAGGACCCGTGTAGCCGATTAGCGATAAATCACGCTTTTGCGACGATTTTACATCGCTGAACGCTGTTACACAAAGCTATATCGCTAACGATTGCGGAAGTGCGTCACCAAAACCGTGACCCCAACGACAAAATTCGGGCGATATCGCAGTGTGTAAAGCCCGCTTTAGACTATAAAGAATGTGACAACGAAATAGCCCTGACCACATTTTCAAACCATTTGTGGTATTTGAATGCAGAGTTGGTGGGATTATCGTTTTTTGATCCCACCATTGCAGACGATGAAAAGTTGTTAATGGCTAATAAATTGCTCAGGAGCACAGATGAACCATCAGAGCACGCTAGGGTTGTAAATCCAAAAGTTAGGAAAGAAAAATTAAAAGAGGTAGTTGATGGAGGATTGGTAAACTCACTTACCAAAGAAACATTTACATTCTTTGACCGATTTAATATAAAAACAGATTTCCTAAGGCTAAGTTCACATTTCCGCTAAAATGTATCAGTCGAAATCCGCTGCTATGGTAAACAACGGAATCCGTTTAGCGGATTCCGTTGTGTCCCATAGACTTGCATTAGTGGCGGATTGCGACTGATGACCCTGCGTTGCGTCCGTCGTTTTTTGACTGCCCGCCGGGCGGGGAGCAACGCAGAATGTAACGTTTTTCGGACCGTTGAAAACAACGCACCACGCAGAAATTCGTCGCCATCCGTCACACTTGCAATGTATGCCTATGGTGCTGGATTCTGTCGTAATCCGTCTTACGACGGAATCCAGCGCTGGATTCCGTCATGCTCTACTGAGGCATGGCTATGGCATGTTTGGCACGCCCACTAGGCTGTCCCAAACACAAACGGATCATGACTGATCCGTCAAAAAAAAAACGGATGCGCAGCGGATGTAACGGACGCAACTGATCCGTTTTTTTCACAGGATTCCTGTGAAAGGAATCCTGTGAAAAACACATCAGTTGACATTTAAAAAACAACTGATCCCTTGCTGACTGACCTGACGGATTGAAAACAACGGAAGTGTGAACTTAGCCTTAGATAACTATGTAAAATTATCAACTCATGTAGGTACTACGTCTGTATCTTTTCTGTGTCTGTTTTGTATGTATTATATACCTCATTTTTATATTTTAAAATAAAAAATGTCATTAGACTTATCAGTATTACTTGTTTTTTTGTTATATTTCTACTTTAAACTCAAAAATATACCAAAAACCCCCCCAAAATTTATCACTTAATAACAAAATATACGAAGTACGCTCCTAGTGGTACCAGGTCACGTTCTTGGGGCTAAAAGCTGTTGTAACTCAGTTTGACTTAAAATAACAACAATTATGTATAAAATATAAATTTTGAAGAACAACATTAGCTTTCTTTTGAGATATTAAGCGTGTTTTTATTATTCACCGTTCTGGAGTTATGGCTCCATATGTCAGCTTTTTACCAAAAGTTTGGATTTTTTCAAACTTTGAGCGACGAGCGGCACGGGTTAACGTCGTTTGATCGAGCTCAAATTTTGTCTATCTCAATATCTGGAAAGGGGAATCGTTTTGTGGGGTCCAGACGGACAAAATTTCGACATCGATTTTTTGCGGTCACCCTAGTGTGGGCGGAATTATAAAGAGCTCATTATTCAGAGAACTCCTACAGTCTACAACAGAAAAAACAGAGATTCTAAGAAAGCTGCCAATCAGGCGAATCTGTAAAATCGGCCTCCACCATTGATTGGCTGCTTGCTGACTATGTACACAGGAAGCGTCTAATCAGTGGTGTGGGCGCAGTTATACAGAACTCATTAGTGCATGCCCTCATCATCTCCTGCCTGGACTACTGCAACCTCCTGCTCTGTGGCCTCCCTTCCAACACTCTTGCACCCCTCCAATCTATCCTAAACTCTGCAGCCCGCTTAATCCTCCTCTCCCCTCGCTACTCCCCAGCCTCGCCACTCTGACAATCCCTTCACTGGCTTCCCATCGCCCAACGACTCCAGTTCAAAACACTAACCATGACATACAAAGCCATGCACAACCTGTCTCCTCCCTACATCTGTGACCTAGTCTCCCGGTACCTACCTGCACGCAACCTCAGATCCTCACAAGATCTCCTTCTCTGCTCCTCTCTTATCTCCTCTTGCCACAATCGCGTACAAGATCTCTCCCGTGCTTCCCCCATACTCTGGAACGCTCTACCTCAGCACATCAGACTCTCCACTACCGTGGAAAGCTTCAAGAGGAACCTCAAGACCCACCTCTTCCAACAAGCCTACAACCTACAATAGCCCTCAGTCCAGTACACCACTGCGCAACCAGCTCTGTCCTCACCTATTGTACCATCACCCATCCCCTGTAGACTGTGACCCTCGCGGGCAGGGTCCTCTCTCCTCCTATACCAGTCTGTCTTGTACTGTTAATGATTGTTGTACGTATACCCTCTCTCACTTGTAAAGCGCCATGGAATAAATGGCGCTATAATAATAAATAATAATAATAATAATAATTATTATTGAAAGAACTGCTACATCTACAACAGGGATTCTATCTAAACTGCGCCAAGCAGCCCAGTAAGTGACACATCACTGGAATCAGGATCTAAGCACCTATATCATGCTGCTCTCAGATTACATAGCAAATGACATATTACATTTAAATGTAATTTTTGCTGCCATAAATAATATTTTATTCTTCATTCTTTCAACAGAACCAGAATTTTCATAGAAAATGAGATGGCGGAAGCTCTTCCTCTACACCACGATACTTATTCTCGTTTTGAACACCCTACATTATCTCCTTGTGGGAAAATCAGGATATATATATGGGAGTCAAAAGAGGATAATCAGGGAACCTACGGGCATGTGGACAATAGAACCGATTGGACGACTTGGCAATTTAATGGGGGAGTATGCCACGCTTTATGCCTTGGCCAAACTAAACGGGCACAACGCATATGTGATGCCTGAAATGCACTGGCCACTTTCAAGCGTTTTTAAGATTACTTTGCCTATGATGGACCAGGAAAAATTTCAGCAAATCGAATGGATAGACTTTCGTCTCCACGACTGGATGTCTCCAGAATACAAAGACATCGACTTTGAGTTTGTGCAGCTCTTGGGTTATCCTTGCTCATGGACCTTTTACGAAGAAGTGAAGGATGAAATTCTTCGAGAGTTCACGTTTCACGACAACATCAAGGAAGAAGCCAATAACTACCTCTCCAGGCTGCGGAAAGGCCGTAGGAACGTTACTTTTGTAGGAATTCACGTACGTAGAGGGGACTATCTGACCATCATGCCCGATGTATGGAAAGGGGTGGTAGCCGACAAGCAGTATTTACAGACAGCTATGGACTATTTCCGAAATAAGTACCAAAATCCTTTATTTGTAGTCGCGAGTAATGGTATGGACTGGTGTAAGAAGAACATTAACACAACCTTGGGAGATGTCCATTTTTTGGGAGATGGTGAGGAATCTTCACCAATCCATGACTTTGCTCTCTTGGTGCATTGTAACCACACCATCATGACCATAGGGACATTTGGATACTGGGCCGGATATTTGTCCGGAGGGGAAACTATTTACCTATCAAACTTCACCTTGCCAGACTCGGAGTTTCTTCAAATTTTTAAATACGAAGCAGCTTTCCTTCCGAATTGGATCGGGATTCCTGCAGACCTATCACCACTTCAGAACCAGACTGTTGATCTGACGAAAGAATAAAGCACTACAAGACCTACAAGACATCCAAATCTATGGTTATTTCAGGGATTAGCGATCACCCTATATACCTCCCTATGGTAGTAGAATTTTCTAGCTTTGTATGGGTCTACTGTCACAATTCCGATTGCGGAACATTCTGTATTGTTCTGCAATGCTCTTTTATACGTTGCTTATGGTGCAGAGCGTTTTGCAGGATGAATACTCTGCTGGTTGTTGGTCCTGGGAGGTGCTCTCGCAGATGCTTCTTGTTCCCGGTGATTGCTCTGCTTCATTAGGGAGCATGGACGCTACCAGTTGTACTTCCTGGTTACAGTTGTGCTGTTGGCTCCCGTGGTGCTCGGTGTTCAGATCTTGGTCTCTCGACTCCGGACTGCTGTTTACCCGTCTCTGCCTGTCCTCCCCTGTTTCTGTTGTGACTTCCCGGCTTCTGACCTCGGACTTCCTCCTGACCACATCCTCACCTGCTCCCTGTATTTTGTACATATTCTCCTGGAACCCTGACCTTCGGCTTGTATCTTGACCTCATTTCTGTCTGCCCCCCGTGTACTGTCATGCCCTCCTAGTTTACGATCTCGGCCTGTCTGACTACTGCTTCAGTTTCTGCATACAGGTAGTGTCTAGCGCCACCTGGTGACAGTCATCACATCTGTTAGGTATAACTGTCTGTTGTTTGTGTTGGTTACAACATTTGCTGCCAATATCTGAGTTGTTCTGTCCAGAAATTTGACGCCCTTCTGGTGGTGTCCCAAAGAGAATTTAATTAATATTTTCTTTTGTATTTACTTTTTATTTCTGCAAATATATGAAGAACAGTAGGTCCTAAAGGTCTAAAACCTGGCCTAAAACTGTCTGAAGTGCATATTTACCTATGTGACAAATTTGGGACAGATTGGTCCAGTCGTTTGGCCGTAAATTTATCTTTGCTTTTTTAATCCTTTTTTTACCCCATGACTATTTTGAGAACAGTAGGTCCTAAAGAGCTGGAACCTGGCCTAATACCTTTAGAGCGCCTAAGTAAGCTATGTACCAGATTTGAAGCAGATTGGTCCAGTCATTTGACCGTAAATTTATCTTTGCTTTTTTAATAATTTTTTACCCCATGACTTATTCGAGAACAGTAGGTCCTACAAAGCCGAAACCTGGCCTAAACCCTATGTGCCATATTTGGGCCAGATTGATCCAGTCGTTTGACCATACATTAATCTTTGGCTTTTTAATCCTTTTTTTCCCCATGACTACTTGTCACATGAAGTTGTGCTCCAAACTCAATCAGTCGTGGGGCCTTAGGCGCTGTTCAGACTATAGATTCTGACACTCCACACTATTGGTTTCTCTAGTGTTTCTGAGTTACACAGGCAGACTCGGGCTTTGACCAGCTGTGTGCTCATTAATGGTCAGGATAGCAAGAGTTAACCTCTGTTAGCCTGCTGGCTACCCCTGGAATCACATGTTGTTGGAAACCTATCACATTTACTCCCTGCCTTTTTATGATGGTGGACTCTGTCTTCCTACTGTATGCTGACTATAGTTTATTGCTGTGTTTGTCTGTGTGCTGTTGTGTCCCAGTCCTGCTGGTGACTATATTGTGTGGTGCTTGAAGTTACTGTGGAATTCCCTCATCGTCTTCTTGTTTCCTCCCTGCTCTTAATTTCCTCCTTACCTCTTATTGCCTTATAGTTTTGTGTGAGCCTGCTGAGAGATAGAGTTTTGGTTTCCCCTGTCTATCTCTGTTGGTTTTATCACATTTCTGTCCCGGTAGGAGGTATAATAACAGGGCTGGTCAGGAGCAGGGCCAGGAAGGCGGCTCAGACATCCTCATCTTCAGAGGTAACTTTGAGATAAGGGATAGCTAGGGTCCCCCTAGTCTGAGGGCCAGTCTAGGAGCCCTGTCCCCTGCTCTCCCCGATCATCGTTATGCTATTTCTTTGAGAAACCCAGCCTAAAACCTTCAGAGTGCCTAAGTTAGCTATGTAGAAGATTTGGGGGCAGATTGGTCCAGGCGTTTGACCATAAATAAATCTTTGCTTTTTTAATCCTTTTTTACCCCAGGACTATTTGTCATGTGGAATTTCACTCAAAACTCAGCGAATGTCATGGTGGAATCAGACACTGTTCACACTACAGATTCTGACACTCCACACTATTGTTTCTTTGGTGTTTCTAATTTACACAGGCAGGCTCGGGCGTCGACCAGCTGTGTGCTCATTAATGGTCTGTTAGCCTGCTGGTTACTTCTGGGATCACATGTTGTTGGAAACCTATCACATTTACTCCCTGCCTTTTTATGATGGTGGACTCTGTCTTCCTACGCCGACTATAGTTTATTGCTGTGTTGGTCTGTGTGCTATTCTGTCCCAATCCTGCTGGTGACTACATTGCGTGGTGCTTGAAGTTGTTGTGGAATTCACTCGTCGTCTTGTGGTTTCCTCCCTGCTCTTATTTCCCTCCTTACCTCTTATTGTCTTATACCTTTGTGTGAGCCTGCCGAGAGATAGAGTTTTGGTTTCCCCTGTTTGTCTATCTCTGTTGGTTTTATCACATTTCTGTCTCGGCCCTTCCCAGGGGTAGTGGGTATAAGACCAGGGTTGGAGAAGGAGCAGGGCCAGCAAGGTGGCTCAGACATCCTCACCTTCAGCGGTAACTCTGAGATAAGAGATATCTAGGGACTCCCCTAGTCTGAGGGCCAGTCTAAGAGCCTAAAGCGCTTGATTTATCTAGTTGCCAAAATTTGGGGCAGATTGGTCCAGCCTTTTGTCCATAAATTAATTTTTGCTTTGATATTCTGTCCCCCTAAAACGTGTTGAGAACAGTACTGTCCCGCCCTCCCCAGGGGTAGGAGGTATAAGATCAGGGTTGGTCAGGAGCAGAGCCAGGAAGGCGGCTCAGACATCCTCACCTTCAGAGGTAACTCTGAGATAAGAGATAGCCAGTGCTCTCTTAGTCTGAGAACCAGTCTAGGAGCCCTCTCCCCTGCTCTCCCCGATCGTGACACTATTTCGAGAGCAGTAGGTCCTAGATAGCTGAAACCCAGTCTAAAACCTTCACAACTGATTGATTTACCTACATTGTGTAGTTTAGGGTGAAATAATAAATGGACAAGCACATTTGTTGTATGATTTGATGGTGAGCCCAAAGCTTCTGTGTTCCTTGCCAGCAAAGGGCCCATAAGCCCCCTTAGCCCCTGTTTTGGAATTTTCTGTTTTTGTTTTAGTTTTATCCTCCCCTTCTTCCAAGAACTAAAACTTTTTTACTTTTCTGTCAATATAGTCTTGCTTTTTTGTGTGGACAAATTGTACTTTTGAATGACACCAAAATTCTGCCCCATATTTTACTGGAAAACGGGAAAAAAATTCCAAATGCGGTGAAACTGCAAAAAAAAGTGCAATTTCTCGGTTGTTTTTTTTTTTTTTTTTTTTTATTCCATGTTCACCGACATTCTGATTCCTCAGGTCGGTGCGAGTTCGTAGATACCAAACGTGTAGTTTTACTTTTATCTACGTGGTAAAAAAAAATTCTGAACTTTGTAAAAAAAAAATAAAATTGCGCCTTTGACGCAATTTTCCAAGACCCGTAGCGTTCTCACTTTTTTGGATCTGGGGCTCAGTGGTGGCTTATTTTTTGCATCTTCAAATGACGTTTTTAATATACCATGTTTGGGTAGATACGATATTTTGATCGCCTGTTATTGCATTTTATTGTAATGTTGCGACGACCCAAAAAAACCTAATTTTGGCGTTTGGAATTTTTTTGCCCCTCGCATGTTACCAATCAGATTGATTGATTTTATATTGTGATAGATCGGGCATTTCTGAACTCAGAGATACCAAATATGTGTTGTTTTAGTTTCAATGGGGCGAAAGGAGAGTGATTTGAACTTTTAGGGGTTTTTTTTTTCATATTTTTTAAAACTTTTCTTTTAAATTTTTTATTGATTTTATTAGTCCCCTTAGGGGGCTTGAAGCCTGCAGTGTCCAATCGCTTCTGGTGAAGCAGAGAAGTAAAAGGGATAGGCACAAACATAGACTAACTTTCTAGTTAGAGTTTCTTCCACCCCAGTGCTGGATTCACAGCTACATTCCTCAGTACTGCTGCTTATGAACATGTGCTATATAGAGACAGGAGAACATGATGTCTGTGTGTGCTGTGTATGGGAAACAACAGGCAGTCTCCATCCACCAGCTCAGAGACAACTGACAGTTCATGATACAGTCTACTGAGTGTACAACTGTGAAAACTGAAGCTTACAAGTCATATAAAGGCCAGAAATAGTGTTATTCTTCATGTATACACAACAGATTAGTCTGAACAGCTACCCGAAATGATATGTTACCACTACGGGACAGGAGTTAAATGTTATCTATGACTACAAAACTTTAAACTTAATTGTTTCCTTGCCCAAAAGTTATACTGGGACTTGTGTGACATATCTATATATATAATTGCCTTATTCTGTCTGTCTGTCTGTCTGTCTGTCTGTCTGTCATGCTCCGAAATTGTGTCCTTACGGTGACACAAAGCTGATTGGCCGCTGGGCTCGCCATGGCCCCGCCCCCCCACACGGATTGGCCTCTCGCCCCGGCTCTCTGCAGGCCCCGCCCCCCTCACGCAATGCACGCTCGCTCTGGCCGCCCAACTGACACGGGGCTCCGATTCCCAGGTGAGTACACACACATCAGATCACACTCACTCTCACACACACCTCACACATCACAACATGCTGGGATATCGCTTGCTTCTACACCGGCTCCGTCAGGATCCCAGCAGCGCCACACATAACCTTGCGCTGCTGGGATCTTCACGGAGGCCGTGAAAGCTGGTAACCATTATACACATCGGGTAACTAAGGTCCCTTAGTTACCCGATGTGTATCATAGTTACCAGTGTACACCGGCTCACACTCACTCTCACACACACCTCACACACACATCACATCGCATCCACACATCAAGGTCCTGCAGCTGCGGAACATACATAACATAACAGCACACACACACACACACACACACAAATCAGATCACACTCACTCACACCTCACACACACATCACACACACATCACATCGCATCCAAATACTCACAACATCCTGGGATATCGCTTGCTTCTCGGCGGCGATATTGTGCTGTGAGCTTCCAGGACCTGACGGAGGATCACATGGCCAGAAGCATGTGATATCCCCGGATGTTGTGAGTATCAGCGCGTATGTGCAATATCGTCAGTGTCTGTGTGTGTGAGTGTATGCGATCGGGTGTGTGTGAGTGTATGCGATCGGGTGTGTGTGAGTGTATGCGATCGGGTGTGTGTGAGTGGATGCGATCGGGTGTGTGTGAGTGTATGCGATCGGGTGTGTGTGAGTGTATGCGATCGGGTGTGTGTGAGTGGATGCGATCGGTTGTGTGTGTGAGTGGATGCGATCGGTTGTGTGGGTGAGTGGATGCGATCGGTTGTGTGTGTGAGTGGATGCGATCGGTTGTGTGGGTGAGTGGATGCGATCGGTTGTGTGGGTGAGTGGATGCGATCGGTTGTGTGGGTGAGTGGATGCGATCGGTTGTGTGGGTGAGTGGATGCGATCGGTTGTGTGGGTGAGTGGATGCAATCGGTTGTGTGGGTGAGTGGATGCGATCGGGTGTGGGTAAGTGTCGGCAGAGGAGCACGGCGTGCTGGAGGAGGCTGGGAGCAGAGAGGCTGATCTTGGGGAAGGCTGGGAGGGGGAGGCTGATGCTGAGGGAGGCTGGAAGGAGAGAGGCTGAGCAAACGTGCTCCATCCGCCATACTGCGCACTCCCCATCGTGCTGCATCCCCCATGCTGCGCACTCCCAAACGTGCTCCATCCGCCATGCTGCGCACTCCCCATCATGCTCTATCCGCCATGCTGCACACTCCCAAACGTGCTCCATCCGCCATGCTGCACACTCCCAAACGTGCTCCATCCGCCATGCTGCGCACTCCCAAACGTGCTCCATCCGCCATTCTGCGCACTCCCCATCATGCTCTATCCGCCATGCTGCACACTCCCAAACGTGCTCCATCCGCCATGCTGCACACTCCCAAACGTGCTCCATCCGCCATGCTGCGCACTCCCAAACGTGCTCCATCCGCCATACTGCGCACTCCCCATCGTGCTCTATCCGCCATGCTGCACACTCCCAAACGTGCTCCATCCCCCATGCTGCGCACTCCCAAACGTGCTTCATCCGCCATGCTGCGCACTCCCCATCGTGCTCTATCCATCATGCTGCACACTCCCAAAAGTGCTCCATCCGCCATGCTGCGCACTCCCAAACGTGCTCCATCCGCCATGCTGCGCACCCCCCATCATGCTCCATCCGCCATGCTGCGCACTCCCAAACGTGCTCCATCCGCCATGCTGCGCACTCCCAAACGTGCTCCATCCGCCATGCTGCGCACTCCCAAACGTGGTCCATCCGCCATGCTGCGCACTCCCAAACGTGGTCCATCCGCCATGCTGCGCACTCCCAAACGTGGTCCATCCGCCATGCTGCGCACTCCCAAACGTGCTCCATCCGCCATACTGCGCACTCCCAAACGTGCTCCATCCGCCATACTGCGCACTCCCCATCGTGCACCATCCGGCATGCTGCGCACTCCCAAGCGGATGGAGCATGATGGGGGGTGCACAGCATGGCGGATGGAGCACGTTTGGGAGTGCGCAGCATGGCGGATGGAGCACGTTTGGGAGTGCGCAGCATGACGGATGGAGCACGTTTGGGAGTGCGCAGCATGACGGATGGAGCACGTTTGGGAGTGCGCAGCATGCCGGATGGTGCACGATGGGGAGTGCGCAGTATGGCGGATGGAGCACGTTTGGGAGTGCGCAGTATGGCGGATGGAGCACGTTTGGGAGTGCGCAGCATGGCGGATGGAGCACGTTTGGGAGTGCGCAGCATGGCGGATGGACCACGTTTGGGAGTGCGCAGCATGGCGGATGGAGCACGTTTGGGAGTGCGCAGCATGGCGGATGGAGCACGTTTGGGAGTGCGCAGCATGGCGGATGGAGCACGTTTGGGAGTGCGCAGCATGCCGGATGGTGCACGATGGGGAGTGCGCAGTATGGCGGATAGAGCACGTTTGGGAGTGCGCAGCATGGCGGATGGAGCACGTTTGGGAGTGCGCAGCATGGCGGATGGACCACGTTTGGGAGTGCGCAGCATGGCGGATGGAGCACGTTTGGGAGTGCGCAGCATGGCGGATGGAGCACGTTTGGGAGTGCGCAGCATGGCGGATGGAGCACGTTTGGGAGTGCGCAGCATGGCGGATGGAGCACGTTTGGGAGTGCGCAGCATGGCGGATGGAGCACGTTTGGGAGTGCGCAGCATGGCGGATGGAGCACGTTTGGGAGTGCGCAGCATGCCGGATGGTGCACGATGGGGAGTGCGCAGTATGGCGGATGGAGCACGTTTGGGAGTGCGCAGTATGGCGGATGGAGCACGTTTGGGAGTGCGCAGCATGGCGGATGGAGCACGTTTGGGAGTGCGCAGCATGGCGGATGGACCACGTTTGGGAGTGCGCAGCATGGCGGATGGAGCACGTTTGGGAGTGCGCAGCATGGCGGATGGAGCACGTTTGGGAGTGCGCAGCATGGCGGGTGGAGCACGTTTGGGAGTGCGCAGCATGGCGGATGGAGCATGATAGGGGGTGCGCAGCATGGCGGATGGAGCACGTTTGGGAGTGCGCAGCATGGCGGATGGAGCACGTTTGGGAGTGTGCAGCATGGCGGATAGAGCACGATGGGGAGTGCGCAGCATGGCAGATGGAGCACGTTTGGGAGTGCGCAGCATGGGGGATGCAGCACGATGGGGAGTGCGCAGTATGGCGGATGGAGCACGTTTGGGAGTGCGCAGCATGGCGGATGGACCACGTTTGGGAGTGCGCAGCATGGCGGATGGAGCACGTTTGGGAGTGCGCAGCATGGGGGATGCAGCACGATGGGGGGTGCGCAGCATGGGGGATGGAGCACGATGGGAGGTGCACACCTCCCCCCAACACACACACACACGCGCACTGCACAACACACACACACTAGGAATCACAAACAACGCCCTACACAGACACCCACACACACAGACAACGCTGCACACACAAATATACGCACATACTGCACAACACACACATTGCTCAAAACATACCTCCCCCAAAACACAACACACACACACACACAACGCTACAGACACACAGCGCTCCACAAACAACGCAACACACGCAACACACATACAACACCGCTCTCACCCTCCGCGACACTCAGAACATGTACAGCGCCCTACACAAACACTTGGTAACTACACACAACAACATATATATATATATATATAGAACAAAAATCATACATGAACTACACAATACGTAAATTCTAGAATACCCGATGCGTAGAATCGGGCCACCTTCTAGTATATATATATATATATCTATATATATAATTGCCTTATTCTGTCTGTCTGTCTGTCTGTCTGTCTGTCATGCTCCGAAATTGTGTCCTTACGGTGACACAAAGCTGATTGGCCGCTGGGCTCGCCATGGCCCCGCCCCCCCACACGGATTGGCCTCTCGCCCCGGCTCTCTGCAGGCCCCGCCCCCCTCACGCAATGCACGCTCGCTCTGGCCGCCCAACTGACACGGGGCTCCGATTCCCAGGTGAGTACACACACATCAGATCACACTCACTCTCACACACACCTCACACATCACAACATGCTGGGATATCGCTTGCTTCTACACCGGCTCCGTCAGGATCCCAGCAGCGCCACACATAACCTTGCGATGCTGGGATCTTAACGGAGGCCGTGAAAGCTGGTAACCATTATACACATCGGGTAACTAAGGTCCCTTAGTTACCCGATGTGTATCATAGTTACCAGTGTACACCGGCTCACACTCACTCTCACACACACCTCACACACACATCACATCGCATCCACACATCAAGGTCCTGCAGCTGCGGAACATACATAACATAACAGCACACACACACACACACACACACACAAATCAGATCACACTCACACACACCTCACACACACATCACACACACATCACATCGCATCCAAATACTCACAACATCCTGGGATATCGCTTGCTTCTCGGCGGCGATATTGTGCTGTGAGCTTCCAGGACCTGCGGGAGGATCACATGGCCAGAAGCATGTGATATCCCCGGATGTTGTGAGTATCAGCGCGTATGTGCAATATCGTCAGTGTCTGTGTGTGTGAGTGTATGCGATCGGGTGTGTGTGAGTGTATGCGATCGGGTGTGTGTGAGTGTATGCGATCGGGTGTGTGTGAGTGTATGCGATCGGGTGTGTGTGAGTGTATGCGATCGGGTGTGTGTGAGTGTATGCGATCGGGTGTGTGTGAGTGGATGCGATCGGTTGTGTGTGTGAGTGGATGCGATCGGTTGTGTGGGTGAGTGGATGCGATCGGTTGTGTGTGTGAGTGGATGCGATCGGTTGTGTGGGTGAGTGGATGCGATCGGTTGTGTGGGTGAGTGGATGCGATCGGTTGTGTGGGTGAGTGGATGCGATCGGTTGTGTGGGTGAGTGGATGCGATCGGGTGTGGGTAAGTGTCGGCAGAGGAGCACGGCGTGCTGGAGGAGGCTGGGAGCAGAGAGGCTGATCTTGGGGAAGGCTGGGAGGGGGAGGCTGATGCTGAGGGAGGCTGGAAGGAGAGAGGCTGAGCAAACGTGCTCCATCCGCCATACTGCGCACTCCCCATCGTGCTGCATCCCCCATGCTGCGCACTCCCAAACGTGCTCCATCCGCCATGCTGCGCACTCCCCATCATGCTCTATCCGCCATGCTGCACACTCCCAAACGTGCTCCATCCGCCATGCTGCACACTCCCAAACGTGCTCCATCCGCCATGCTGCGCACTCCCAAACGTGCTCCATCCGCCATGCTGCGCACTCCCCATCATGCTCTATCCGCCATGCTGCACACTCCCAAACGTGCTCCATCCGCCATGCTGCACACTCCCAAACGTGCTCCATCCGCCATGCTGCGCACTCCCAAACGTGCTCCATCCGCCATACTGCGCACTCCCCATCGTGCTCTATCCGCCATGCTGCACACTCCCAAACGTGCTCCATCCCCCATGCTGCGCACTCCCAAACGTGCTTCATCCGCCATGCTGCGCACTCCCCATCGTGCTCTATCCATCATGCTGCACACTCCCAAAAGTGCTCCATCCGCCATGCTGCGCACTCCCAAACGTGCTCCATCCGCCATGCTGCGCACCCCCCATCATGCTCCATCCGCCATGCTGCGCACTCCCAAACGTGCTCCATCCGCCATGCTGCGCACTCCCAAACGTGCTCCATCCGCCATGCTGCGCACTCCCAAACGTGGTCCATCCGCCATGCTGCGCACTCCCAAACGTGGTCCATCCGCCATGCTGCGCACTCCCAAACGTGGTCCATCCGCCATGCTGCGCACTCCCAAACGTGCTCCATCCGCCATACTGCGCACTCCCAAACGTGCTCCATCCGCCATACTGCGCACTCCCCATCGTGCACCATCCGGCATGCTGCGCACTCCCAAGCGGATGGAGCATGATGGGGGGTGCACAGCATGGCGGATGGAGCACGTTTGGGAGTGCGCAGCATGGCGGATGGAGCACGTTTGGGAGTGCGCAGCATGACGGATGGAGCACGTTTGGGAGTGCGCAGCATGACGGATGGAGCACGTTTGGGAGTGCGCAGCATGACGGATGGTGCACGATGGGGAGTGCGCAGTATGGCGGATGGAGCACGTTTGGGAGTGCGCAGTATGGCGGATGGAGCACGTTTGGGAGTGCGCAGCATGGCGGATGGAGCACGTTTGGGAGTGCGCAGCATGGCGGATGGACCACGTTTGGGAGTGCGCAGCATGGCGGATGGAGCACGTTTGGGAGTGCGCAGCATGGCGGATGGAGCACGTTTGGGAGTGCGCAGCATGGCGGATGGAGCACGTTTGGGAGTGCGCAGCATGGCGGATGGAGCACGTTTGGGAGTGCGCAGCATGCCGGATGGTGCACGATGGGGAGTGCGCAGTATGGCGGATAGAGCACGTTTGGGAGTGCGCAGCATGGCGGATGGAGCACGTTTGGGAGTGCGCAGCATGGCGGATGGACCACGTTTGGGAGTGCGCAGCATGGCGGATGGACCACGTTTGGGAGTGCGCAGCATGGCGGATGGAGCACGTTTGGGAGTGCGCAGCATGGCGGATGGAGCACGTTTGGGAGTGCGCAGCATGGCGGATGGAGCACGTTTGGGAGTGCGCAGCATGGCGGATGGAGCACGTTTGGGAGTGCGCAGCATGGCGGATGGAGCACGTTTGGGAGTGCGCAGCATGGCGGATGGAGCACGTTTGGGAGTGCGCAGCATGCCGGATGGTGCACGATGGGGAGTGCGCAGTATGGCGGATGGAGCACGTTTGGGAGTGCGCAGTATGGCGGATGGAGCACGTTTGGGAGTGCGCAGCATGGCGGATGGAGCACGTTTGGGAGTGCGCAGCATGGCGGATGGACCACGTTTGGGAGTGCGCAGCATGGCGGATGGAGCACGTTTGGGAGTGCGCAGCATGGCGGATGGAGCACGTTTGGGAGTGCGCAGCATGGCGGGTGGAGCACGTTTGGGAGTGCGCAGCATGGCGGATGGAGCATGATAGGGGGTGCGCAGCATGGCGGATGGAGCACGTTTGGGAGTGCGCAGCATGGCGGATGGAGCACGTTTGGGAGTGTGCAGCATGGCGGATAGAGCACGATGGGGAGTGCGCAGCATGGCAGATGGAGCACGTTTGGGAGTGCGCAGCATGGGGGATGCAGCACGATGGGGAGTGCGCAGTATGGCGGATGGAGCACGTTTGGGAGTGCGCAGCATGGCGGATGGACCACGTTTGGGAGTGCGCAGCATGACGGATGGAGCACGTTTGGGAGTGCGCAGCATGGGGGATGCAGCACGATGGGGGGTGCGCAGCATGGGGGATGGAGCACGATGGGAGGTGCACACCTCCGCCCAACACACACACACACGCGCACTGCACAACACACACACACTAGGAATCACAAACAACGCCCTACACAGACACCCACACACACAGACAACGCTGCACACACAAATATACGCACATACTGCACAACACACACATTGCTCAAAACATACCTCCCCCAAAACACACCACACACACAAACTGCACAACACACACACACACACAACGCTACAGACACACAGCGCTCCACAAACAACGCAACACACGCAACACACATACAACACCGCTCTCACCCCCCGCGACACTCAGAACATGTACAGCGCCCTACACAAACACTTGGTAACTACACACAACAACATCTATATATATATATATAACAAAAATCATACATGAACTACACAATACGTAAATTCTAGAATACCCGATGCGTAGAATCGGGCCACCTTCTAGTATATATATATATATATATAAAATATATAGATATACCATATTGTGTGTGTATATATATATATGTACACATATACCATATATATATAATATATAGATATACCATATTGTGTGTGTATATATATATATGTACACATATACCATATATATATATATTATTATATAATATATAGATATACCATATTCTGTGTGTGTGTATATATATATATATATATATATATATATATATATATATGTACACATATACCATATATATATAATATATAGATATACCATATTGTGTGTGTATATATATATATATGTACACATATACCATATATATATATTATTATATAATACTAGAAGGTGGCCCGATTCTACGCATCGGGTATTCTAGAATTTACGTATTGTGTAGTTCATGTATGATTTTTGTTATATATATATATATATATATATATATATATATATATATAGATGTTGTTGTGTGTAGTTACCAAGTGTTTGTGTAGGGCGCTGTACATGTTCTGAGTGTCGCGGGGGGTGAGAGCGGTGTTGTATGTGTGTTGCGTGTGTTGCGTTGTTTGTGGAGCGCTGTGTGTCTGTAGCGTTGTGTGTGTGTGTGTGTTGTGCGGTTTGTGTGTGTGGTGTGTTTTGGGGGAGGTATGTTTTGAGCAATGTGTGTGTTGTGCAGTATGTGCGTATATTTGTGTGTGCAGCGTTGTCTGTGTGTGTGGGTGTCTGTGTAGGGCGTTGTTTGTGATTCCTAGTGTGTGTGTGTTGTGCAGTGCGCGTGTGTGTGTGTGTTGGGGGGAGGTGTGCACCTCCCATCGTGCTCCATCCCCCATGCTGCGCACCCCCCATCGTGCTGCATCCCCCATGCTGCGCACTCCCAAACGTGCTCCATCCGCCATGCTGCGCACTCCCAAACGTGGTCCATCCGCCATGCTGCGCACTCCCAAACGTGCTCCATCCGCCATACTGCGCACTCCCCATCGTGCTGCATCCCCCATGCTGCGCACTCCCAAACGTGCTCCATCTGCCATGCTGCGCACTCCCCATCGTGCTCTATCCGCCATGCTGCACACTCCCAAACGTGCTCCATCCGCCATGCTGCGCACTCCCAAACGTGCTCCATCCGCCATGCTGCGCACCCCCTATCATGCTCCATCCGCCATGCTGCGCACTCCCAAACGTGCTCCACCCGCCATGCTGCGCACTCCCAAACGTGCTCCATCCGCCATGCTGCGCACTCCCAAACGTGCTCCATCCGCCATGCTGCGCACTCCCAAGCGTGGTCCATCCGCCATGCTGCGCACTCCCAAACCTGCTCCATCCGCCATGCTGCGCACTCCCAAACGTGCTCCATCCGCCATACTGCGCACTCCCAAACGTGCTCCATCCGCCATACTGCACACTCCCCATCGTGCACCATCCGGCATGCTGCGCACTCCCAAACGTGCTCCATCCGCCATGCTGCGCACTCCCAAACGTGCTCCATCCGCCATGCTGCGCACTCCCAAACGTGCTCCATCCGCCATGCTGCGCACTCCCAAACGTGCTCCATCCGCCATGCTGCGCACTCCCAAACGTGGTCCATCCGCCATGCTGCACACTCCCAAACGTGGTCCATCCGCCATGCTGCGCACTCCCAAACGTGCTCCATCCGCCATGCTGCGCACTCCCAAACGTGCTCTATCCGCCATACTGCGCACTCCCCATCGTGCACCATCCGGCATGCTGCGCACTCCCAAACGTGCTCCATCCGCCATGCTGCACACTCCCAAACGTGCTCCATCCGCCATGCTGCGCACTCCCAAACGTGCTCCATCCGCCATGCTGCACACTCCCAAACGTGCTCCATCCGCCATGCTGCGCACTCCCAAACGTGGTCCATCCGCCATGCTGCGCACTCCCAAACGTGCTCCATCCGCCATGCTGCGCACTCCCAAACGTGCTCCATCCGCCATACTGCGCACTCCCAAACGTGCTCCATCCGCCATACTGCGCACTCCCCATCGTGCACCATCCGGCATGCTGCGCACTCCCAAACGTGCTCCATCCGTCATGCTGCGCACTCCCAAACGTGCTCCATCCGTCATGCTGCGCACTCCCAAACGTGCTCCATCCGCCATGCTGCGCACTCCCAAACGTGCTCCATCCGCCATGCTGTGCACCCCCCATCATGCTCCATCCGCTTGGGAGTGCGCAGCATGCCGGATGGTGCACGATGGGGAGTGCGCAGTATGGCGGATGGAGCACGTTTGGGAGTGCGCAGTATGGCGGATGGAGCACGTTTGGGAGTGCGCAGCATGGCGGATGGACCACGTTTGGGAGTGCGCAGCATGGCGGATGGACCACGTTTGGGAGTGCGCAGCATGGCGGATAGACCACGTTTGGGAGTGCGCAGCATGGCGGATGGAGCACGTTTGGGAGTGCGCAGCATGGCGGATGGAGCACGTTTGGGAGTGCGCAGCATGGCGGATGGAGCATGATGGGGGGTGCGCAGCATGGCGGATGGAGCACGTTTGGGAGTGCGCAGCATGGCGGATGGAGCACTTTTGGGAGTGTGCAGCATGATGGATAGAGCACGATGGGGAGTGCGCAGCATGGCGGATGAAGCACGTTTGGGAGTGCGCAGCATGGGGGATGGAGCACGTTTGGGAGTGTGCAGCATGGCGGATAGAGCACGATGGGGAGTGCGCAGTATGGCGGATGGAGCACGTTTGGGAGTGCGCAGCATGGCGGATGGAGCACGTTTGGGAGTGTGCAGCATGGCGGATGGAGCACGTTTGGGAGTGTGCAGCATGGCGGATAGAGCATGATGGGGAGTGCGCAGCATGGCGGATGGAGCACGTTTGGGAGTGCGCAGCATGGCGGATGGAGCACGTTTGGGAGTGCGCAGCATGGCGGATGGAGCACGTTTGGGAGTGTGCAGCATGGCGGATAGAGCATGATGGGGAGTGCGCAGCATGGCGGATGGAGCACGTTTGGGAGTGCGCAGCATGGGGGATGCAGCACGATGGGGAGTGCGCAGTATGGCGGATGGAGCACGTTTGCTCAGCCTCTCTCCTTCCAGCCTCCCTCAGCATCAGCCTCCCCCTCCCAGCCTTCCCCAAGATCAGCCTCTCTGCTCCCAGCCTCCTCCAGCACGCCGTGCTCCTCTGCCGACACTTACCCACACCCGATCGCATCCACTCACCCACACAACCGATCGCATCCACTCACCCACACAACCGATCGCATCCACTCACCCACACAACCGATCGCATCCACTCACCCACACAACCGATCGCATCCACTCACACACACAACCGATCGCATCCACTCACCCACACAACCGATCGCATCCACTCACACACACAACCGATCGCATCCACTCACACACACCCGATCGCATACACTCACACACACCCGATCGCATACACTCACACACACCCGATCGCATCCACTCACACACACCCGATCGCATACACTCACACACACCCGATCGCATACACTCACACACACCCGATCGCATACACTCACACACACCCGATCGCATACACTCACACACACAGACACTGACGATATTGCACATACGCGCTGATACTCACAACATCCGGGGATATCACATGCTTCTGGCCATGTGATCCTCCGTCAGGTCCTGGAAGCTCACAGCACAATATCGCCGCCGAGAAGCAAGCGATATCCCAGGATGTTGTGAGTATTTGGATGCGATGTGATGTGTGTGTGATGTGTGTGTGAGGTGTGTGTGAGTGTGATCTGATTTGTGTGTGTGTGTGTGTGTGTGTGCTGTTATGTTATGTATGTTCCGCAGCTGCAGGACCTTGATGTGTGGATGCGATGTGATGTGTGTGTGAGGTGTGTGTGAGAGTGAGTGTGAGCCGGTGTACACTGGTAACTATGATACACATCGGGTAACTAAGGGACCTTAGTTACCCGATGTGTATAATGGTTACCAGCTTTCACGGCCTCCGTGAAGATCCCAGCAGCGCAAGGTTATGTGTGGCGCTGCTGGGATCCTGACGGAGCCGGTGTAGAAGCAAGCGATATCCCAGCATGTTGTGATGTGTGAGGTGTGTGTGAGAGTGAGTGTGATCTGATGTGTGTGTACTCACCTGGGAATCGGAGCCCCGTGTCAGTTGGGCGGCCAGAGCGAGCGTGCATTGCGTGAGGGGGGCGGGGCCTGCAGAGAGCCGGGGCGAGAGGCCAATCCGTGTGGGGGGGCGGGGCCATGGCGAGCCCAGCGGCCAATCAGCTTTGTGTCACCGTAAGGACACAATTTCGGAGCATGACAGACAGACAGACAGACAGACAGACAGACAGACAGAATAAGGCAATTATATATATAGATATATATATCTATATATA
Source organism: Anomaloglossus baeobatrachus (assembly GCF_048569485.1). NCBI lineage: Eukaryota > Metazoa > Chordata > Amphibia > Anura > Aromobatidae > Anomaloglossus > Anomaloglossus baeobatrachus. The sequence goes on from NC_134363.1 coordinate 47,880,840, forward strand.
TATACATATACAGTACAGATCAAAAGTTTGGACACACATTCTCATTCAAAGAGTTTTCTTTATTTCCATGACTCTGAAAATTGTGAATTCCCATTGAGGGCATCAAAACTATGAAATAACACATGTGGAATGAAATACTTAACAAAAAAGTGTGAAACAACTGAAAATATGTCTTATATTCTAGGTTCTTCAAAGTAGCCACCTTTTGCTCTGATTACTGCTTTGCACACTCTTGGCATTCTCTTAACTTAATGAGCTTCAAGACGTAGTCACCAGAAATGGTCTTCCAACAGTCTTGAAGGAGTTCCCAGAAATGCTTAGCACTTGTTGGCCCTTTTGCCTTCACTCTGCGGTCCAGCTCACCCCAAACCATCTCGATTGGGTTCAGGTCTGGTGACCGTGGAGGCCAGGCCATCTGGCGTAGCACCCCATCACTCTCCTTCTTAGTCAAATAGCCCTTACACAGCCTGGAGGTGTGTTTGGGGTCATTGTCCTGTTGAAAAAAAATGATGGTCCAACTAAACGCAAACCGGATGGAATAGCACGCCGCTGCAAGATGCTGTGGTAGCCATGCTGGTTCAGTATGCCTTCAATTTTGAAAAAATCTTCAACAGTGTCACCAGCAAAGCACCCCTACACCATCACACCTCCTCCTCCATGCTTCACGGTGGGAACCAGGCATGTAGAGTCCATCCATTCACCTTTTCTGCATCACACAAAGACACAGTGGTTGCATACAAAGAACTCAAATATGGACTCATCAGACCAAAGTACAGATTTCTTCTGGTCTAATGTCCATTCCTTGTGTTCTTTCACCCAAACAAGTCTCTTCTGCTTGTTGCCTGTCCTTAGCAGTGGTTTCCTAGCAGCTATTTTACCATGAAGGCCTGCTGCACAAAGTCTCCTCTTAACAGTTGTTCTAGAGATGTGTCTGCTGCTAGAACTCTGTGTGGCATTGACCTGGTCTCTAATCTGAGCTGCTGTTAACCTGCGATTTCTGAGGCTGGTGACTCGGATGAACTTATCCTCCGCAGCAGAGGTGACTCTTGGTCTTCCTTTCTTGGGGCAGTCCTCATGTGAGCCAGTTTCTTTGTAGAATTTGATGGTTTTTGACACTGCACTTGGGGACACTTTCAAAGTTTTCCCAATTTTTTGGACTGACTGACTTTCATTTCTTAAAGTAATGATGGCCACTCGTTTTTCTTTACTTAGCTGCTTTTTTCTTGCCATAATACAAATTCTAACAGTCTATTCAGTAGGACTATCAGCTGTGTATCCACCAGACTTCTGCACAACACAATCGTATGTCCTCGTCTGTAGGTAATATCTGGTTTGGTGGAAATAACAGTAACCAAACTGGGATCCACCCTCAACACATTCCAATGTTTTTTGATGACATTGTATACACGTGCTGTTTGTACATCATAAGTACCAATAATAAGCTAGGTCTTAAAGTCCAAGTGCGTGTCCTTAGATTTTGGAATCATGAGGGTCTGTTTGTCCCTACTTTCGGCAAAGCCCAGGGATTGATCAAGGACCTGCTTGGGGTAGCCCCTATCTAGGAACCTATCAAAAAGGTCCGTTGCTTGAGCCCTAAAGTCACATTCCCTGGAGCAGTTCCTGCGAATCCGCAGGAACTGCCCCTTTGGGATACCCCTCCTGAGGGGGAATGGATGATGACTATCCCACCTCAAGAGGGAATTGATGGCCGTGGGTTTACGGTAAGTGGTGGTTTGAAACTTCCCAGAGCTACTCTACAGATAGTCAAGTTCAAAAAAGTGATGCTGTGGGGGTCACACACGTAAGTGAACCTCAGCCCAAACTCATTCCTATTAAGAGATTCCACAAAAAACTCAAACTCAATAATATTGCCAGTTCAGAGGATGAAGATGTCATCAATGTACCAGACCCAAAGTCCGATACATTGATGACCGCCTCCATCCTCACTCCCAATAAACACTGTTTCCTCCCACCAGCCCAGGAATAAATTAGCATAACTGGGGGCACACGGGTTCCCCATAGCTGTACCCCTGAGATGGTGGAAGTACTTGGTGTTGAAAAAAAAATAATTGTGATTAAGTACAAAGCGCAACAAACCCTCAATGAAGGCATTTTGTTTAGTGCATTCAATAGCCCTAGTCTTGAGAAAATGTCGGACCGCTCTGATACCCAAATCATGTGGGATGGAACTGTAGAGCACCTCGACACCAACGAAGGTAAGGATAATATCACGTTCTATCAATACATCTTCCAACAATTGAAGGAGATGTGGTGTGTCCCGTACATATGATGGAAGTGCTGTAACAAAGAGACGTAACACTCTATCATTATAGATACCACTATTTTGAGATATCGAGTCAATTCCTGCCACAATAGGCCCCTCCTTGAGAGGCCGTAGGCCTTTGTGGACCTTGAGGAGTGCATAAAATACCGGAACAATGGGGTAGCGAGGTACTAAGTAGTCATACTCGTTCTTTGAGAGAAGCATATCAAGTCTGGCTTTGTCAAGAATGCAGAGGAGGACATTAGTGTAAATCTTAGTGGGGTCAGATGATAAGGGTTCATATGTATCCCGAACCATCAAGATGTCATGACACATTTTTGGCATCCAGAGTGATTAAGGACAACAAGATTTCTACCCTTGTCTGAGAACTTAAAAATCAAACTTTTATCATCCTCCAGATGACCCAAAGCAAGTCTTTCATCCCTAGATAGATTGGGCATAAACTGTGGACCAGACTGTGGAATCCTAGATAAGTTATCATTAACCAATTTCAATAATATGTCTACACTCGTGCAGCCCTGATTAGGGGGGATTTTATTACTGGGCCTTTTCAGATCTGTAAATTGTCCTTCTCCTCTAATTTTTTAATTCTCTCTGAGTAAATCTGAGAGTGTTTGAAAACACTCATGATCATCCTCAGATATGACCAGGGTTCTACATTGCTCAACGTTATGCTGTTGAAAGAATAGTTTCTACTTTAATTTCTGACCTAAAGGGGGCTTTACACGCTACGACATCGCTAATGCGGAGTCGTTGGGGTCACGGATTTTGTGACGCACATCCGGCCGCATTAGCGATTTTGTTGCGTGTGACACCGATGAGCGATTTTGCATCGTCGCAAAAACCTGCAAAATCGCTCATCGGTGACATGGGGGTCCATTCTCAATTATTGTTATTGCAGCAGTAACGAAGTTGTTCCTCGTTCCTGCGGCAGCACACATCGCTGCGTGTGACGCCGCATGAACGAGGAAGCTCTCCTTACCTGCCTCCCGGCCGCTATGCGGAAGGAAGGAGGTGGGCGGGATGTTACGTCCCGCTCATCTCCGCCCCTCCGCTTCTATTGGGTGGCCGCTCAGTGACGTCGCTGTGACGCCGCACGGACCGCCCCCTTAGAAAGGAGGCGGTTCGCCGGTCACAGCGACGTCGCCGGGCAGGTATGTGTGACGGGTCTGGGCGATGTTGTGCGGCACGGGCAGCGATTTGCCCATGTCGCACAACAAATGGGGGCGGGTACGCACGCTAGCGATATCGGGACCGATATCGCAGTGTGTAAAGCCCGCTTAAGTGTTCAACATCCTTGACCCATCTGAAAGTAAAAAGAATTAGATGGTACATAATTTAGATCTTTTAATAATACAGCATATTCATTCCTAGATAAGGCACAATCTGACAAATTTAGAATCTGCCACTGACCCGCGGAGCTCGCTTTCGCAGATAATAATTCCCCATAGTCCTCTGCTCTAAAAAGGACCCAGAGGCATCCGGCGATGAATAAGAGGGTCTTTGTTGATTCATAGAATTGTCCCTTTGTTTTCTTGGCCTCCTTGGGCCATGCCATGTGTGAGACATATGGCTGACCAAATTTATGGGATCACTAGTACCTGCCTGAGGTCTTTCTGAATCTGACTTGTCAATGTCAGAAGAAGATATCTCAGACTAACGTTTATCAGAGAGCTGATAGGCCTTATTATCCTTAAATTCTGTTAAGGCCATGTCTCACTAAGCGACATCGCTAGAGATATTGCTGCGGAGTTACGGTTTTTCAGAGATCTTGCTAGTGATGTCACTGTGTGTGACATCCAGCAACGACCTGGCCCCTGCTGTGAGGTCACCGGTCGTTGCTGAATGTCCTGGACCATTTTTTGGTCGTTGCTCTCCCGCTGTGAAGCACACATCTCTGTGTTTGACAGCGAGAGAGCAACAATCTGAATGTGCAGGGAGCCGGCTTCTGCGGACGCTGGTAACCAAGGTACACATCGGGTAACCAAGCAAAGCGCTTTGCTTGGTTACCCGATATTTACCTTGGTTACAAGCGTCCACAGCTTCTAGAAGCCGGCTCCCTGCTCCCTGCACATGTAGCCAAGGTACACCTCAGGGAACTATAAGCAAAGCGCTTTGCTTAGTAACCCGATGTGTACTATGGTTACCATGCACAGAGTCGTTTCACGGGTCGTTGGTGGCTGGTGGCTGATCTCTCATTGCTGTGGAGATCTGCCTGATTCACAGCTCACTAGCGACCATGTAGCGACGCTCCAGCGATCCCTGCCAGGTCAGATCGCTGGTGGGATTGCTGGAGCGTCGCTAAAGGGTGCTTTACACGCTGCGACATCACTAACGATATATCGTCGGGGTCACATCGTTAGTGACGCACTTCCGGTGCCGTTAGCGACATCACAGCGTGTGACACCAAGGAGCGGCCATCAACGATCGCAAAAACGTCAAAAATCGTTGCTCGTTGACACATCGCTCCTTTCCTTAATATTGTTGCTGCTGCCGGTACGATGTTGTTCGTCGTTCCTGCGGCAGCACACATCGCTACGTGTGACACCGCAGGAACGACGAACATCTCCTACCTGCGTCCAGCGGAACAGAAGGAAGGAAGGAGGTGGGCGGGATGTTACGACCCGCTCATCTCCGCCCCTCCACTTCTTATGGACGGCTGCGTTTGTGACGTCGCAGTGACGCCACACGAACCGCCCCCTTAGAAAGGAGGCGGTTCGCTGGCAAGAGCGACGTTGCAGGGAAGGTAAGTCCATGTGACGGGTGTAAGCGATGCTGTGCGCCACGGGCAGCCCGTGTCGCACAACCGACGGGGGCGGGTACGCCTGCTAGCGATATCAATACCGATATCGCAGCGTGTAAAGTACCCTTAAGTGTGACGGTACCTTTAGATCCCTGACAAATTGGAATGCTTACATTCCTTCAATGTACCCTGATATTGTTCACTGGAGGTTTGCAATATACCTTCACGTCTAACAAAATCTGGATCTCCTTTAATGCATAAAATATTGTCAATATTGGCATTCAAAACCTTGGTGGATTCTGCAAACATTTTTTTCTCTTCTTGAAGTGGTAAGGTCATAAACCTCAAAGAAGATTCAATTGACTCCTTGCGCGAAAGAGTCAACAAATGTTCTGAGGAAGCCCTAGGCGAAGTAAGGATGTTTATTCTTAATCTTAGGGACAATCTGTTGCTTCAAATAGTTTTTCAACCCCTTAATTTCCAACCAGGAACGAAAATTATTTTTATAGCTGTAAAGCAAATATTTAAATAAATCCTTAAAGAAGAAGCTGAACCCCCTGCAGACAAATCATTAGTGGAGAAGACCTGATTTACTGTAGCAACAAGTGAACAAGTCCTGCACCGCCTGCCCTCAGATTACCTCCAAGTTCAGTGGCTCACGTGCTGATGACTGCCATGTAGCGCTGGTTTGCAGGCGCAGCGTGCTGGTCGGTATTGAGCAGCTAGGAGATCCAACAACAGGAAGATGAAAAAATCGACCGCAAACAGCTGCTATGCCAAACAATTTCTTTTTTATTCAAGCGTTCTTTTCATCGGTGCAGATAAAAATGCGGGAGGTGACTAGGATGCGAGTCCCTCCAAAGGACGACGGCCGTTTCGTCTGTAAGCCAGACTTCTACGGGTCCACGTCGGGGAATGGCCGCACGCACCTTATAAAGGGGAGTGCATCCAGGCCACATCACCGCACATTAAAAACAGAGGAATGCACACATGATAGTGATTAACATAAGTGCAGACAACACATCCCATTTAAAACATGGTCATACAATCAATGTGACACACATTTCAAAAACAAACATGAAAACAGGAAAAAAAAAAAAAAAAAAAAAAAAAAAAAGGAAAAAATTCACCTGAAAGGTACAGAGGCATTTATCAATGTCATATCAATACATAACCCATTATGTTCATATTATTCTTTTTAATGACATAACCACTCATTTATCAAAAGATCCAAAATGAATCCATCACTCGAAAATAATTTGCAAAAAATCAGTTTTATGCAAGCCGGTATTATAAGAATACCGCTAGGTCGTTACGGTCATTCAAACCCAGGTTTCCCTGCGCTCCAAATTTTATTATCATACTTGCTTCTTTACGTAGCAATAACTTATGGAGATCGCCCCCTTGTGGAGGCAGGGAAACCTGGACTAGTCCTGCAAAGCGCAAGATGTTGGGATTACCTTCATGTGCTGTGCGAATGTGTTCTATTAGCCTAGGAGAACCTTTACCTGTGGAAATCGATTTATAGTGCTCCCTAAAGCGTATGTACATGCACCTTATTGTCTTCCCTATATAAAATCTTCCACAGGGGCATACAATCACATAAACCACATACTTCGTCTTGCAGGAAATAAACTGCCTGACCTGGTGAGAAAAGGAACCAATTTGAAGAGATGTACCAGTGAGATGTAAGGCGCAAAACTTGCAGTGACCGCAGCGAAAATTCCCAACGGGCGAACATTTCTCGAGCCATGTGGACTGACAGGTCACCCTGTTTTTCACCAGCAGATCTCTCAAATTATTACACCGTCTATAAGAGACTAGGGGTCCTGCATCTGTCATACTCTTTAGATCCGGGTCGTTGGCAAGGATATGCCAATTCTTTTTTAAGGCTTTTTTTATTACTCCATCTAAGGGGCCAAACCTAAAACTGAACATAAACCTATTTACGGCATTGTTCGTTTTTCTCACCTTTTTTGCCTTTGCCTGACTATGTGACAATTTTCCAATACCAGAAGATTGGCTGACCCATAGATTTTCAGAACTCTCAGAACACGCCTTCTCATACGCAGAATCAATTAATGTACTAGGGTAACCCCGTGCCAATAACCTTGATCTTAAATCCCCAGCTTGTTCTTCAAAAATCTCTTTTACATTATTGATCCTCCTTAGTCTCAAAAACTGAGAGTAGGGTAAAGCTACTTTAGTATGAGTGGGGTGGGCACTCTGAAAGTGCAGTAACGAGTTAGAGGCAGTTGGTTTCCTATACATCCTTGTCAATATTAACCCTTCTTTCACTTCTACCTCTATATCCAAAAATGTTATAACGTTGCCTCCAAAACATGATGTAAACGACATATTCATGGTGTTTGTACTATTAAGGTAGGTGACAAAACCTGTGAACTCCTCCTCTGTACCATCCCACACCATGAATATGTCGTCCACATATCTGAGGAACAACTTCACGTGCTTGAGAAATGGGTTTGTGCTAACGAAAACGTATACGCTCTCAAAAAAACCCAAAAAAATATTAGCCATAGCGCACGATACGGGGGTACCCATTGCAGTACCCCCGCACTGGACGTACCATTTATCCAGGAACATGAATGCGTTTTTTGAAAGCACAAAATTCAAAGCTTCACCTACAAAATCGCAATACAACTGCGTTTTTCCACTGCGAGCCACTGTCTCCCTCACTGCCTGTACACCCAGGTTCTGGGGTATCCGTGTATACAGGCTTTCCACATCGATGGACACAAGATTAAACCCCTCCTGCCAATCAAAACCTCTCAACAAAGATATAAAATCGTTACTATCCTTCACATAGGAAGGGATTCTTTCCATCAGAGGCCTCAATAACCAATCAAGATAGTGGGACAACGGCTCAGTTAACGAACCGATGCCAGCCACTATCGGGCGGCCAGGGGGGTTGACACTATCTTTGTGTATCTTAGGTATAGCATACCAATGGGGTTTTGTGGGAAATTCTGGAATTAATTTTTCGACCTGAGTGCTAGTGAGAAAACCGAGTGTTACATATCTCCCCAATAAGCGTGTTAATTGCTTCTTATACTCAGTAATGGGGTTAGATTGTAAGGGAGTGTATGTATCACGATCCTGCAGATGCCTTAAGCATTCTTTAATATAAGCGGTGCGCGTTAACAACACAATATTACCGCCTTTATCCGCTTGGCGGAATACTGTGTCATTCCATGTGCGCATTATTTTTAGCGCTGCCGCTTCTCCCTCATTAAGATTATTATCCATTTTGGGATATAGCAATGCCTCCACATCCTTGACAACTGCTTCCTGAAACACATCAATTAAATTACCATGGGCCACCGGGGGGAAAAAATTAGATTTCACCCCCTTAGTGAATCTACCACATTCATTAGTGTCACCACCTGGGTCAAAAGGCTTTTCGCCCTCGGGGTCATTCAGACTCAACAGCAAACCAGCGGCCTGGGTTACAGTGGAGTCAAAAGCCCCCGTGATATCCCAATCGCACCCCTCAGTTGTGCAAGGTTGGTGACCCTCAGGGACTATAGTCGAAGTGGTCGACGTCTGGTGAAAAAACTTATGCAAGTGCATTTTCCTTGTGGCTTTATATAAATCAATTCTGAATTCAGAAAAATCAAACTCTTCTGGCACGCAAAAATTTAAACCTCTAGATAGGACGGCTACCATATCATCGGTCAACACATGTTCAGACAGGTTAACAACATTATTGGCAGAAGGAGAGAGAGAGGGTGACAAATATTCTAATGCTTCCATGAGACAAATTTTCTCTTGTGACCTCTTCCCCTTGTGCCTCTTCCTGCCCCCCCTACGGATGCGTTTCCTAAAGGGGCAGGATTTGGCCCAACTTGAGGGGTCACCGTTCTAGAGGGGCCTGGAACCACATCCTCAGAGCCACTGGACTCCGATTCAGTGGTCCAGTACCCTCTTTCCTGGTTACCCAATTTTTTGTTTTTTATATAAGGTTTTCTTTTATAATTTTTAGTGCGATCTTTTGTCCAACAGAAAATTTGTCCCATTTCGTAATCTTTTTTATCTCTCATAAACTTTTCTCTTTTTTTAATTTTAATCTCTGTCTGAGTGTCAATCAATTTTTTGTCCAAATTCTGTATGAATGTTAACCATACACCCTCAGTGACACGTGAACGAGTGTCTTTTTTCAAAACGTCCAGCTGTATGTTCAGAGCTGAATATTCCTCCTCATTTTTCTTCAAGACCAGCTGTAGCAGCCTCATGGAACAATCATGCTGAATGCTCTCCCATTCTTTAGTAAAGTTTTTATCATCTTGAAAATGGGACAATGTTTTTATCACTCGGAGGCCCCTAGGGACCCTGCCGCAATCAACATAAGACTGTAACGACTTTATAGTCCAAAATAGACGCACCTCTCTGTCAGAGAGGGAATATATCTTATTTTCGAGTGTTTTAATGCCAAGTACCTCAGTGTCCTTTTTTAGATTGCATTCCTCGAAAAAGGAAGCCGCATCGATCCTCCCCGCCTGTACACCTGGAACGTCCACAGAACTTGCGCTTTCATTGTCCATCAGTTCCATCGTGGCCACCGCAAATGTGATAAAACACACAGTCTCTTGCGAACTTTGGTACTGAGCCCGGCAACAGCGTGCAAAAAAGACTCCAGAAAAGAATCCAAATATACTGGAGGAGGGACTCGCATCCTAGTCACCTCCCGCATTTTTATCTGCACCGATGAAAAGAACGCTTGAATAAAAAAGAAATTGTTTGGCATAGCAGCTGTTTGCGGTCGATTTTTTCATCTTCCTGTTGTTGGATCTCCTAGCTGCTCAATACCGACCAGCACGCTGCGCCTGCAAACCAGCGCTACATGGCAGTCATCAGCACGTGAGCCACTGAACTTGGAGGTAATCTGAGGGCAGGCGGTGCAGGACCTGTTCACTTGTTGCTACAGTATATTTGGATTCTTTTCTGGAGTCTTTTTTGCACGCTGTTGCCGGGCTCAGTACCAAAGTTCGCAAGAGACTGTGTGTTTTATCACATTTGCGGTGGCCACGATGGAACTGATGGACAATGAAAGCGCAAGTTCTGTGGACGTTCCAGGTGTACAGGCGGGGAGGATCGATGCGGCTTCCTTTTTCGAGGAATGCAATCTAAAAAAGGACACTGAGGTACTTGGCATTAAAACACTCGAAAATAAGATATATTCCCTCTCTGACAGAGAGGTGCGTCTATTTTGGACTATAAAGTCGTTACAGTCTTATGTTGATTGCGGCAGGGTCCCTAGGGGCCTCCGAGTGATAAAAACATTGTCCCATTTTCAAGATGATAAAAACTTTACTAAAGAATGGGAGAGCATTCAGCATGATTGTTCCATGAGGCTGCTACAGCTGGTCTTGAAGAAAAATGAGGAGGAATATTCAGCTCTGAACATACAGCTGGACGTTTTGAAAAAAGACACTCGTTCACGTGTCACTGAGGGTGTATGGTTAACATTCATACAGAATTTGGACAAAAAATTGATTGACACTCAGACAGAGATTAAAATTAAAAAAAGAGAAAAGTTTATGAGAGATAAAAAAGATTACGAAATGGGACAAATTTTCTGTTGGACAAAAGATCGCACTAAAAATTATAAAAGAAAACCTTATATAAAAAACAAAAAATTGGGTAACCAGGAAAGAGGGTACTGGACCACTGAATCGGAGTCCAGTGGCTCTGAGGATGTGGTTCCAGGCCCCTCTAGAACGGTGACCCCTCAAGTTGGGCCAAATCCTGCCCCTTTAGGAAACGCATCCGTAGGGGGGGCAGGAAGAGGCACAAGGGGAAGAGGTCACAAGAGAAAATTTGTCTCATGGAAGAATTAGAATATTTGTCATCTTCTCTCTCTCCTTCTGCCAATAATGTTGTTAACCTGTCTGAACATGTGTTGACCGATGATATGGTAGCTGTCCTATCTAGAGGTTTAAATTTTTGCGTGCCAGAAGAGTTTGATTTTTCTGAATTCAGAATTGATTTATATAAAGCCACAAGGAAAATGCACTTGCATAAGTTTTTTCACCAGACGTCGACCACTTCGACTATAGTCCCTGAGGGTCACCAACCTTGCACAACTGAGGGGTGCGATTGGGATATCACGGGGGCTTTGGACTCCACTGTAACCCAGGCCGCTGGTTTGCTGTTGAGTCTGAATGACCCCGAGGGCGAAAAGCCTTTTGACCCAGGTGGTGACACTAATGAATGTGGTAGATTCACTAAGGGGGTGAAATCTAATTTTTTCCCCCCGGTGGCCCATGGTAATTTAATTGATGTGTTTCAGGAAGCAGTTGTCAAGGATGTGGAGGCATTGCTATATCCCAAAATGGATAATAATCTTAATGAGGGAGAAGCGGCAGCGGTAAAAATAATGCGCACATGGAATGACACAGTATTCCGCCAAGCGGATAAAGGCGGTAATATTGTGTTGTTAACGCGCACCGCTTATATTAAAGAATGCTTAAGGCATCTGCAGGATCGTGATACATACACTCCCTTACAATCTAACCCCATTACTGAGTATAAGAAGCAATTAACACGCTTATTGGGGAGATATGTAACACTCGGTTTTCTCACTAGCACTCAGGTCGAAAAATTAATTCCAGAATTTCCCACAAAACCCCATTGGTATGCTATACCTAAGATACACAAAGATAGTGTCAACCCCCCTGGCCGCCCGATAGTGGCTGGCATCGGTTCGTTAACTGAGCCGTTGTCCCACTATCTTGATTGGTTATTGAGGCCTCTGATGGAAAGAATCCCTTCCTATGTGAAGGATAGTAACGATTTTATATCTTTGTTGAGAGGTTTTGATTGGCAGGAGGGGTTTAATCTTGTGTCCATCGATGTGGAAAGCCTGTATACACGGATACCCCAGAACCTGGGTGTACAGGCAGTGAGGGAGACAGTGGCTCGCAGTGGAAAAACGCAGTTGTATTGCGATTTTGTAGGTGAAGCTTTGAATTTTGTGCTTTCAAAAAACGCATTCATGTTCCTGGATAAATGGTACGTCCAGTGCGGGGGTACTGCAATGGGTACCCCCGTATCGTGCGCTATGGCTAATATTTTTTTGGGTTTTTTTGAGAGCGTATACGTTTTCGTTAGCACAAACCCAATTCTCAAGCACGTGAAGTTGTTCCTCAGATATGTGGACGACATATTCATGGTGTGGGATGGTACAGAGGAGGAGTTCACAGGTTTTGTCACCTACCTTAATAGTACAAACACCATGAATATGTCGTTTACATCATGTTTTGGAGGCAACGTTATAACATTTTTGGATATAGAGGTAGAAGTGAAAGAAGGGTTAATATTGACAAGGATGTATAGGAAACCAACTGCCTCTAACTCGTTACTGCACTTTCAGAGTGCCCACCCCACTCATACTAAAGTAGCTTTACCCTACTCTCAGTTTTTGAGACTAAGGAGGATCAATAATGTAAAAGAGATTTTTGAAGAACAAGCTGGGGATTTAAGATCAAGGTTATTGGCACGGGGTTACCCTAGTACATTAATTGATTCTGCGTATGAGAAGGCGTGTTCTGAGAGTTCTGAAAATCTATGGGTCAGCCAATCTTCTGGTATTGGAAAATTGTCACATAGTCAGGCAAAGGCAAAAAAGGTGAGAAAAACGAACAATGCCGTAAATAGGTTTATGTTCAGTTTTAGGTTTGGCCCCTTAGATGGAGTAATAAAAAAAGCCTTAAAAAAGAATTGGCATATCCTTGCCAACGACCCGGATCTAAAGAGTATGACAGATGCAGGACCCCTAGTCTCTTATAGACGGTGTAATAATTTGAGAGATCTGCTGGTGAAAAACAGGGTGACCTGTCAGTCCACATGGCTCGAGAAATGTTCGCCCGTTGGGAATTTTCGCTGCGGTCACTGCAAGTTTTGCGCCTTACATCTCACTGGTACATCTCTTCAAATTGGTTCCTTTTCTCACCAGGTCAGGCAGTTTATTTCCTGCAAGACGAAGTATGTGGTTTATGTGATTGTATGCCCCTGTGGAAGATTTTATATAGGGAAGACAATAAGGTGCATGTACATACGCTTTAGGGAGGACTATAAATCGATTTCCACAGGTAAAGGTTCTCCTAGCCTAGGCTAATAGAACACATTCGCACAGCACATGAAGGTAATCCCAACATCTTGCGCTTTGCAGGACTAGTCCAGGTTTCCCTGCCTCCACAAGGGGGCGATCTCCATAAGTTATTGCTACGTAAAGAAGCAAGTATGATAATAAAATTTGGAGCGCAGGGAAACCTGGGTTTGAATGACCGTAACGACCTAGCGGTATTCTTATAATACCGGCTTGCATAAAACTGATTTTTTGCAAATTATTTTCGAGTGATGGATTCATTTTGGATCTTTTGATAAATGAGTGGTTATGTCATTAAAAAGAATAATATGAACATAATGGGTTATGTATTGATATGACATTGATAAATGCCTCTGTACCTTTCAGGTGAATTTTTTCCTTTTTTTTTTTTTTTTCCCCTGTTTTCATGTTTGTTTTTGAAATGTGTGTCACATTGATTGTATGACCATGTTTCAAATGGGATGTGTTGTCTGCACTTATGTTAATCACTATCATGTGTGCATTCCTCTGTTTTTAATGTGCGGTGATGTGGCCTGGATGCACTCCCCTTTATAAGGTGCGTGCGGCCATTCCCCGACGTGGACCCGTAGAAGTCTGGCTTACAGACGAAACGGCCGTCGTCCTTTGGAGGGACTCGCATCCTAGTCACCTCCCGCATTTTTATCTGCACCGATGAAAAGAACGCTTGAATAAAAAAGAAATTGTTTGGCATAGCAGCTGTTTGCGGTCGATTTTTTCATCTTCCTGTTGTGAGAAGACCTGATTTGCATCCTCTACTCAGGAGAGGTCCTGTCTAGAGCTGATCGAACTGGCAAAAAACTGGACCACTGCTCAATTAAAAAAAAAGTCCAATCTGCACCAGAATCCGGTGCCCATATAAGTCAATGGAGACCAGAATCTGGAGATTAAAAACGTTAGTGGAAGGGATAGGGGGGTAGGAGCGTGCGCGGTATACTCACTCAGGCGGTGTCATGGTGGCAAACTCCTTCTGTGTCACACTTTTCTCTTCAATTCCCTTCAATTCAATATTCATTGTTTTGCCCGCCCACCAGCGTGTGTAATTGGTTGCAGCTAGATGCGCCCCCACCCTGAGTGTCAGCGTGTCAGCTGATTGCAACCAATCACAGGCGGCAGGACAGCCGGTGGGCGGGGAAAGCAGTGCAAGTGTCTGTGGGTCAGTATGGTAAGCGTGCATGCAGACAGAAACACATGCATGCTCCTGTCAGAAGTGTGTGCGGCTGTGCCGGTGATGCGCTGTCAGACTCGTACAAGTTTGGCATGACATCAGCCGACACATTCTGCGCTGTCTGAACATGAGCGTGCATTTACACAGAAACACATGCACGCTTCTGTCAGAAGTGTGTGCGGCTGTGCCGGTGATGTGCTATCAGACTCGTACAAGTCTGGCATGACATCACCCGGCACATCCTGCGCTCTCTGAATATGAGCGTGTATGTGTGGCACCCCAGTAGTCATGGGAGCCACAGTGGCGTTGTTCTCCTCACCGGAAGGCAATGCTATGCCTGGAAGCAGCAGGGAGACCTCTATGCCAGATACAATCACACACACACTTCCTAATCCTGGCCAGGAGGTGGAGCTCAAGTCCTGTTTGGGGTGAGCTTACTTGTACATTCTGGGCTGGGGAGCGGTTAGAGAGAGAGGAACAGGAAGAGAAAACTCAGAACTCTAGTAGCAGTGAAATAAAACGGTCGCTGTTAGAGAGCTGTCTCGAGCTTTCCAGGACCGAGCGCTGAATCAGGACACTGGGGCCTCGACTGTCAGGTACTAATGGCCCAGTAGTAAACCTGGAGGGCAGGAGGTTCCACACCGCCTGCCCCAACAGAGACTCCCAAGGCGCAGTAGCATAATAAAGCCCGGGGCCGCAGAAATACTGGTGGGCCCTACATCCAGCTCGTGCTGCCTGTCACAAGGGACAAGGAAAATCACATCTAGGAAGAGGGACGCTGTGCTGCTCCAGGCCATAGCGACCCACAGTCAGAGCATACTAAGGAAGGCCTCCAACGTACCTGGCAGAGAAGGGATTCCTCACGGCTTCCCGGCTGACCGGACCACTGTAACCTGGGACCATAACAAGTGACCAGTAGAGATGAGCAGTGTTCGAATTGAACTGCTCGCCAATCTCAAGTTCACCTTTTTTGGCGATGTTCGAGTCGTTCGACGAACTCGAACGATTAGCTTCACGTTCCATAGTTCGAGTTACCGTGCGATAACGGTTCGATCACCAAAAGCGTAGCTAATTACTAGCTGGCTTTTCACAGTAATACTGTCATTCAATGTTAATAATAATATTATCCAAATTCTACGTATAGTGTGCGGGGGCGTGGGCGGGGTTTAGATCAGTGCTGCTGAGTGCTGAAAGAATGGCGATCGCCATTTTGTTTTCCTAACCGCGCGTCCAGTGGGGCGGGCCAGGCTGTCAGCCAATCACAGACACACACACACAGGAAAGTGGATTTTTGCCAGTCAAGCAAGGGCATGTGTCATTGGCTGTGTATGTCACATGTCCTTGCCCTATAAGACCCTGCCATTTTCCTCATCGCCGCCATTATCTCACTGCTGCGGTTGTGTGTCAGTCACCACTCCCGCTGCTGCTGCTGCTGCTGTAGGTGCTATAAAGTGCAATCGAGACATCGGTTTAGGGATTAGGGGCTACTTGTAATTTCAGCCCTTTTTTCAGGGCTAGATTAAAGCAGTTCATAGCAATTTTTGCTAGGCAGGTCTGTGCCAGCGCTGTGTAAGTGTTTTTTACAACATCTGTCCAAATCAGCTCAGGTAATTCCTTTGGGCATAGTATCTGTGTGTGATAGTCAGCGGTGTAGCAGTCTTGTAAAGTAAGATACACCACCTGTCTCCATCCCTATTAGCAAATTTTAAACTGCAAAAAGTCCAGACAACTCCTTTGGGCATAGTATCAGTGTGTGATAGTCAGTGGCGTAGCACTGCTGTCAAGAGAGCTACTCCACCTCTCCATCTGTAGTAGCCAATTTTTACCTGCAACAAACAGTTGCCAATTTGTTCACATACAAAATGAGTGGCAAAAGGCCAGATGCTGGTGGAAAGGGGAACAGGCGTGTTGGAAAAGGAAAAAAAAATTGTGTCCGTTGGGTAGTTGGTAAAGCAACAGTAACATCTGCTGAAGAAAGACCATCTTCCAGCCAAAATAAGATGTCTACTTCTTTCCATGGACAATCTGATATGATCCCTTTCTTACGGACACGACCATCGCTACCAAATGTAGATGAGGCACAAAAAGAGCAGGTGCTTGAATGGATCTCAAGTGCTCCATCAAGTGGCCTCTCCTCCACCTTAACTTCCACATCCCAAATACTCCACTCCTCTAAGGTGTCACCCTAATCGCATTTGCTTTCTACCAGCTCTCAAGTCTCCACCTGCCCTGCTGAGTATGGGGTAACAAAGATGGTTGAGTCTGCAGAGCTGTTCAGTCACACTATAGCCTGGGAATCAGAGGTCTGCTCCAAAGCTGCAGTGAGTCCAGACACGGAAATGGTCTGCAGTGATGCCAAGAAGCTTTGTGAGTCAGATTCAGGACCAGATGAAGAAGGTTCTGAGCATAATGTAGACCATCATTCCCAAACTGTAACTCCTCTTGGTGGAGACAATGAGGAACATGCTGATGACGATGAGACTCAGATACCTGATTGGAACAACAACTTGACTATTCGGTCACGGCAGGAAGAGGTTGGCTCTGAGGACAAGGGGAGTGAGAACACACAGGGTGATGATGAGGTTGTAGACCCCACTTACTGTCAACCCACAGTCAGGCAGTCGATGAGGTCAGCAGAGGAGTTGGAGGAGGATGCTAGTGATGACGAGGTTAGGTTGCGTCTTCCTGGACAGAGACGGAGTAGTGGAAGCACGTCAACAACTGCATCCTCATCCTCAACTCTGCCTCTGAGCAGAAGTGATGGTGGCTCTGCAGGTCGCATGGGCTCTAAGCCTTGCCTAGCCCGGGGCTTTTTTAACATCGCAAAGGATCACCCAACTCATGTCATCTGTAAGATTTGTGACCAATGTCTAAGTAAAGGCCAAATGCTCACTGGTTTGAGTACTTCGGCCATGAATCGTCAACATGGATATGAAGCATTAGTCGCAGTGGGAAGCTCTCTGTGCTACAATGCGGCCTCGCAGGGTGGGCCAACCACCGTCTGCCCCATCAAGTGCATCCGTGCGCTCTTCATCCTCTGTGACTGTGGGACAGCAGTCACACATGCTTTTCGAAGCAGACCTTCCACCTCTATACCCGCAACAGGCAGTGTGATTGGCAGGTCATCAGTTGTTTTGGAAGTGGAAACAGCTGCTGGTGTTGAGTTCTCTCAGACATCGAGAGCACCACCTTTGGATGAAGGCAACATTCTATCTCCACCTGCACCTTTCTCACAGACCAGCAGTTTACCAGGGACACCCTACTCAACGCCGTCTCTGCACAGCAGCCAGCCCTCGGTCCCTCAGATGAGGACAATTAAAAGACCATTTCTTCCTAGTCATGACAAAGCTAAGAGGTTGAGTTTCAGCATCTGCAAGCTGTTGGCTACAGAAATGCTGCTTTTCCGCCTGGTGGACACACAGGATTTTTGAGACTTATGTCCGTCGCATTGCCCCAGTACCAGATGCCCAGTCATCACTACTGCTCCAAGAAAGGTGTGCCTTGCCTACACCAGTATGTCGCACACAACATCACCACTTCCTTGAGAAACTCTGTCTGTGACAGGGTGCATTTCACCACAGATACTTGGACCAATAAGCATGGACAGGGGCGTTACATGTCGCTTTCTGGGCACAGGGTAACTATGGTGAGAGATGGAGAAGGGTCTGCTGTACAAGTCTTGCCGTCCCCACGAGTTGTGCGTCAATCCTCTGTATGTAGAAGTTCCTCAACTGCTTCTGAATCTTCCACCTCGTCTGGGTCCTCCACCTCCGCCCAAAGCCTGTCTGGTCAGGCCACCCACGTTGTAACTGAGCACAAGGAATCCCGCACACCTCCTTACTATGCTGGCAGCAGAGCTCAGGCGGTCTTTACGTTGAAATGTCTGGGAAATGTAAGTCACACAGCTGAGGAGTTGTGGTCAGCTCTGGAGACCGAGTTTCATCAATGGTTGTCTCCACTCAACCTGCAGCCAGGGAAGGCCGTGTGCGACAATGCTGCAAACCTGGGTGCGGCCCTTCGCCGGGGCAATGTGACACACGTGCCTTGTATGGCTCACGTGTTGAACCTTGTTGTCCAGCAATTTTTAACCCACTATCCCAGCCTCCATGTGCTCACTTCCGCCGTTCACACCCCGCAGCTGAACGACTTGCATCACTCCAGAAGTCTTTCGGCCTGCCGGTTCACCGGCTGAAATGCGATGTGCCGATGTGACGCCCTGGGCAAGCCAGGGGTCACAGGTCACAACATCACATGCACCCCACATTCCCTGCAGGTACACCAAGCTAACCAAAATCCTTGTTGCCTTCCTCCAGGGGCTGATGTCCACACCAGGGGGTGGGCCAGGCGGTTGGCTCCGCCCACCGAGGAGTTCACAGCCCTGGAGGCGGGAGAACCAGGCAGATAAGAAAAGGAAGTGAAAGTAGAAGGAAGTGAAGTGGTAGTGGAGCAAAGGAGAGGAGCTTGTAAGAGGAGTAAAGAAGTAAAAAGAAACAGTTAAGCAAGCCTGAAGTTGGTCCGGGTGTGTGCCCCGGACTGAGACAGCAAGGTCAGCAGACGGTGGTGATAGTCTGCAGGGGGACTGCTTGGAGGTTGCTGGAAGGACCGCGGACGGGTGGTGACCCGGCGGTACCGGAGCAGTATACGAAGTACAGTCAGCACCAGGGCAGGGGCCTTTCGGATCCCGGCAAGGCTAGGAGTCGCCATAATTTGCCAAATCCGTCAGTGAAGGGGACCTCTGTCTCCTAACAACCAAGTCCCGATTGAAGGCAACAGCCCGACCGTGAAGGGGAGACACCGCCACCGCCAGGGCACCAGTTTCCCAGGGCCAGCGCCTGCGGGCAAAGTAGGGCTCCTTCGGCCCAGATTGAAGCCGAGGAGTGGGTAACCGGTGGGGACCCATCGCTACCAAGAGACTTTTTACATAGGTGCAGGGAAGAGACCGTCACCGCTAACTGCAGGAGACCGCAGCACCGTAACCGTCCGAGGGACCCGTCCAATCAGCCGTTTGTTTACCGAGAACTGTGTCGTGTTTACTGGCTGAGTGAGTACCTCCGTGCCGTGCGGCACAGCGATGCCCCTGCGCCCCTGCACCCCCACAGGCCCCATACCTGCCTGTCCACCATACCAACCCCATCACTGGGCCCCGGGAGCACCAAGACCCCTACCCACAGAGGGGCAAATCAACAACTGGCTGCTCCGTACCATCACTCCCGGGCTCCCCAGAAAGAGCAGCGGTTTTGTCCACTTAATCACCACAACCGTGGGTGGCGTCACGGACAATAAACTATCCCAAAACCCAATCCCCTTTCACTCACGGGCGAGGAGCGCCGCTCGAGTCCCCGGGATCCGGCCCATCGCTCGAGCCACCGAGCAGCAGCAGGCCGCAGCAGCCGCGGCAGCCGGACCCGAGCAGAGGGAGAGCGCGGCGTCCCCTCCTCCGCCCGCGACACCGACACGCTGGAATTCGACTCTCCACATGTTACAGCGACTGTGGCAGCACCGCCGAGCCCTGGTGCAATACGTTATGACGTATAGCCTGGGCCAACGAGATCCAGAGGTGGGGCAGATCACGCTGCTGGAGTGGTCTCAGATCAAGGACCTATGCACCCTTCTGCACAGTTTCGACATGGCGACGAAGATGTTTAGAGCTGACAATGCCATTATCAGCATGACAATTCCAGTCATTTACATGCTGGAGCACACTCTAAACAGTATTCGGAGTCAGATGGTAGGACAAGAGGAAGGGGAGGAAGTACAGGAGGATTCATATGCGGAAGGGATACCAAGATCTCCAAGGTCCAGACGGTCAGCAGCAACAAGGTGGCAGGCATGGGACGGTGGGGGAGAGGGATTAACAAGGGCGCATGTGTCGCGGGCGGGGAGGAGGGTGTCAGCACACTACGCTCACCCCTTCTGCTCGGGTCCGGCGGCGGCTGCTCAGTGGTGGCTCGAGCGGTTGGCCGGATCCCGGGGGTTTCTCAAGCGGCACTCCTCGCCCGTGAGTGAAAGGGGGTTTGTTGGGTGTGGGGATGATTATTGTCCGTGACGCCACCCACGGTTGTGGTGATTTCACCACCGCTGCTCAATACGGGGATCCCGGGGATGGTGATGCGGAGCAGCCAGGTGTTGTGTTGCCCCTCCGTGGGTAGGGGTTGGTGATCCCGAGGCCCGGTGATGAGATGTGAGGTGCAGGGCCTGGTGGGCGCAGGGACGCGGGGGCAGCGCTGTGCCTTGCGGCACTGTGGTACTCACTCAGCCTGAGACGTGGACAGTTTTACGGTAAACCAAACGGCTGGATAGACGGTCCCACGGACGGCTGCACTTGCTCTCCCGGTAGGTGACGGTGATGTCCCTCTTCCTTGCACCTTTGTGTATTTTTTGGTTGCGATGGGTCCCCACCGGTAACCCGCTCCCCGGCTTCAAGCTGGACCGGGGGAGCTCTACTCTTTGCCCGCAGGCGCTGGCCCTAAGAAACTCGTGCCTTGGCGGTGGCGGTGTCTCTCTTACACTGGCTGAGCTGTTGCCTTCAATCGGGACTTGGTTGTTGGGGGATCTACGTCCCCTTCACTGACGGATTCGGCAAATTATGGCGACTCCAAGCCTTGCCGGGGTCCGAGAGGCCCCTGCCCAGGTGCTGACTGTCCTTCGGAACACTGCTCCAGACCGCCGGGCACACAGCCTACGGGGTCCTTCCAGGAACTTCCAAACGGTCCCCCTCCAGACAGTGACCGCCGTTGCTGACCTTGCTGACCTGTCCTGCACACAGCTGGACTACTTCAGGCTTTTGCACGCTCTTTCTGTTCTGTCACCTCACTTGCTTTCCTCCTTTTCCACTTTTCTACTTTCACTCCTTCCACTTAGCTGTTTACTCAAGCCCTGCCTGGGCTACTCTTCCACTCCTTCCACTTCCTCCTCCCTGACTAGACTGCCTGGTTTCTTCCGCCTCCAGATGTCAGAGTTCCGGGTTTTCCAGTTTTCTTTTGAAAGAGCTTGCCATTTGTTAACATGGAGTTTTCTGTTCTGTTGCCCTACTTCCTGTCCATCTGCTTAAAAGCCGCCCCTAAAGCTTAGTCCAGTGCCTGAGTATACTGTTTCCTGTGTGCTCCTGCCCTGCTGCTCTTGCTGCCTGATTGTTATTTGGATCCTCTTGAAAAACAACCGACACCGACTCTGGACTTCATCTGGTCTCATCGAGCTGTGCCCGGACTCCGTTTGCCGTCTTTGGTCGGCACTTCTGCCCGGTTCCTTCCGTTTCATAACCGCTCTGGACTCATACCGTATGGACATTTTTGGACTTACTTATTGCCCTTTTGTGTCCCGGCTGCTGCGCATTTAGGCCTTCTGGGGTGATTGCCAGACAGTCCCTGTATAGGGGTTCGCTCTTGGTGGTCTCCCTGGGGGAGTCCGGTGCGCGGTCCCGGGAATTCCCTTTCGCTCCGACCCTGGAAGGTATTTCCTGTATGTATGTTCTATTGTGTTTTTGTTCTGTTTATGTACGTATTGCTGGTTGCATATTATAAACGTCTTGCACCAAGAACTCGTCTCTGGTTGTCATTGCCCTAACGCAATCGAAATCCTCAGTACATACAATAGTATTACATTATACTCAGGCCATAAAAGGATTTCGCTGGGGCAATGACTGAGACACGAGTAGATCAGCTCTTCTCCATGATTAACTCCTTGCAGCAGGAGATGGAGGCGGTGCAAACTAAGCTTAGAGATGTGGAGGTACAGCTGGGCCATGATCACCAGGTACTGGGTCCGGCTATTCAGGATTTGCAAACCCGAGTGGAGGCTCAGGAAGCCGCCCCCACTACGTCCGTATCAGCGGCCGGTATGCCTAGGTTACCCCCATTTCGTTTCAGTGGTGATCGTAGTCAGTTTCGTGGATTTGTTAACCAGTGTATACTGTTTTTTGATGTACATGCTGATTATTACCGTTCTGACCGGTCAAAAGTGTTATGTATAATCATGTTGTTAACCTCCCGAGCACTGGCTTGGGCTAATCCTATGATAGAGAATCGTGATATCCGTTTAAATCACCTGGATGACTTTTTAACAGCAATGGCGCAAATGTTTGATGATCCTAATCGCCGTGCTACCGCCGAATCAGCTCTCCTTTCCTTACGTCAGGGAAAGCGGTCTGTCATCGAATACGCCACTGAGTTCAAAAGGTTAGTGGTAGACACCGACTGGGGAAACAATGCGTTATTGTCAGTTTTCAGAAAAGGTTTGTCCGGTACCATCAAGGACGAGTTAGCTCGTTCCGAATCTCCACGGGATTTTGAACTGTTTCTCCAACACTGTGTGCGTATCGATACTCGCTTGACCGAACGTAGACAGGAAAAATGGGCAGCTGTAAACCGGATAACCAACTTTGCGTTTCCTTCTAGAGAACCCGCTCTCAAGACGCCACGGGAGGCCGAGGATGTTCCTTTGCAAGTGGACTCTCTAGAAAAGCGAACGTCGTGAACACCGTCTCCGTGAGCGTTTGTGTTTCTATTGTGGTCAATCGGACCATTTTCTGATTGACTGCCCAAAACGTCCAAATCGCCCAAATAAGGTACTGGCAGCAATGGCAGAGTGTGACAACACGGACGCAGAGTCCGAAATCTCTGAGGCAAGTTTACACCTGGATGCGGTATTTCCCTCGACATTGATGTCAACTTCACCTAAGGACCCAGAAGGGAAATACACCCATTGCTTGCTTCCCATTCAGATACGGTGGGAGGGACAGTTAATTCCTACATCTGCTATGATAGACTCTGGGGCAGGGGGAAATTTCATGGACTCTTCTTTTGCCAGGAAACACGGTATCCAGACTCAACGAAGATCCTCACCGGTTACCATGGAGATGGTAGACGGTTCTCCATTAGTTTCTGGACCAGTTGATCGGGAGACAGTACCCCTAGAATGTGTGATGAAACCAGGTCAGCAGGAGACCCTTGTTTTCATGTTAATTTCTTCTCCCCATTTTCCTATAATTTTAGGAATTCCTTGGCTGCGGTCTACAAATCCAGTCATCGATTGGGAGACTAAAGAAATATCCTTCCCACCGCAGAGTGGTCCGACCATTAGTCCAACTGTACCGGTTCCAATAACACCGAATGCGGAGGGCACTGTACAGGTACCTGTTCTACCCCCGGTTTATCATGACTTCGCTGATATATGCGACAAAAGAAAGGCAGATCGGCTTCCCCCGCATAGACCGTATGATTGTCCCATAGACTTAGGGGCACTTTGCACACTGCGACATCGCAGGTGCGATGTCGGTGGGGTCAAATTGAAAATGACGCACTTCCGGCATCGCATGCGACATCGCAGTGTGTAAAGGCTGGATGATACGATTAACGAGCGCAAAAGCGTCGTAATCGTATCATCGGTGCAGCGTCGGCGTAATCCATGATTACGCTGACGCGACGGTCCGATGTTGTTCCTCGCTCCTGCGGCATCACACATCGCTGTGTGTGAAGTCGCAGGAGCGAGGAACGTCTCCTACCGGCCTCACTGCGGCTTCCGTAGGATATGCGGAAGGGAGAAGGTGGGCAGGATGTTTACATCCTGCTCATCTCCGCCCCTCCGCTCTGATTGGCTGCCTGCCGTGTGACGTCGCAGTGACGCCGCACGACCCGCCCCCTTAACAAGGAGGCGGGTCGCCGGCCACAGGGACGTCGCACGGCAGGTGAGTGTGTGTGTGAAGCTGGCGTAGCGATAACTTTCGCTACGCCAGCTATCACCACATATCGCTGCTGCGACGGGGGCGGGCACTATCGCACTCGGCATCGCAGCATCGGGCTGCGATGTCGTAGTGTGCAAAGCCCGCCTTACTCCCAGGGGCAGAGATCCCGTTTGGTCATGTCTACCCGTTGGCGGCACCTGAGTTACAAGCACTAAAAGATTACATCGATGAAAGCCTAGCCAAGGGATTTATTCGCCCTTCTACCTCACCAGCAGGGGCACCCATCTTTTTTGTGAAAAAGAAAGAGGGGACTCTGAGACCTTGTATCGACTACCGGGAACTAAATAAGATAACCATCCGGAACCGGTATCCGTTACCGTTGATTCCCGAACTATTGGAGAGAGTACAACAGGCAAAGATATTCACTAAATTGGATCTCCGTGGGGCATATAATCTACTCCGCATACGTCCCGGGGACGAGTGGAAAACAGCCTTCAGATGTCGGTATGGACATTATGAGTATCTAGTGATGCCCTTCGGACTCTGTAACGCTCCTGCGGCTTTCCAACACCTAGTCAACGATATTTTTAGGGATATAATGGACCAATTCATGGTGATTTACCTGGATGATATCTTGATCTTTTCTGATTCCCTACAGGAACACCAGGAGCACGTCAAGACAGTACTTACCGTCTGAGGGATAACCACCTGTATATTAAACTGGAGAAGTGCGAATTCTATTGCTCACAAATACAATTTTTGGGATATGTCATCTCTCCTCAGGGACTGAACATGGAGTCTGGCAAGATACAAGCAATTCTAGACTGGCCGGAACCGGGAAACATCAAGGAGGTACAACGCTTTGTCGGTTTTGCCAACTTTTACAGACGCTTTATCCGTAACTTTTCAGAGATCGTCCGTCCTATCACTCTGTTAACCAAGAAAGGACAGAAGTTTGTGTGGTCTGCCCAGGCCCAGGAAGCTTTCAATCGTCTCAAGGTTTGTTTTACCTCAGCGCCTGTAAAAACATTAAAATTAATACATCTAGTTATCAAATATTTTATAGAAGGACATATAAGTTCACAGTTCTGTTTATGTTGGATGGCATAGTTTATTAATTAAGTTTTTATAAGGGATAAGTATTAAAATATCTATATTGAGTATACTTGAGTACTGGCATGGAAGGATATTTATATATTCTTCCCGAAGCTTCCCGAAGCTTCCAGAAGGTTACGTAATATGGAACTATATTCAAATATGTTCCACTAGAACACCCTATATGGACTAAACAGCTGGTATATAATACACGATGGAGGGGGCTATTGGCTCGCTCCTCCACATTGCCTGCTGTCAGAAGACTCCTGTGCAAGATGAAGACACGTTGTCCGGCCTAAGAGATGACATTCCCTGCATTGCCATTCAGGACCCAAAGAACGATGGGTAAAGACTTCCCATTGATCATTATGGACTAAATGAACTCTTTGTGTAAGCTATCAAAGTATATTATTTTTCCTTCCTGTAACTGAACCCTGGCAACCATTTTTAAATAGATAAAATACATTTATTTTTACATTTTTGAGGTCTTTTCATTCATGCGCCTTTACGTATTTGAAGAAAAATATATTTAAGAGTATATTTTTTTAACATTTGGTGAGCCACCCATTCGTAATTTTTTTACATTTTTTGTTGTTCCTTCACTTTGCATAAGGGGGGTCGAAGTCAAGTATCTCCTGCAAAGGATCAGGAATCGACAATTTATAAAAAATCACGCAGAACCTAGGAAATACGTATAAGTCAAGTTGCATGAAAGTTTTTTTTTTAATGAACTTTAAAGTTTTTACAAAGTTACAGAAGTTAACTTTTGACGTATTTTTGAGCAAGAAAGATAAAGTCAGTCCATAAGAAGTATTGGACCTGTTGAACAAAGTGAATCAAGTCTTACAGGATCATCCATCAGATCATCTGATCATTTCAGGTAAGAAAATGGATTTTATCTCTTCATATGTTAAGCAAAGTAAAATTCAGTTCACTTATTCAGATATTTCTAATGTGGAAGAGATTTGGTTACGCTTTTATGGGGAATGTGAACTTGAGAATTCACGTATAGAATGTGCAAGGTCTTTTAATAGAGAGAAACAGAAAATCAGAAATTTCTGTCATTTAGTCTATGATTTTCACAAGTTAATCGTAGAAAAGTGTAAAAATGGTGGAAATAGACAACCTGAATTGTCAGGAGAGTCAGTGACAGAGAAATCCGAAGACTGCTTAGAACTTGGAATGTCAGTCAGTGATATTGTGAATTCTGACTGTAATGTTGGCTGTAATTTTGTAAATCAGAATTTTGATAATGGCGGCAGACATGTGCTACGTAATCAAAGTCATTTTCAGCATACTGGGAAAGAAGCAGGAAATGACGTAGAGAAGCCAGGAGGGGGAGGAGCCAGAGTGGGAGACGTGCAGAAAGGACACGTGGAGAGAGAAAATGGCGACGATCAGTTTCTAAAAATAGGACAGACAAATTTAGGAATTAGACTTAGAAAGAGTCTATTGGACATATGCAAATTAATTCCCGCATATAATCCTAAAATGCATGTTTGCAGAAATTCAGAGATATTTGAAAGTTCCGTTGAGAAGTTAAATTTAACCAATAGTGAGACGAATCAGTTATTCCGTATGTGGTTACCTCAGCATTTCTTTAGACAATTGGCATTAAAAAAGTCTTCTGACAATGAGACATTGGATTGTTCAAATGATAACGATATCATAAGGCTGAAAAATCTCATCTTCTGTGCAAGGAATGAATCTGATCCAAACTATGAGATGTTGAAGGAATTACAAATTGAACAGAATGAGAGTACGTTCTCATTTATGTCCGTTTTTGAACGTTTGTATAGGGCAGTCATTCCAAATGTCAGATTGGATGGAATGATACGTTTATTCATCAAGAAATTTCATTTCCTTGATAATGCAGCCTGTGCAGTGGCATAAAATAAAAAGTCCCTATTCGAATGTACGACATTTATCGATTTTGTTAGAAAAAGTCAGTCAAAACAGAAATTAATTAGTTCTGAAAAACCAACACGAAAAAGGGAGAGTTTTTGTGAAAAACCAACAGTGTCTCCCAGATCCAAATATTTCTGTGACAAGATGTATGAAATTCGCAGGAAATTTCATGTGAATTATAAGTCATACACCCCCCCTCTTTCCTTGTCACCTTCAATGAAAGAGAAAATTGTCACAAAATCTGATACCGATTATCTCAGACAAGCGATTTTTAAAAGCCCTGAAAGACAGAAACAGGTGTCTTGTGCAGATTCTCTCCCCTGGTCACTAGTGAAAGAAAGAAGGTCGTCCAGAGAATTTGACAGCCAGCGACAGCTGGGTGGTTTTTCAGAGGAAGACATTTTTTCTCATTTAAGGACAAAAATTGAGTTACAAAATAATTTCAATTCCAATATTCTGGAAATTACTGTAATAAATCGAATCTTGCAAAAATTGAGGTTTGGTCTTTAGCTGGATAAAAGGGGATTTCTGGATAAATTAATTTTGCTATTTGATAATCATAATTTTTCATATACAGTGAATATATATATATATATATATATATATATATATATATATATATATATATATATATATATATATATTAAAAGTAGTGATAGTAAATCAAGGTCATATTTTCATTTAGTCAAATGATAGTTTAATGTTATAAATTAAATAATTTGATCTCTGTATATGAATAATAATATTTAAAATAAAACAATAAGAGAAAGTAACAGATTTCAAGTGTTTCATTTTTATCATAAATATGATAATAATTTTATTCTTTTATTTCCCTCAGAATTTATCAGTAAAGCAGATTGATGAAGTATTAACTTTTTATTTATACATTTGTTCTTGTCCTCAATCAGGTAACATATAAAGCACGATTAAATTAATAATTATTATTTTCTCAGGTATCAATTGCCAGAGTATTATTGCTTTAACGTTTCTTTTATGAATATATATATCTTCTATAGAGTTATTAGAAATGTAATCTGAGCTTTGGAGTGTAGTAAAACTGCTTGCTGTTTTGGAATGGTGTTCTTTGCACGTGACCAAAGCATGTGACTTGGTACTAAAGCTAATAATAAATGTTTGTTCCATGGTCAAAGGTACAGTGTGTAATACATTGTAATTTTTTTTTTTCGAGAAGTACTTCAAATTAGTAACATAATTTTTTTAAATGCGCATAGAATAATTGAAAAAAAGGGATATGTGTTTGTCAGTTTCTATGTAGAAGTGTATGTTGGAAAAAAACATGACAGTCTTGTGTGCATAGATGTGTCTTTGAATGATTGATTGTTTGAGCAGCTGCTAAAGTCAAAGTATTTGGATCCAGAGAGAAAAAAAAAAAATAAGGGAATTTTGGTTTTAACTTCGAGGTTATAATATATGTATGTATACTATTAGATAATAAGTTATAGTACATAAGTATAAATGAAGGAATTTATACCGGATATATATATATATTATTCTTAGACATATTTCTTTAATATAGAGATGTTAGGATCTTTTCTGTTAGTCACTTCTTTTACTGATACATAAATTGGTAATCATTTTTTCTTTTCAAATATGGAAGTGATATTTATAATATGGTCTTGAAGATATACCACACATATTTTAATTTAATTTAATCTAAACATATTAATTTTTATAATATCATATTTCATGATATTGAAAGGGAGAGGTTTGGTCTCAATCACACACATTTATATTTGATAATATATGTGTTTACAGGATACTTTAATAATTAATATTTCAAGTACAAAGGAAGAATTGGGAATAAAAAAATATATTTGAAGTATATCATAATGCATTTATATACTAAGAGAAGTGTATTATTTGCAAGGTTACATGACTTAATTATTTTTATTGGTTACTGATAGGTTTGGTAATCTTATAAGATACTGGTAATATTAAGGTTATCTGGTAACATTAAGGTTATGTATTATTAAAGACATAGGTGTTATATACATACCGTGTTTCCCCGAAAGTAGGACCCCCCCGAAAGTAAGGCAGGGTGGGGGTTTCGGGGGGGTCCGCCAATGTAGGGCACCCCCCGATTGTAAGGCAGGGTAGCGGGGGTGCCCGGGGAATGTAAGGCCGCCTATGGGTGGTGGTCGCGGCGTAATGTATATCTCCTCCGGTGAATGGCCCCCGCAATCTCGCCGGCCTGCGGCGCGTCCCGGGTCAACGCTCTTCCTGCTTGATGCTGATTGGCCGATCAGCCTGTTCGTCACAGGCTCCCTGCTGGCCATCAGCTCGAGCTGTGATTGGCCAGTCAGCCGGCTCGCAGCTGATTGGCCGAATCAGCCGCGACGTCACCGCCTGCAGGCTCGCTCCCATTGGTCCAGCGTCCCCGGCAGAAGGAAAGTAACGGTAAGTTCCGAAACTCTCTCTCTGTGTGTGTACGGTATGTGTATGGGGGCTGTATGTGTCAGAGTGTGTGTGTGTGTGTGTGTGTGTGTGTGTGTGTGTGTACGGTACCGGTACAATATGTTAGTGGGTGCCGTGTGGGTCTGTACCGGTACCGTATGTGTCAGTGTGTGTGGTGGCAGAGTGGGGGGCAGAACCACTGTATGGGGAGGCTGCAGGGGGGAGGATGGGGTGGATTCCGGACTCTCAAACAATGGGGAGGCTGCAGGGGGGAGGATGGGGTGGGTGGATTCCGGACTCTCAAACAATGGGGAGGCTGCAGGGGGGAGGATGGGGTGCATGCCGGACTCTCAAACAATGGGGAGGCTGCAGGGGGGAGGATGGGGTGCATGCCGGACTCTCAAACAATGGGGAGGCTGCAGGGGGGAGGATGGGGTGGATGCCGGACTCTCAAACAATGGGGAGGCTGCAGGGGGGAGGGGGAAATTGTTATTTTTTTTTTCCAATGTAAGGCCTCCCCCGAAAGTAAGGCAGGGTGGGACTTTTGGGGGTAAAATTAATGTAAGACAGGGCCTTACTTTCGGGGAAACACGGTAGAAGGCCTTATTTTTATTTCAAGTTTTATTTTTATTCCGATTTTCATTTTTCTTTTTATTCCTATTTTTTATATTAATTATTATTTAATATTCACATTTTTAAATCAAAATCTTAATTCTACAATTTTTATTTTTTCTTCAGATTTTAAATATCTCAATTGAGAAAACACTTCAATATTTAGTTCAGTAATATCTAATATAAGAATATTACTTTATTAAATATGAATCATATTAAAAGGGAAAAGTTCCACTTTTTTGGAAGAAAAGATACTTCCTTCATCATATATACAATTGTTTACTTTCTGGTAATACATTATTTATATATTAGTATGTTAACACAATAAGGATGAAGTATTACTTATAGTTACACATTTCCTTATGGTAGGTTATTTAATAAATAATAGACAAATCAAATAAATTAAATTAGAGTAATAAAGATGGAAGATTAAGGTACATCTAGGTTTACCTTCCTATATTTACAAATAATATATATTATATTTTTAATCAATAATAATTTATAATGGGTATTATTGTGTTTTGATGATATCATCCAGTCTTTTTCAAAAGGTTATTTGCTTTGGTTTATAATTTTACAATTGATCTAACTAAAAAGCCACATTGTTGCCTTTCATATTTATAATATGATACATGTTATAGGTACACATTATATTGTTTCATATCTTATATTATATTTTGGTTACATTCAACACATTGCCACCTATGGGTTTGGAAGGGTAATACACCAATGAAAAAAAAAAGGTCATTACAAGAGAATACTATTGTCTATACCATTATGCAGTATTTTATCATTCTGAGTATCAATTATATCAATACTTCTACGATAATAATAATGACATGGTATTATAGTATTAGAGTTATGGTACGCTGTGACATTTATTAGTGATAGTTATTGCCATATTTGGTATTTAGATTAGGGAATGAATCAGTCTTCAATCAAGATTATAGAAGATAAAAAGACTTTATAATTTTCCTAAAGTTAAAAGGGATTCTGCAAAAAGGTCCAAAAGGTAACGTCTCAAATAAGACTGTGAAACATACAAAATACACTTACCGCGTTTGCACTTCAGAAACACAATAGTCCTATGATTCCAGGATGGACAATGACACATGGTCTGTGCATTAAGACCTCCCTAAAGTTACTAAGAAGAGCAATGACGTGTTAAAGTTAACCCCTGTCGTGCTGACCAAGAACGTCTTAACATCTGTTCCAGGATCTGACACCAGGCAGCATGAAGGAAATTACACTGCACAGACATCAAAGACTTTTGCTATTCTTCTACACTCATGAACTGTGGTTTATCAACATTGGCTATGGACTTTGTAATAAAGAATAAAGTTTATGGACTTTGATCTAACAATGATAAACGCAATATGGGACTGTATTAAATTGGTAACCATTCATTTTATCAAAGGATTTATTTCTAAGAGACTGTGTTTATGCCGGATTACATCGGAGATAAGAAGACATCAACTCAGAGGACATCATATGGTGACCGGATTTGTTTTTTTGCATTTCTTTTTAGGTCTAGCGAAGTATAGATATATATATTTTTTATATGATTGATCAGTCATGGCCTATCATAACATGAATCCACATTATTATATTATTGAACTTACAACATGAATAATGTAAATTAATTATTATTCATCTTTATTATTGATATTAATCCGTTATTGCCAAATAAGGAAGGAAGATTTGTTATTTTATTGATGTATTAATTAATTTTCGGGGTTATTCTACCCGCTTCAAGGGGGAATTGTAAAAACATTAAAATTAATACATCTAGTTATCAAATATTTTATAGAAGGACATATAAGTTCACAGTTCTGTTTATGTTGGAGGGCATAGTTTATTAATTAAGTTTTTATAAGGGATAAGTATTAAAATATCTATATTGAGTATACTTGAGTACTGGCATGGAAGGATATTTATATATTCTTCCCGAAGCTTCCCGAAGCTTCCAGAAGGTTACGTAATATGGAACTATATTCAACTATGTTCCACTAGAACACCCTATATGGACTAAACAGCTGGTATATAATACACGATGGAGGGGGCTATTGGCTCGCTCCTCCACATTGCCTGCTGTCAGAAGACTCCTGTGCAAGATGAAGACACGTTGTCCGGCCTAAGAGATGACATTCCCTGCATTGCCATTCAGGACCCAAAGAAAGATGGGTAAAGACTTCCCATTGATCATTATGGACTAAATGAACTCTTTGTGTAAGCTATCAAAGTATATTATTTTTCCTTCCTGTAACTGAACCCTGGCAACCATTTTTAAATAGATAAAATACACTTATTTTTACATTTTTGAGGTCTTTTCATTCATGCGCCTTTACGTATTTGAAGAAAAATATATTTAAGAGTATATTTTTTAACAGCGCCACTACTAATACACCCGAATCCCGCACTCCCCTTTATTGTGGAAGTCGACGCTTCCGATTATGCATTAGGGGCTATCCTTTCCCAAAGGACTGGGGACAAGAGTCTCTTGCATCCGTGTGCTTTCTTTTCTCGCCGGTTGTCCCCTGCAGAAAAGAACTATGACATTGCGGACAAGGAATTGTTGGCGATTATTTCAGCTTTTAAGGAATGGAGACACCACTTACAGGGAGCTGCACAGCAAGTGATAGTACTCACAGATCATCGTAACCTGGAATTTCTTAAGTCTGCCAGGTGTCTGTCTCCACGGCAAGCCCGTTGGAGCTTATTCCTTAACCAGTTCAATTTTATCGTTACATACCGTCCAGGTTCACGTAATGGGAAAGCCGATGCCTTGTCCCGAATCCACGCCATGGACTCCGTGCCTGGAACCCCGTCTCAGACCGTGTTATCAGATGCCAATTTCGTTGGAGTAATCCAGGACCAGGACTTGTGGAAGGACATCAAGCTGGCCTATGATGGTGACGTATTTCTTGCTGCCCCCCCGAATGATGTGACTCTTGTCCTTCGGAATGGTGTGTGGTTGAGAGAGCGACGTATTTATGTCCCGGAGGCCGTAAGACTTCGGGTTCTCAAGTTGGTCCATGACTCCGTGTTGGCAGGTCATAGGGGGGTACAGAAGACGCAGGAATTTCTGAGTCGTTTTTTCTGGTGGCCAACCTGTTTAAAGGATGTGAAAGACTATGTCCACTCATGTGTGGTTTGTGCCCGGTGCAAGGTCCCTCGTGTGGCTCCTACGGGACTCCTTCAACCGTTACCCGTTCCATCTCGCCCTTGGGGATCCATCTCAATGGATTTTATTGTGGAGTTGCCAGTCTCAGGCGGTCACAATACCATTTTAGTGGTGGTGGATCGGTTGACAAAAGCTGCTCACTTTATTCCGTGTATCGGTCTTCCCTCAGCCGCAGAGACTGTGGATTTGGTTATCCAGAATATATTCCGATTGCATGGGGTACCAGATGAGATCATCTCTGACCGGGGCGTGCAGTTCACGTCTAAGTTCTGGAAGGGGTTTTGTTCGGCACTCCAGATTAATGTCTGTTTGTCTTCTGCATACCATCCTCAGACAAATGGGCAAACCGAACGGACTAATCAAACCCTGGAGCAGTACCTACGATGTTATGTCAGCCATCTGCAGGACGATTGGTTGAAGCTGCTTACTTTGGCGGAGTTCTCGTATAACACTCAGAGCAGCTCCACTAAGGTAACGCCCTTTTTCGCTAACTTGGGTTACCATCCGAAAGTTTTGCCTAGGTCACCGGTGGCGGTTTCGGTGCCAGCGGTGGAGGACAGATTGACGGAGCTACGACAGAATCTGGAGGTTTTAAAGGACACTATGGCTTCGGCTCAGGAGCGTTACAAGAAGTCGGCAGACACTCACCGGAAACAGGCACCCATGTATAAGGTAGGGGACTCGGTGTGGTTATCCACCAAAAACCTGAGATTGGGTATTCCTTCGCAGAAGCTGGGGCAGAAATTCATCGGTCCGTTTAAGATCACCGGAATCGTGAGCCCTCTGGCCTGTCGGCTGAGGTTGCCGCACCATTTAAAGGTACACCCGGTATTTCATGTGTCTCTACTCAAACCCGTTTCCCCTAATACGTTTCATGGTCGTATCGTGCCTCCTCCTCCGCCTGTGATGGTTGACGGCGAGGAGCAGTTCATGGTTGAGGACATTATTGACTCCCGGCTCCATCGGCATCGGCTTCAGTATCTGGTACGTTGGCAGGGGTACTCCCCAGAGGACGATTCCTGGGAACCTGTGGGTAACATTCGAGCGCCCCGGAAGGTTGCTCAGTTTCATCGGCGGTACCCGGACAAGCCGGGCCCTGATCCGTCCTGAGGCCGTTTCTTGGGGGGAGTACTGTCAGAGTTCCGGGTTTTCCAGTTTTCTTTTGAAAGAGCTTGCCCTTTGTTAACATGGAGTTTTCTGTTCTGTTGCCCTACTTCCTGTCCATCTGCTTAAAAGCCGCCCCTAAAGCTTAGTCCAGTGCCTGAGTATACTGCTTCCTGTGTGCTCCTGCCCTGCTGCTCTTGCTGCCTGATTGTTATTTGGATCCTCTTGAAAAACAACCGACACCGACTCTGGACTTCATCTGGTCTCATCGAACTGTGCCCGGACTCCGTTTGCCGTCTTTGGTCGGCACTTCTGCCCGGTTCCTTCTGTTTCATAACCGCTCTGGACTCATACCGTACGGACATTTTTGGACTTACTTATTGCCCTTTTGTGTCCCGGCTGCTGCGCATTTAGGCCTTGTGGGGTGATTGCCAGACAGTCCCTGTATAGGGGTTCGCTCTTGGTGGTCTCCCTGGGGGAGTCCGGTGCGCGGTCCCGGGAATTCCCTTTCGCTCCGACCCTGGAAGGTATTTCCTGTATGTATGTTCTATTGTGTTTTTGTTCTGTTTATGTACGTATTGCTGGTTGCATATTATAAACGTCTTGCACCAAGAACTCGTCTCTGGTTGTCATTGCCCTAACGCAATCGAAATCCTCAGTACATACAATAGTATTACACCAGAGCTGTGAACTCCTCGGTGGGCGGAGCCAACCGCCTGGCCCACCCCCTGGTGTGAATCATCAGCCTCTGGAGGAAGGCAACAAGGATTTTTGGTTAGCTGTGGTGTTCCTACCTGGGATGTAAGGTGTGGTGGTGTGTGACCTGTGTCCCCTGGCTTGCCCAGGGCGACACATTCCCCCTTAGCAAAATGCAGACCGTCCGTGGGCTGCCGTCCAACACCGGTTTTATTTTTCTGAAAAAGATAACATAGTAATATAACATATTTACATTTTTAATAATAGCTCTTCCCAAAACGGGAGGCACATTTACTTTTAACGTTGCATAACGGTTTACGGTTACGGTTTCCGCTCTCTCCCACCCAAGCAACCTGGCCCTGATGCTGCCCCTAAAGCCCAGGCAGCACCCCTTGACCCACAGTCCAGCACAAGTTACCCGAGCGGGATCTGTCCTTCCCTCCAGAGGGTAGCCACCGGTTCCTTTGGTGGCTGGGCCCTAGCCTGCTCTGCTGAGGGCCCTCCCTCCAACCTGCCTCTCCGGAGGCGGCATTGCGGAAAACGGTAACGGTAAACAACTTATTTACAAGCCACTTAACGTTTGTGGTTGCCCTGCAAGTTCACGGGCTTGTCCATGGATAGTCCTCCATGCAAAACTTTTTAAACGGTCCCCACGGGGACAACGGTGCCGGCTCCAGCCGGTTGCAAATCACACAGACAATCAGGTGAAACTTCGGTATCATTTTCTTATCATTCTTTCAACTTTTTCAAACAACATGCTGACTGGTGGTCCCAACGGGGACGGTGCAACGGGCATCCGCTGCCCTACTCCAGGCCTTCAGGCTCTAGTGCTCCTTCCAAGGGAGGGGGCGCGGCGCTCGCTCGGGCCTCTGGGCTGCCCTTTAGTTTAGCGTCCAGCGCGAACTACCCCCGCTCCCCAAAGAACCGGGTGTATTGCACGATGTCACCCGGCATCAGATTGCGGCCGGGATGCTCTTCAGGCAGGTGGGCATTCACATTCCGCCGGGCTATAAACATTTCGGCCTCCAGGCCCGGTTCGTAGATGAACCCATAGCCCCGGCGGACATCAAACCGCCTCACCTGCCCCACGTACAACGGGCCCCGGACACGGAACGTGGCCTGGCGGAGATTTTCCTTTTCCCGGATAGCTCGGGCCACCAGCTCAGCCTTCTTCCGCTCCCTCTCGGCGATCTCCAGGCCCAGCGGTACCGGCTCCCTATCCCAATACGGCGCTGCCGCCAGCGCTGGCGCACGGGTCGGGCCCCGCGGGACATCCTGGACGTTGCCCACTGTCAGGAATCTGGGCGGCATGTCCCGCGGTGTCTTGGCCTTGGGCGCTGCCTTGCAGCAACAACCCGGCGCTACCTCAGCCGAGGTGTGGGGGATGGGCATAGGGGCTTTCCGCTGCTGGGCCTTCGGCTCGGAGCGGGTCATCAGCTCCGGCTCGGGGCACTTCTCGGGGGATGCCTCCGGTGCGGACTTCGGGGCCTTCCATGGCAACACCTCCGGTCGACTACGGGCTCCGGCTACAGGTCGGCCCGCCTGGGCGGGGACGCTGGGTACTGCTACCGGTTGCGGTGGTAGCAGGCCTAGTGGCGGGGTCACGGCCTCCGGGACGGGTGGCGAGGGAGGCAGCGAAGGGAGAGGGCTTGGACCGGGCCCCGCAGCCGCGATGACCGGCCCTTCCAGGGCATCCGGACGTGGGTCACTCACCCTCCCTTTCTCCGCTTCCTCCTCGCGTCTCCGCACGGTGGCTACAACGTCCGCCATGTCGGCCTCCCACTCCTCCATGAGGAGCTGCATCTTCACCTGCAGCCGTTGGTAGAGCTGCGCGGTCCGGATCTCCACCCACG
This sequence comes from Anomaloglossus baeobatrachus, assembly GCF_048569485.1. NCBI lineage: Eukaryota > Metazoa > Chordata > Amphibia > Anura > Aromobatidae > Anomaloglossus > Anomaloglossus baeobatrachus. The sequence continues at coordinate 47,917,727 of NC_134363.1, forward strand.
CCGCGGTTCCAGGCGCGGGGGCTACGGTGTCGCGGGACGGCATCCACATGATGGCTTTTTCTTCCAGGAACGGTATGTTTGCAGAGTTCTGGCGTCCCTGCTTTTATAGCCGCAGCTACATGCGTCCAGCCGCCATCGCGTCCCCCTTAGCTCTTTCCGGCCCCTCCTCTCTCGGGGCGGGGTTTTGGCCTTCGCGCCTCTACTGCTTGAGAAGACGCTCGAGCGGGAACTTTTCGCGCCAAAGATGGCGGCTTCTGAAATTTTTCTGCCGAATACCTCCGGCGGTAACAAGGCGCACCTCTACCAGACGGCAGAGCGGTAAGATCCTGTTCGTGACGCCAAGTTGTCGCGGGCGGGGAGGAGGGTGTCAGCACACTACGCTCACCCCTTCTGCTCGGGTCCGGCGGCGGCTGCTCAGTGGTGGCTCGAGCGGTTGGCCGGATCCCAGGGGTTTCTCGAGCGGCACTCCTCGCCCGTGAGTGAAAGGGGGTTTGTTGGGTGTGGGGATGATTATTGTCCGTGACGCCACCCACGGTTGTGGTGATTTCACCACCGCTGCTCAATACGGGGATCCCGGGGATGGTGATGCGGAGCAGCAAGGTGTTGTGTTGCCCCTCCGTGGGTAGGGGTTGGTGATCCCGGGGCCCGGTGATGAGATGTGAGGTGCAGGGCCTGGGGGGCAGCGCTGTGCCTTGCGGCACTGTGGTACTCACTCAGCCTGAGACGTGGACACAGTTTTACGGTAAACCAAACGGCTGGATAGACGGTCCCACAGACGGCTGCACTTGCTCTCCCGGTAGGTGACGGTGATGTCCCTCTTCCTTGCACCTTTGTCCGAGAGGCCCCTGCCCTGGTGCTGACTGTCCTTCGGAACACTGCTCCAGACCGCCGGGCACACAGCCTACGGGGTCCTTCCAGGAACTTCCAAACAGTCCCCCTCCAGACAGTCACCGCCGTTGCTGACCTTGCTGACCTGTCCTGCACACAGCTGGACTACTTCAGGCTTTTGCACGCTCTTTCTGTTCTGTCACCTCACTTGCTTTCCTCCTTTTCCACTTTTCTACTTTCACTCCTTCCACTTAGCTGTTTACTCAAGCCCTGCCTGGGCTACTCTTCCACTCCTTCCACTTCCTCCTCCCTGACTAGACTGCCTGGTTTCTCCCGCCTCCAGAGCTGTGAACTCCTCGGTGGGCGGAGCCAACCACCTGGCCCACCCCCTGGTGTGAATCATCAGCCTCTGGAGGAAGGCAACAAGGATTTTTGGTTAGCTGTGGTGTTCCTACCTGGGATGTAAGGTGTGGTGGTGTGTGACCTGTGTCCCCTGGCTTGCCCAGGGCGACACACATGGTAGCAGCCAAACTGTTGTGGAAGGTGCAGGAGCCCAGGAAGAAATGGAGGACGAACTGGCGATGGGCATGGAAGACTCAGCAGATGAAGGAGACCTTGATCCCATTTCTGTTGTGCGAGGTTTGGGGGAGAGGGCAGAGGAAGGAGGCATGATTCTCACCTCGCCACCACCAACACAGCAAGGACTTGGTCCTCCTGGATGCACAAGACACATGAGCACCTTCTTGCTGCACTACCTACAAAATGACCCTCGGATTGTCAGAATTCGAAGTAATGCTGACTACTGGGTTGCCACACTCTTAGATCCCCGGTACAAGTCAAAATGTGGCGAAATAATTCCTGGCATAGAAAGGGACGCACGTATGCAGGAGTATCAGCAAAAGCTGTTACACAATATGAGATTGGATTTTCCACTAAACACCATGCAGGTGCAGGGAGTAAATCTCCCAGTTGTAACTTGCCAACCATGGGACTGTCGAGTCATCATCACTCAAACCGTACCAGTAACACCGTATCTGGTGCTGGTAACAGCAATTTTATGGAATCGTTTCATTAATTTTTTAGACCCTCCTTTGCAAGGCCACCAGAGACAACAAGTCTGACACATAGTCAACGGCTGGAGAGGACGATATAGGAGTATCTCCAAATGATCATCGATGCCATGACTGTGCAACTGGAGCCTTGCTCCTTTTGGGCTTCCAATCTGGAAAAATGTCCTGAGCTCTCCACGTACGCCTTGGAGATTTTGTCGTGTCCAGCTGCCATCGTTGTCTCTGAACGTGTCTTCAGTGCTGCTGGGTGTGTGCTGACAGATAAGCGCACGCGTCTGTCCAGTGACAATGTGGACAGACTTACGTTCATCAAGATGAACAAGTCATGGATCCGCAAGGACTTTTCCACCCGTGTCATCCTGGGGAGAGTAAAGGCTTGTGTATTTTGGATTGTGCATCATGCAAATCAACATTTTAAGTTTGCAACTATGGGACAATTGATGCCACTTAAGTGGTGTCTGTGGCCAAAGTTTTGGAAAAAATGGAGACTCTTGTTGGAGTCCCCTTGCTGTGTTTTACATGATTTTAGAAGGGCATAAAATGCCTATATCTGTGTCTTCTCGTCATTTTACTCGTCCAGCTCTTTTCTTTCAGCATGAGTATATGTACTTGTCACTTTTCCATGTGTTTGTGGTGTCTTCTGAGTTGTTTGTCACCTTTTGGACACCTTAGAAGGTGTTTTCTATGTGTTTGTATGTGTTTGTGTTTGCCTGCCATTGTTTTCAATGGGGTTCGAAGGTGTTCATCGAACGTTCGATGAACACACCCGCCGTTCGACAAACCGAACTGAACTCGAACACTAGGGGGGTGGCTCATCTCTACTGACCAGTAAAAGGTAAAGGAAACTACCAGCCTGTGTCGTCCAGTTACTGTTGGCGTCCTCAGCCCCGCTCCCCAGTGTACAACACCATAGACTACCACCCTATCACCATCCCTGGGGCCCACTCCACCTGTGGGGAGCTAAACCATTCCAGCTGCGACATCATCTGCCCCAGAGGACAGCACCCACAGGTGGTGTCACGAGACAACTCCCAACGACCTCACCATCTCCCCACCATCCTCCTTCTCCCTTTTATTGTACACCTCGGGTTCACGAAACCGGGCAAGGGCCACCCGTGACATCCCAGACCCGGCATCACCGACGAGTAACAGTTAACCCCTTGCCCCGTAGGTGCTGCACATGTACCTAGAAACACATGCATGCTCCTGTCAGAAGTGTGCGCGGCTGTGTCGGTTATGCGATATCAGACTTGTGCGAGTCCCTCGCAAGTGTGATTCCGGCCTAATAAAAATCGCATGCGGCTTTTTTTTTTTTATTTAAATAAATAATTAAAAAAAAATGTGCGGTCCCCCCTAATTTTCATCCCGAGACAAGATAAAGCCAGCTGGGGGCTGGTATTCTCAGCCCGCAGCCGCCCGGTATTGCCGCATCTATTAGATGTGACAATCCCAGGTGCTATACCTGCTCTTCCCATTGCCCTGGAGCGGTGGCAATTGGGGCAATAAGAGGTTAATAATAGCGCACAGCTGCTACTAATAAATAAGTAAATACAGTAAATAAGAACAAACAGAGAAAAATCCTTTATTTGGAATAAATTCAAAAATGCACCCTCCTTCACCACTTTATTAACCCCCAACACACCGCTCCAGGTCCGGTGTAATCTACACGAGGTCCCACGCCGCATCCAGCTCTGCTACATCTGAATATCAGAGAAAGGGGAGCCAGCATATCTGAAAGTAGCATGCATCAAATAAAATGGTAAATTCACATATTTATTCCAACTGTACTGTAATACAATATGAGATTTTTAACAAATAATTGATCCATTTTTTGAGCCACCCCTGCCAACGTCACAGCAAATCTCAATAGGGAGTTCCTACTCTATATTTTATATTTCATTGTGCCCTGCAACCTCCTAGATAAATTAAAAGCAGAACCATATAAGAGCAAAACATACCTGTGACCATTATATAACCGCTTCCACGTCGCAAAAAGAGGAAACTGCGGATAAAAGGCAGCCCAGGTCACAGCATGTGCAGCAGACGCCACACACACCAGGACAATGTCAGAACTGACCTTCATAGTGCCAGACCAGCAACCATAAATAAAGGCAGACCAGACCTAAATATGGTGCTTAATTAGCAATGCCTGTGAAAAAGGGAGAGGAGGCTGAATGTGAACAGCTACCAACAGGAGGAATGTTTGTAAACCACCATCAGGCATACGTGGCATGGTGGTGGTCAGCCACTGGACCAATGTAGCAAAACTACAAGCAAAAAGAGAGAGAGAGAGAGGGGAGCCAGCACATCTGAGAGTGGCATGCATCAAATAAAAGTGTAAATTCACAGATTTATTCCAACTGTACTGTAATACAAAATTAGATTTTTAGCAAATAATTGATCAATTATTTGAGCCACCTCTGCCACGTCACGGCAAATCTCAATAGGGGGGTGAATATCTGAATATCACAGAGAGGCTATAGAGAACGACTGTGAGCTCCAGGGAATGAATGAGCTGTGCAATGATCGGTGACGTCACTCAAGTCATTTGCGGTCACAGCTGGAGGTTCCCACCGTTCTTCACCTGTGATCACAGGTAACCTGACCTCTGGTAGAGGTCATTGAGTTCACAGACCTGCACCTCCTAGCAGAAAATCACAGTTTTTTTGGCCAAGAAATGCAGATTTGGTGCTGATATTTTTACATCATATTGTTGCACCTAATCTACACTTCCTGGCAAAAAACGTGTTTTTCTACGCATTTTTTTGCCACGGTATTTTGTTCCGGCTTTTTGTCGCGTTTTTTTTCCTGCCAGGAGGTGCACATTTGTTGCTGATATCGTCTGCACCAGATTTCAGCACCAAATTTCCACCTCCTGGCAGAAAAAAAAAAATATTTTTTTTTTTTCATTTTTGGGCCAAGGGATACAAATTTGGTGCTGAAATTTTTACACCATATTCCTCCATCCAATCTACACCTCCTGGCAAAAAACACATTTTTTGACACATTTTTTTTTTTTCCGCTTTTTTTGTTCTGTTATTTTGCCGTGATTTTTGCTGCGGTTATGTGCCACGAGGTGCACATTTGGTGCTGAAATCATCTGCACCAGATTTCAGCAGCAAATTTCCACTTCCTGGCAGAAAAAAAATATTTTTTTTTCATTTTTGGGCAAAGGGATGCAAATTTGGTGCTGAACTATGTTTTTTTATGCATTTTTTTCCCCACATTTTTTTGTTGCGGGTTTTTGCCACAATATTTGCCACGGTTTTGTTCCAGGAGGTGAACATTTGGTACTGAAATCATCTGCACCAGATTTCAGCACCAAATTTGCATTTTTTTTGTTACTTAAAAAAAACAATGTATGGTCCCCCCAATTTTCATCCCCAGCCATGATATAGCCGGCTGGGGGCTGGTATTCTTAGCCCGCAGCCGCCTGGTATTGCCACATCTATTAGATGTGACAATCCCGGTGCTATACTGGCTCTTCCCGGTGCCCTGGTGCAGTGGCAATCAGGGTAATAAGGGGTTAATGACAGCGCACAGCTGCTACTAAACCCTAGGTTAGTGATGGCACAGGCGTCTATGAGATACCTGCATCAAAACCTGTACATGAAAGTAAATAAGTACAGACACAGAGAAAAAATACTTTATTTGGAATAAAATACAAAAACGCACCCTCCTTCATCACTTCATTAACCTCCAACACCCTGCAGGTCCAGCGTAATCCACATGAGGTCCCACGACGACACATCCAGCTCTGCTACATCTCACACCTAGCAGCCATTGAGAACGTCTGCCAGCTGTGAGTGTAGCCTATGACTGAGCTGTGATGAGCGATGACTGCAGGCAGACACTATCACAGGCTGGGGGCACGTCTGCCTGCAGCCAATCACAGACGACAGGACGGCCGGTGGGCGGGGAAAGCACAGAAAGCTGTGTGTATGCAATGAGCCTATTGCGCAGTACAGGAAGTGAATGCGCAACCCAGAAGCAGTGTGCCGCCATGACACCGAGTCTCGGTAAGTATGAAACGCTGTTTTAATTCAGTTTTTCTTTATTTTTATATTATTTTCCCCAGTGCCGGATCTGGATCGTGCACCCGGTATCCTGGGCTCGGGTCTGGCACCTGAGCAACTTTGAAAACTCGCGGATCCGGTCTTTTACAGTCCGGATCCGCTCAGCCCTAGTCTCTAGCCAATTTGGTGGCTTGACTGGTTTGTATATCTTTGACCCATATGTCAACACTTTTATCGATTTGTGTGTTAATAGAATTAAATTGATCGTTAGACAATTCAGTTTGGGTAGTAGTATATAGTTCACTTAAGGTCTTGTCCATCATCCTCTACTTGGACACGTAGTCCCCTGGGAATCAATTTTCTTTTAATATAATTTTCTAGGAATTCCCGATTCCACCGGAGTTTTGTTGTTTTATATGAGAGATCTTTAACCCCTTAGTGACGGAGCTAATTTTCACCTTAATGACCAGACCAAATTTTGCAATTCTGACCAGTGTCACTTCATGAGGTTATAACTCTGGAACGCTTCAACGGATCCCGGTGATTCTGATATTGTTTTTTCGTCACATATTGGACTTCATGTTAGTACCAAATTTAGGACAATATTTTTTGCGTTTATTTATGAAAAAAATTGAATTTTGGCAAAAATTTTGAAAATTTAGCAATTTTCAACTTTTGAATTTTAATACCGTTAAACCAGAGATTTCTGTGACACAAAATAGTTAATAAATAACATTTCCCACTTGTCTACTTTACATCAGCACAATTTTGGAAACAAAATTTTTTTTTGTTAGGAAGTTAGAAGAGTTCAAAGTTTATCAGCGATTTCTCATTTTTACATCAAAATTTACAAAACCATTTTTTTAGGGACCACATCACATTTGAAGTGACTTTGAGGGGCCTAGGTTACAGAAAATACCCAAAAGTGACACAATTCTAAAAACGGCACCCCCCAAAGTACTCAAAACCACATTCAAGAAGTTTATTAACCCTTCAGGTGATTCACATGAACAAAAGCAATGTGGAATGAAAAAAAGCAAAAATTAAATTTTACCTAAAAATGTTGCTCTAACCCAAATGTATTCACTTTTAGAAAAAATAACACAACAAAACGGACCCCAAAACTTGTTACCCACTTTCTTATGAACGCGCCAATACCCCACATGTGGTCAGAAACCTCTGTTTGGACAAATGGGAGGGCTCGGAACAGAAGGAGCAATATTTAAATTTTGGAAAGCAAATTTGGCTGAAATAGATTGCGGGCACCATGTTGCATTTACAGGTCCGCTAAGGTACCTAAACAGAAGAAACCCCTCACAAGTGATGCCATTTTGGAAACTAGACCCCTCAAGGCTTCTATCTAGGGGTATAGTGAGCATTTTGGATCCACAGGTACTTCACAGATTTTGTTATCGTTATGTTGTCATAATGAAAATTTTAATAAATTTCTCAAAAATGTTGCTTTAGCATTCATTTTTTCACTTTTTTAAGAAGTAATACCAAAAATTTGACCTCAAGGTTTGTTACCCACTTTTTTATGAGCGCGGGGATACCTCACATGTGGTCTGAAACCTTTGTTTGGACAAATGGGAGGGCTTGGAACGGAAGGAACAATATTTGAATTTTGGAAAGGAAATTTGGCTGAAAAAGATTGCGGGCACCATGTCGCATTTGGAGGTCCCCTAAGGTACCTAAACAGCAGAAACCCCGCACAAGTGACCACATTTTGGAAACTAGGCCCCTCAAGGAATTTATCTAGAACTTTGGTGAGTACCCTGAACCCCCAGGTGCTTCACAGAATTTTATAACGTTGAGCCATGGAAAAAAAAAAAAAAATTTACCACAAAATTGTTATTTCAACCAGGTAGCTTTTTTTTTTACAAGAGTAAAAGGAAAAAATTCAGCATAACATTTATTATGCAATTTCTCCTGAGTTTGGCGATACCTTATATGTGGTGGAAATCAACTGTTTGGGCGTATGGCAGGTCTCGGAAGGGAAGGAGTGCCATTTGACTGCAAAATTAGCTGGAATCAATAGCGGACGCCATGTTGCATTTGGAGAGCCCCTGAGGTGCCTATACAGTGAAGCTCCCCAACATGTGGCCCCATTTTGGAAAATAGACCCCAGAAGGAATTTATCTAGATGTTTGGTGAGTACCCTGAACCCTCAGGTACTTCACAGAAGTTTAGAATGTTGAGCTGTGAAAATAAAAAAAATACATTTTTACCACAAAATTGTTATTTCAACCAGGTAGCTTTTTTTTTACAAGTGTAAAAGGAAAAAATTCAGCATAAAATTTATTGTGCAATTTCTCCTGAGTTTGGCGATACCTTATATGTGGTGGAAATCAACTGTTTGGGCGCATGGCAGGGCTCGGAAGGGAAGGAGTGCCATTTGACTGCAAAATTGGCTGGAATCATTAGCGGACGCTATATTGCATTTGGAGAGCCCCTGAGGTGCCTAAACAGTGGAGGTCCCCCACAAATGACCCCATTTTGGAAACAAGACACCTCAAGGCTTTTATCTAGGTGTATATTGAGCAGTTTGAATCCAAGAGTACTTCACAGAATTTGATAAGCTTAGGTTGCCATATTGAAAATTTTCATTTTTTTCACAAAAATGTTGCTTCAGCATCAAATTTCTTACTTTTTCAAGAGACAACAACAAACCGTGGACCCCACAGGTTATTATACAATGTCTTATGAGCACAGGGATACCCCACATGTGGCCAAAAACCTCTGTTTGGATAAAAGGGAGGGCTTGGAATGGAAGGAGCACCATTTGAATTCTGGAAAAGTTGAAATAAATTGCGGGCACCATGTCAGATTTGCAGGGCCCCTTGGGTCCCTATACAGCAGAAACACCCCCACAAGTGACCCCATTTTGGAAACTGGATTTTATTCAGGAGTATAGTAAGCATTTTGAATCCACAGGTACTTCACAAAAATGTTGCTGTAGCAACAAATGTCTCACTTTTAGGCTATGTGGCCATGATCCAGCGACACGGCGTCTAGTATACAGTGTCAGCCTTCCTGCAGAGATGTGAGTGTTGTCCACGGGAGAACGCAGCTGCCCATGCCCAGGATTTGGGTTCAGGCCGCTGTGGAGCTCTATGCTACCTGCAGAGAACACTCATCTCCGCAGCATAAATTGACATGCGGAGGCTCGGGAAGCTGCGCCACACGTCAGTGTATGCTGCGGAGAAAAGAAGCACAGTGGGCACGGGATTTCTAAAAATCCTTCCACTGTGCTTCTACTGCACAACGCAGCGCTATGGACGCAGGGAAAACACTCTGCGCCCAAAACGCTGCAAACCCCGATTGTGGGAACACAGCCTAAAATGCTACAATGGATGAATGGATAGATGTCAAACAAATATAACGTCCCATTCCCCTGCATATTCTAAGCTGGCGCCCTTTAGTGCCTTTCATGTGGCACTAAAGGGTGCCTAGCCTTGTATTTAGCCCCCCAAAAAATTAATAATTAAAATAAACGACGTGGGGTCCCCCCTATTTTTGATAGCCAGCTAGGGTAAAGCAGACAGCTGTAGCCTGTAAACCACAGCTGACAGCTTCACCTTGGCTGGTGATCAATTTGGAGGGCTCCCCAGGCGTTTTTTAAAAAAAAAAAACAAAACGTGGGGTCCCCCCCAAATTAGATCACCAGCCAAGGTGAAGTGGACAGCTGGGGTCTGGTATTCTCAGGGTGGGAAGAGCCATGGTTATTGGACTCTTCCCAGCCTAAAAATAGCAGGCCGCAGCCGCCCCAGAAGTGGCGCATCCATTAGATGCGCCAATCCTGGCGCTTCGCTCCAGCTCATCCCGCGCCCTGGTGCGGTGGCAAACGGGGTAATATACGGGGTTGATACCAGCTGTAATGTCACCTGGCATCAAGCCCTGGGGTTAGTGATGTCACGGCATCTAAACAGATACCCGACATCACTAACCCAGTCAGTAATAGAAAAAAATAAAGACAAAAAAAAAATTTATTTGAAAAAAAACTCCCCGAAACATTCCTCTTTTACCAATTTATTGAAAATAAATAAATTTCGGTCGCTGTAATCCATTTTGGAGGTCCCTCGGCGACTCTGGACCTTCTAGAATATGGGGGGCACGTTCAGGGAACGTATCCCCCATTTTCTGGAAGAGCAGTGAATACTGCGTCCAACCTAGGGCAGAGTGACCTGCAGTAACCTCATTCTAGAATATGAGGGGCACGCTCACAGAACGTACCCCCCATTTTCTAGAACAGCAGTCTCTCCATGTGAGGAGTGTGGCTGCAGATTACTGCACTCACTCTCCCCCGGTCCACAGTGGAGCAGCCTGTGCAGCAGCGACGTCAGCGTCTCTGCTTGCAGGGATCCAGCTGACAGCCGCTGTCTGCGCATGCGCCGCCAGCTTTCAAGAAGGAGGCGGCGTGATCGCGGGGACGGAGCACCAGCAGCCAGGTAACGTAAAACCGGGGGCTGGGGGGGGTGACGGGGGGTGACGGCGGGACCTGGGGACAACTTTTTGCCGCATGTGACGTGTCACATGCGGCAGAAAGAGCAGGATGAATGCGGCCGCGCGCTACTATGCACAGCGCGCCGCCATCTTCCACGCTCCGGAGGGGGGAGGGGGGGAGGCGGCTCTGGAGAACCGGAGGGGGCTCCGGGGACCAGAGATCTCACGTGTACCGGAGGAGGGGTCAGGGGGAGGACATTTCCCTCCAATCTGAAATGTTTGATCATTTCAGATCGGAGGGAAATGAATGCAGAGCCGGCGGCGGCGGGAGTTTTCAGCGTGCGTCGGCGCCATCTTGGATTTTCCGGAGGGGGGGGGGTGTTGGATAGATTTCTCCGGTACCGGGGGCTTTGGGGGCACTAAGGGCTCATATTTATTTCTCATCTGACATGTTTGATCACGCCAGATGAGAAATAAATCAATTTTACCGGCCATTTATTTTTTTTTAATGTTGTCGCCGGTATACAGTGTATACCGGCGATCGCATTAACGGGGTCCACAAAAAACACCCCGATTCATAATCTGGGGGGTCTCAGCTACCCCCGGTAGCTGAAACCCCCGAGATTTTCGGTCGCTGGGGGGCGCTACAGGGTTTTTTCGGGACGCCGCTTTAAAGCGGCGGAACAGAATAAGTACCCTGTTTTGCCACCGCTTTAAGTCGTACGGCCGTCGTTATGAGGTTAATATTACTGAGCATTTTCTCAGCCTGTGAACCACTAGAACCTGCAACAGTGGTATCGTTACTGTTAAAGACTTCATTGATGTGATTAAGCCAGGAGGTTTCCTTGGCCTTGAAATCCATTTTCTTGATTAGAAGAGAAAACCTGTGCGGAACACAGCAATTAGTACATACAGAATTAGATAAAAAAAAAAAAGAACTACTATACACAGCACAATAGGGGTTACAGTGTTAAATGACAAGTGTACATATCATAATCATGTGTGGGTCGTATGGATGGGATTGACCTATGGAAATAATAGAAGGGAATCAGGGAGACAGCTGCCAGCCAAATGATGGGACACCTGTCTATAGTATACTATAGTGTATGGGAGAGTCAGAGATACAGCTGCCAGCCGAATGATGGGACATCTGTCTACAGTGTATGGGAAAGTCAGGAAAACAGCTGCCAGCCGAATGATGGGACACCTGTCTATAGTGTATGGGACAGTCAGGGAGATAGCTGCCCGTCAAATGATAGGAAAGCTGTCTATAGTGTATGGGAGAGTAAGGGAGATAGCTGTGAGCTGGATGATAGGACACCTGTCTATAGTGTATGGGAGTCAGGGAAATAGCTGCCAGCCGAATGATGGGGAACTATCTCCCTGACTCTCCCATACACTATAGACAATGTCCCATCATTCGGCTGGCAGCTATCTCCCTGACTGTTACGTCACCACCGGAGTCCGCTCCAGCGACTTCTGCTTCGATCGCCAGGCGACGCCGTGTTCCCGCCGTGGATGGTGCTGGTGATGGGAGAGGAGTCGATGCCAGCGGCATCGGTGGGCGCAGGCTCCGATCATCCACTGGGCTGACTGTGGGTGGCGTGTGTCTTCCAGCTGAAGTTGCCAGTGTTCAGCTACAGCCAATGGGAAGACACCACACCCTTCTTAGCTCCTGTCCTGTCTGCTCACCTCTGCCAGAGATTGTTCTGATTTCCTGGCTCCTGATACGCCCTATTCTGTTTTGTGATTCCTGTGTGCTGACTTCTGCGTGTTTTCTGACTACCCTTCTGCCTGCTGTTTTTGTACCTCGCTGCCCGATCCGGATTTGACCTCTGCTACGTTTTCTGATTTCGCCCTTGTCTGCTGATTCTGTCCCTGTTCTGTTATTCCTGGTTTGACCCTGCCTGACGACTACTCTCATCGGACTGCAGCCTTCCACAAGTAGTGATCTCCAGGGCCCTGTGTAATTCCAAATCCCTGTAGAGGGGTTAAAGGGTTTCAGGGTTCTGGGGATCCTGCTTGGTGAGTGGTTTCCCGCTAGTCTATCCATTACATCCCACCTGAGTCTGTTGATCCAGGCAGGCATTACACTGACTCTCCCAAACACTATAGACAGCGGTCCTATCATTTGGCTGGCAGCTATCTCCCTGACTCTCCCATACAGTATAGACAGGTGTCCCATCATTTGGCTGGCAGCTATCTCCCTGACTCTCCCATACAGTATAGACAGGTATCCCATCATTCGGCTTGCAGCTATCACCCTGACTATCCCATACACTATAGACAGGTGTCCCATCATTCGGCTGTCAGCTATCTCCCTGACTGTCCCATGCACAGGAGCACTCACTTTGTTGAGTGATCTTGTGTCCTCAGAGGTAGATAGCAAAAAAAAGGGAATGGGACTCAGCACCAATGCAAATAGATAAAAATCTTCATGCTTTATTTGAATTAATTTAAAATAGAAAAAGGTTCACAGATCATCCAAAAGGGAAATTTAAAAACAGTCCTTAATCAAGGATCCTGATTAAGGACTGTTTTTAAATTTCCCTTTTGTGTCCGAAACGCGTCAAGCCGCACGGCAAGCCGCATGGCGGTTTTGGATGATCTGTGAACCTTTTTCTATTTTAAATTAATTCAAATAAAGCATGAAGATTTTTATCTATTTGCATTGGTGCTGAGTCCCATTCACTTTTTGTTGCTATCTACCTTGGAACCGGACCTGCCTGTCCGAGGGACTACGTGCATCCACCGCAGACTGGAGGACTTTACATGGGTGAGCTGAATACCTTATTTTTTCTACCTTCCTTGTGTCCTCAGAGACAGACACTACTACACATCTCTGGCTGTGTTTCATCTGTTAGAGAAAAAAAGGATCCACAGTCTGAAATTGGACCTGCTGGGTCATCACTCCTCTGACAATCAGACTGTCGGCCGGTCCTGTCTATCTCCGGGTTCAGCCAACTGTAGTCTGTACGAGCACTGGTAATGTGAGCGGTAATACCGGCGTCACACGGGATGATCTATTGTGCGATCGCACGAGCGATCGCACCCGCCCCCCTCGTTTGTGCGTCACGGGCAATTAGTTACCCGTGGCGCACAAAGTCGGTAACCCCCTGTCACACGCACTTACCTCTCGGGCGACGTCGCTGTGTTATTTTGCAGGATCCTGCCACTTGAAGTTTATGGGCGGGCATTGAAGTCATGTGATCGGGAGTGAGGGGAACTGAACGTCATAGATTGGGAGCCAGAATCTGACAGCTGCAGACGCTGGTAACCAAGGTAAACATCGGGTAACTAAGCGAAGTGCTTTGCTTGGATACCCGATATTTACCTTGGTTACTAGCGTCCGTAGCGGCTAGGAGTCGGGCTGCCTGCTCCCTGCACACGTAACCAAGGTAAGCATCGGGTAACAAAGCGAAGCGTTTTGCTTGGTTACCCGATATTTACCTTGGTTACGAGCGTCCGCCGCTTTCAGGCAGGGGAGAGAGAGAGGAGAGGGAGGGAGGGGAAGAGAGAGACTGATCACGCCAGGCTGGTTTCTGGGCATGCTCAGTAGAGCAAGCAGGATCCTGTCTATCAGCATGCCAGCGTTCACATGCGTTTGCATGCAGTATAGTTAGGATCCAGTGAAAAACAGTATTTGGACGCAGCTCAAAAACGCGACAAGTAGCGTTTTTGAAAAAAGTTAAAAAACTGCAAGTCGCTGGATCCTCACTATAACGCACGCAAACGCATGTGAACGCATGTTGACGCGAGTCCATTGCAAATGCATTGAAATGAAAACGCATTTGCACTGGATCCGTTTTTGCGTAAAAAAATGTTCATGACGCATGTTAAAAAAATGAAGTGTGAAAGCAGCCTTAGCGGCGCGACCACTTAAAGTGCCTAGGGCAGCATGAAGGCCAAATACGGCCCTGGCACTAGGGGACTGTGTGTCTGGACTTTTTAATTTCCATCTACATCTTTATCAGGGCAAGTCTGGGATTTGTATATTATTAATTGTTATTTATATGTCACACTATTTATGTATTATTTTTGTATATTTTGTATTTCTTGAGGCTATATGATCCTTGATAGATCATATTCTTCTTTTTTAGCCTCCTGATGAACCATGTTTGCGGGGAAACGCGTTGAGGCAAGCTAACTCTAATTTACAGCGGCAGCACTATACAGAGGACTTGTTTACAACATGTGGTTCATGCAATGTCTGGAATTTTCCCTTAATGTCTATTGGGGTTATTTTTACAGAAGTGTTTTTTCCCGGGTGAAAGACCATTTAGGAGTGGGTAGGATTCTTTTTGTTATTGTGGATTGTACCTATTCAATTGCCAGTGTGGCATGTGTGTTTACACTTTTAATATATACCTATATGTAATAAAATTTTCTACTTTATTGGGAATTTTCTTGTTCCTTCTATGTGAATTATATTACCAACCTATGCTATTTATTGTACTTACTACTAATTGTATAATAACACCGCTCTTATCTGCATTTAGTGTATGGCAAGCTGCTGGAGAAGGGATAGTGTATAAGAGGCATGCAGACAGAGATTCTAGTCTTAAGGCCGCTTTACACACTGCGACATCGCTAGCGATCGCACCCGCCCCTGTCGTGCGTGCGTCACGCGAAAATTGCTGCCTGTGGCGAACAATATCGCTAGTATGCATCACACGCACATACCTTCCTAATGATGCTGCTGTAGCAAGCGAACAAACTCTTTTTTAAGGGAGAGGTTCGTGCAGCGTCACAGTGACTTCACACAGTGGGCCACCAATAGAAGCGGAGGTGCGGAGAGCAGCCGCATTAACGTCACTCCCACCTCGTTGCTGGAGGACGCAGGTACGGTGTTGTTCGTCGTTCATGGGGTGTCACACGTAGTGATGTGTGCTGCCTCAGGAATGACGAACAACCTGCGTCCAAAAAGAGCAACGATATTTGGGAAAGGAACGACGTGTCAACAATCAACGATTTTTGCCATTTTTGGGATAGTTATCGGTCGCTCGTAGGGGTCACACGCAAAGATGTCGCCAACGACGCCGGATGTGCGTCACGAATTCCGTGACCCCAGCGATATCTCGTTAGCGATGTTGTTGCGTGTAACGGGGCCTTTACAGACCTTGCTGCTGCTTTGTAATAAATCTATTAAATTCTCTAATAAAACCACTCTTAGCTGCATTCAGTATAGGGCAAGGTGCTGGAGAAGGGATAGTGTAAAAGAGGCCTGTAGGCAGGGATTCTAGCCTTACAGAAATTGCTGCTGCTACATAAAAAAAACCTATTTTCTAATAATACCACTCTTATCTGAATTTAGTGTAGGGCAAGTTGCTGGAGAATAGATAGTGTAATAGAGGAATGTAGGCAGGGATTCTAGCCTTACAGGACTTGCTGTTGCTATGTAAAAAAAAAAAATCTACTTTCTAATAACACCACTCTTATCTGAATTTAGTGTACAGCAAGCTGCTGGAGAGGGATAGTGTAATAGAAGCATTTAGGTGGGGATTCTAGACTTACAGACCTTGCTGCTGCTGTGTAAAAAAAAAATCCATTTTCTAATAATACCGCTCTTATCTGAATTTAGTGTACGGCAAGCAGATGGAGCTGGGATAGTGTAATAGAGGCATGTAGGCAGGGTTTCTAGACCTTGCTGCTGCTATGTAAAAATATTTTCTATTCTCTAATAATATCTCTCTTAGCGGCATTTAGTGTAGGGTAAGCTGCTGGAGAAGGGATAGTGTATTAAAGGCATGTAGGCAGGGATTCTAGCTTTACAGGCCTTGTTGCTGCAACCTATAACCAAATGCAACCAATGAGGGAAGGATCAGCACTACTTATAATATTATATAGAGTCCTGTGCTATGCACCAAATCAGTAAAGGCATAGAAAAATGAACAATATGTATATAAAAGCACCAGAGACTCAAATCAGGGAACTACGCCTGATCTGTATGTGCAAAATAACAAGATCTATTGTGACAACATACCCAAGTGTAAAATCATTTAGCAACATATGAACATATGTCTCACATAAAATATGAAGAGACAAAACCACCCATAGAATCCCCAATAATAAATATGGGCCTAACAGAATAAATAACATGTCATAGACAATACATAGACAATTGTCACAAATGCATATAAGAATATATAGGAAAACATTTGATATTTGCAAAAAAAATAATCATATGATATAAAGACAAATAATAAAGTACGAGGGGCAATCCAAAAGTAATGATAATCAATAATAAACACAATGAATATATTATTATTTTTTTTTTTTATTTTTCTACATAGTCTTGTATATAACAGATAATAATACTGGTACCAGATAAGACGTAGGACCAAAAAGAGTTTTGGGACCCACAGATAAGACAGACCAAATAGGAGGGTAATAGTGTTCCGCCAACAAGTAGCTTCCTCAGGGGGTAAACGTTTAGTGCACCATAAGGGGTATTTAAGCAATCACATAGAAAAAGTAAATAGGATACAGGTGTAGGAAAATATAATGAAGCACATATGCAAATATATGTTTTACAATTATCCTAGTGAATACAATGAGGTGAAGAGCTGCGACGTTCGTGCCACAGTGAAACGCGCCACCAGAGATGATGGAAGAGCATGCCGTTTGAGGATCACAAAGAGTCAAAATGAACCCACAATTACATGTATAAGGGTAAATCCAAGCACAATAGTGGTAAATTGATGTTTCCACCTCTAATGTTGTTTGTCAGACAGTCCAATTCAGTGATCCTGGTGTCATGGATTCTGCAATTATATAGATGTAGAAAAGGAGCTGTAACTGTAGAGATGGCTTTCCCTTACTTCTGGTGTTTTTCTGCAAATGCAATATTTGAAAAATGTCGGTGGATATTTTTTTGCAACTGCTGGGAAGTCTACCTCACATACACCTTTTTGCATGGCCACGTAAGTTTCTCGAACAGTTTATATACAGTGGGGAAAATAAGTATTTGATACACTGATGATTTTGCAAGTTTTCCCACCTACAAAGAATGGAGAAGTCTGTAATGTTTATCACGGGTAACTTCAACTGTGACAAACAGAATAAAAATAAAATCCAGAAAATCACATTGTATGATTTTTAAATAATTAATTTACATTTTATTGCATGAAATAAGTATTTGATCACCGACCAACCAGCAAGACTTCTGGCTCTCAGAGACCTGTTATTTTTTCTGTAAGAAGCTCAGACACATGTCCACACACTCAATCACACTCCAACCACTCCACCATCGCCAAGACCAAAGAGCTGTCTAAGGAAACCAGGGCCAAAATTGTAGACCTGCACAAGGCTGGGATGGGCTACAGGAAATAGGCAAGCAGCTTGCTGAGAAGGCAACAACTGTTGGTGCAATTATTAGAAAATGGAAGACACACAAGATGACTGTCAATCTTACTCGACTTGGGGTTGTTTGTGGGATAAGGAAGATTCTGATAAAGGTCAGGAATTAGCCCAAAACTACAAGGGAGAACCTGGTCAATGACCTGAAGAGAGCTGGGACCACAGTCTCAAATATTACCATTAGTTACACACTATGCTCTATCATGGATTAAAATCCTGCAGGACACGCAATGTCCTCCTGCTCCACAAGGAAATGAGCAGTGTTGAGCGGACCTGAACTGTAACAATCCGGATCCGCGCGATTTCAGCGTCTGATCTGGATCCAAACCCGGACGCGGGAATCTGGCTGCACGATCCGGATCCGGAATTCTCTCTCTTTCTCTCTCTCTCTCTCGTCCCGGATCCGCTCCCCATTCACATTCATGAGTCTGCATTCCAGATCGGATCCGGACTTCTTTTCCAACCCGCGCCGGATCCGCCGGACCCGGATTGTTAGAAGTCCGCTCAACTCTAGAAATGAGCCTTTTAGAGTAGAGATGAACGAACCCAAGGTTCGGTGTTCGTACAAAACACAGACTTTTCCAAAAAAAAAACAGAGTTCGGATTCGAAGTTCCGGTGCGTTACGATGTGCTTGGGTATGCTTGGTGCTCAAACCAGTGAAAGCCGCTTGCAGCGTTTCAACGGTGCGCACTGGGGGTAACAACAGAGTTTGTGGATTTAGTTGCACCATGGAAAAACCCCACCCACCTGCCCCAAGAAGTGATCTGTTTATGACTGTCTTTATGTGGGTAGAGACCCAAACTGCCCAATTAGTGACTTCCATTGGGGTTTAGGTGAAGTCCGGGTTCCACACCGAACTTTATCTAAAGTCTGGCTGAACCCGTCGAACTGAACTTTGCTCATCTCTACTTAAGAGTAATACCTGTGTCAAGTGTGAAGGTAGGATGCGTAAAGTGGCTTTTGCTGAGATTTTTAGCTCTCCTGGGAGTAACAAGTGGCCCAATGAGGACAATATCCTTAAGCTTAGTGTCAGATGATAGAATACTCCAGTTTACATTGAGGAGACAATAAACATCCTCTTATTGATTGGTATTGAATGTAGTTACCATCCATATTGTCCGGTCACTGACTTTATTCCTGGGTTTAAGGAGAGATTTTCTGTCTTCCTTATCCGCACGATGACAAGCATAATGGATGTTCTTGACGTAACCATTGGCTCTGAATTGGTCCATAAGGTCCTCGACCTGTAATAGGAATTCAGAGTTGAGGCTACAGTTTCTCTTGGCCCAAAGAAATTGGCCAACTGGGATCCCATGGTTATGATGTCGAGGATGTAAACTCTCAAAGTGAAAAAAGTATTGGTTGACGTTACCTTACGGTGTAGACTGGTAAGTATACGCTGATCCTGTATCTCCAGTTTCACATCAAGGAATTCTTCGAACAAAGTTGAAATCTGCCAATTCTCTGCATGAGTTCTAAGGACCTGTCCACAAAAACAAAATATCATCAATGTATCGTAGACAACCACAGACAAACCTCCGGTACAAGAACGAGGTGTACACATAGATGTCCTCTCACAACCCAAGAAAAGGTTTGCACAATGCGCACCCATTGCGGTACAAGAGATCTGCCTGTAGAAGGTCTGGTCAAAGATGTGGAGTTTCTATATACTTGTATAAAGCATAGCATTGGTCTACACTTGTTTGGAAGAAAAGTATGGAGGAACTTCACCACATAATGCTTTTTTAATGGATATACTATCCTTTGTCCTCAAGCAGAATTACTTTGTCCTTGACCGGACCTTCTACATGCAGATCTACAAATAACGAGAGCCCGAGCATGGTAGTGCTCGCTCAGCACTAGTTAGAGTACTGAGCACCCAAGCATGGTAGTGCCCGCTCATTACTAGTTAGAATATCGAGCACCCGAGCATGGTAGTGCCCGCTCATCATTAGTTACGAGTACTGAGCACCCGAGCATGGTACTGCTCGCTCATCACTAGTTACGAGTATTGAGTACCTGAGCATGGTGGTGCTTGGTCATCACTAGTAGCTATTCATTCAAATAGGGGCGTATGTGCAGTATCCGGCCACGTCCACTATATATTGTATAAGCTGTGCAAATCCACAACTTATGAAATCAGGCTGGGAATAGATGTTTGGTAAGGGTGCCACAGTGGTCTGATATTGATGACCTATCCTACGGCCATAGGCTAGCCATCAATATATAGGTACTGAATAACCCCTTTAATAATTTTTATTGACATCTTGTTTAACATTTCTTACACAATACTAAATTCTTTCTCGATGTATGATATCACCCTTGCACAAAAAAAATGTATTGCACCTGTCAGAGGAGGTGGACAGGTATTCGTTATCATGGTAAGCTAGGCAGCTACTTTGCAACCTGCTGATCCAAGCCTCATTGTTATATAGGTGTGGGTGGAATAAGTAAATGATCTTTTTGACTTTCTCAAAGAGATCAAGAAAATTTTTTTATTGTTAAAGCTAAATGATAAAACTGGGACGGAGCCAGTTTTTGTTCATAGGAGCAGATAATTGAGGTTCCACACCCTGGAATGCAAACAAATAACAAAACCAAAGCATAGCAAAAAATGAAAAAAACACATGCCTCACTAGGGGCACTTTCAGTTCAATGATTTATTGCTTTATTGGACGGCACAGTCAGATATTACCCACATTGGCTTGTAACAATATGATATAAGGGTTGGACTAGTGAGTAGCGAGGAGAATAATGGAAGTCAATGGGGGACTGAAACATTTTTCTGGAAGACCTCCCTGAAAAATGCTCAAGCCCCCCATTGACTTCTTTATACTCGGATACTTAATAGTGCTCGCTCATCACTAGATATGAGTACTGAGCCCCCGAGCATGGTAGTGCTCACTCATCACTAGTTACTAGTACAGAGAGGACGGAGCATTGCCCCCCCCCCACCCCAGGGCATTTGCGGAGGCCGGCATGACCCCTGATTGGTGGGGAGGTCAGGGTGTCATGGGTGGGGGAGGGGGAGTGAGCCCGTTTTGAAGGGATTGGATGGCCAAAGGGGAGGAGCGGTACTTTCCCGCTCCCCTGGCTGAAGGAAGAGTTGCATCCACCTTACCTGTGACTATGGAGTCTGTGGAAGAAATCCTGGAGCGGCTGAGAACAGCGGCAGGCGACCGTCCTCCAGGCTGGCTGCAGGCGTCTGTGCAGGGAATTATCGGAGGGAGTCTGGAGGCGGAGGGGGCTTCCCCCCCCACGTGAGCGGCGCCTCCGTAAGTCCAGACCGCCGGAGCGGTTATCCCCTGAGCTGACTCCCCGGGCCCAGCGTCGCCCCAGAAGCCCCTCCGGGGACCCTCCAGGCCGGGTGCCACGTGCAAAAAAGTCCAGCAGGCCCCGGTCTGGGAGGAATTCAAAAGTGCGGCTGAGTCCAGCGGTGGTGAGCAGGCCTCTGCCGGAGTTGGGGGCGGGGCCTGCTCCCACTGTATAAGCGATGGATGTTGGAGCTGCGGCGGGGCGCTCTGGTGATGTGCCTGCCGAGCGCCCTGAACCCCGTCTGCAGCGTAGGTCGGATGAGGGGGCGGGCCCCAGCGGAGGGGGCGGAGCAAGACGGCTGGGATCGGTGGTGCACCGGGCCTGGCGTGCAGGGCCCTCATCAGCAGAGGCCCTAAACGGAGGGGGGGGGCCCCGTGGAGTGGCGTGGGGGAGCTGCGACGGCAGGATTCGGACGAACGCAGACAGCCCCCTGTTGCAGCCGGCTGGGGGGGCGGACATCAGCTACAGGATCAGCGAATGGAGGGATCTTCCGGCCCTGCAGCAGCAGGGGCCAATGGCGGCGAAGCTGATGACGGGAGCCGGGAATCTACGGTGCAGCCGGAGGGACGTCGGGAGTCCGGAGGTCCGGCTGGCGGGGCCTCTACCCTCGTGCAGCCCGGTGAGTATGCCTCTATGTCTTGTTTGTCTGCTCAGTACTGTCAGGACCAGAATGCAAGGGGGGATGTAGGTCACCCAGGGTTTAGTCAGGGGGTACCCACGGGGGGTGGAGGATATGCGTCGGGAAGGGGGGAGCTGGGAGAGCTTATAGGTTGTGTGCGTACGTTGCTGGAGCGGATTGGGGGGGCACGGGAACACTCAGGGCCAGTGGGGGCTTGGATTAATCCACCTGTCCTGGGCATTAGTGAAACGCCGGTTGCGGGTATTTCTTCCCCGGTGTCGGTGTCGGTTCAGACGGAAAAGAATAAGGAGGACAGGATTCATTTAGATGATCGGGCGCGTGGCGAGGTTTACGTCTGTTTTGAGGGCCCCTTGGGTTCCCATCTTAAAAAAGAGGTGAGGGAGAAGATCTGGAAAGATGAATACGTCGAGATCTTCTCCCTCCTTCCGTTGGCCAAATTTAATTTGGACAAAGGAAAAAAGGATGATAGCAAGAAAGAAGATGAGGAAAAGCGGCGATGGCGCTTGATCCCTCAGACGTTTAATAATTGGTTACAAGCTTTTGCAATTTTGGCGAGCGTGATAGGCGAAAAAGCGCCGCCACATTTGTTTTGCTATATGGACTCTATTGCTGATCGCGTGATAGGCGAAAAAGAGCCGCCACATTTGTTTTGCTATATGGACTCTATTGGTGAAGCTTACAGGGTGTATGGGGGACAGACTTGGCTTAGGTATGACGAACAGTTTCGTCAGCGGAAGGCCGTTCGACCTTCTATTAGATGGGACCAAAAAGATATCGGGTTGTGGTTGCGGGTTATGGCGCCGTCGAGGTATGGCCAGCCCTTTCAAGGCGGGGCCGGGTCGGCCGGCCAGTCTGGAGCACAGGGTGCCGGTAGTCAACAAGGTCAGGGGGGATCGCAAAAGCCCGGCGTGTGTTGGCAGTTCAATGAGGGGCAATGCAAGTTCGGGGCCACCTGCCGTTTCAAGCGCCTCTGTACCCATTGTGATGGGACCTCGCATGGAGCGGCAAAGTGCTTTAAGAAAGGCAAATCCAAGCCCGGAACAACTCATACCCAAGGGTCTGACGCCGGTGAGCTTAGCCGCGATGCTTCCGTACCTAAATAGGTACCCTGATAAGGAGAAAGCTGAAGTTTTGCGGTTGGGATTTGGGGAGGGTTTCAGAATTCCGGCGCCCGATTTTGTTGTCCCGGCAGCGACGAGGAATCTTTTGTCAGCTTACCAGCATTCGGCGGTCGTGGCGGAAAAATTAGGCAAGGAAGTGGCATTGGGGAGGATGGCGGGGCCGTTCCAGGCCCCTCCTTTTCCCGATCTGGTGGTCTCGCCGTTGGGGGTGGTGCCAAAAAAGGAGCCAGGGAAATTCCGACTGATTCACCATCTGTCTTACCCAAGAGGTAGGTCGGTGAATGACGGGATACCAGATGAACTGTGTTCGGTGGTATATACGTCATTTGATGAGGCCACAAGGTGGGTAAAAAATTGTGGAAAGGGGGCACTTATGGCTAAGACAGATATTGAATCAGCTTTTCGGCTCTTGCCAGTGCATTCAGATTGTGTTCGGTTGTTGGGTTGCTTTTGGGAAGGGGATTATTTTGTAGATCGTTGTCTGCCCATGGGGTGCTCAATCTCATGCGCATTTTTCGAAACGTTTAGTTGTTTTTTGGAGTGGGTTGTTCGGGATGTTTCGGGCTTGTCAGCATTGGTACATTACCTCGATGACTTCTTGTGTGTTGGTCCTGCCGATTCGGCGCAGTGTGCCGGGATCTTGGCAACTGTGGAGTGGGTTGCGGACCGCTTTGGGGTGCCCTTGGCAACTGAAAAAACTGTGGGGCCAACTACTAGCTTAAGTTTTCTGGGTATTGTGATCGATTCAGTGGCCTGGGAAGTCCGGCTTCCCGAGGACAAGGTTGCTGCCATGAGGGACGAGGTGGCAAGGGCACGGCGTGTAAAGAAGTTGCAATTAAGGGAGGTTCAGTCCCTACTGGGAAAACTTATCTTTGCTTGTCGGGTGATGCCAATGGGCTGGATTTTTTCGCGACAACTTGCCAGGGCCACGGCGGGGGTGCTTGCTCCGCACCATTACGTTCGGTTATCGGCAGAACACAAAGCGGACTTAGCAGTTTGGGGACAGTTTTTGGAGCACTACAACGGTCGTTCCCTGCTAATGGAGGATATAGTGGACAATTTTGACTTGGAGTTGTTCACGGATGCGGCGGGCAGCTCTGGCTTCGGAGCTTTCTTCCAGGGTCAGTGGTGTGTGGGTCGGTGGCCGGACAACTGGACGGCTGAAGGCTTGACAAAGAATGTGGCACTATTGGAAATTTTTCCAATAATGGTGGCACTTCATCTTTGGAGAGACCAGTTGGCAAACAAGAGGATTCGTTTTAATTGTGACAACATGGGGGTGGTACTGGCGATTAATCAGTTTTCGGCGTCCTCTCCTCCGGTTGTTCGGGTGTTACGGGAGTTGGTATTGGTTTGTTTGCAAATCAACGCATGTATTACGGCGGCTCATGTGCCAGGCGTTCAGAACCTAATAGCTGATTCCCTCTCTCGTTTTCAGTGGGATCGGTTCCGGGTTTGCGCACCAGAGGCAGAGTCCAGCGGGTTGGAGTGCCCAGCACAGCTTTGGAACGTGGTCTTCGGGCAGCGGGACCGCTAATTCGGGCGTCCTTATCGGGTAACACGTGGACAGCGTATCAGGCAGCATGGGGGCTTTGGGAGCAATGGTTGCAGGGTGGGGATTTTTCTGAAGAGGATCAGTTGGGAATATTGTTGGAAAAGTTGGGGGAAGTGGCGGTTACAGGGTGGTCAGTTGCGAAGGTAAATCGTTTTATGGCGGGGTTAGCATTTGGTTTCCGGTTGCGAGGGTTACGGGATTTAACTAAGTGTTTTTTGGTTGTCCAGGCGTTGAAGGGTTTTCGCAGAGGACGAAAGCTACTGGATGGTAGACGACCGGTGTCATTCGGCTTATTGGAACGGCTGGGTGGGGTGTTGGGTGAGGTTTGTACATCTCCGTTTGAGGAACATTTGTTTAGGTTGGCGTTTTCCTTGGCGTTTTTTGGAGCCCCGCGGGTTGGGGAATTGGTATCTCCCAGTAAGGTGTCCCCCGGGGGTTTGAGTCGTGGTGACATTATGGCTGTGGACAGGGGAATCGAATTTTGGATAAGAAAATCTAAAACTGATCAACGGGGGGGCAGGGAGGTGTCACGCTCCCCGGGTCCCCTGCCCTGCTCCCCGGCTCACCTGCCACGCTCCCCGGTTCTTCTGTCCGGTCTCCGCCGCTCCCCGGTCTCCAGCCTCCATTGCTTGCGCTTCCCAGGCGTCCTGGTCCCCGCTCCCGGCGCCCGTCGGCTACTCAGCCCCAGCCCGGCTCTGCTGCTTCCTCCTCACCGCTCCCTGCTCTGGCTTCTGGCACCCGGGACTCGCGCATGCGCATTAGGGCGTGCGCGCGGTCATTGACCCTTTCTTAAAGGGCCAGCGTCCATTAACAGGAAATGAAGCACACAGGTACAGGGTATAAAGGGGTTTAGTGTCCAAGTGGGAGGGGCCTGTTCTTCGTGTTTCCCAAGCTAGGAGTCAGGTCTCCTTGTGTTCCTGTGAGATACTCACCTCTCTCTCTTCTAGAGCCGATCCTGCCTCGCCATCCGGTCCTGCCGAATCCCGAACCCCGAACGCTGCCTATCTGCCATCCTGACAGTCCGTTCCATCTCTGATCCCTGCGGTGAGCCGTCATCTCGCTCCATCGGTTCCGGACTCCGCCTGACAACATCTCGGCTTCCGAACCTGAGCTCCGTCACCCGGACTACCATCAGTGACTCCGTGGTCCCAGGGACTTCTCCATTCTACTCTTGTGCATGGACTGTCCTGCTACCTGTAGTGCTCCAGCTACCGGACCCCTTACCATCATCAAGGAGTTCGGCCCAGTGGATCCACCTCCTGGGTTTGCCCGTCCACCTGGCCCTAACAGTAAGAACAGGCCATGGATCCCGCTGAAGCACTAGCAGCCTTGCAGGAGGAACTCACACGCCAGCGTGAGACTCAGACCCGCATGCTGCAATTCATGTCTTCTGTGGACGCCCGCCTGAACACGCTACAAGCGTCAGTTACATCTTCAGCATCTCGGGCTTCCACTAGACAATCCACGGCTCCAGCTCCCGTGGTAGCCTCTTCGGATGCTTCCAGACTTCGTTTGGCCTCACCACCCCGGTACGCCGGAGATCCCAAGACCTGCAGGGGATTCATAAACCAATGCTCCCTCCATTTCACACAGCTGCCGCATTTGTTTGCCTCCGATCAAGCCAAGGTCGCGTTCATCATGTCCCATCTAGAGGGTGAGGCACTGGCGTGGTTGAACCCCTTGTGGGAAAGGGAGGATCCTGTGACCACGAACATCCAGGAGTTCCTGCAGGCATTTCGTGGCACCTTTGACGAACCCGGACGCGCCTCCGCGTCTGCCTCATCTCTTCTCCGGTTACGTCAGGGGACTCTAATGGTGGGTCAATACGCCATCCGTTTTCGCACCTTGGCTTCGGAACTCGGGTGGAACAACGAGGCTTTAACCGCCGCCTTCTGGGAAGGACTCTCGGGTCGAATTAAAGATGAGCTGGCTGGTCGTGACGTACCGTCCACCCTGGATGCCCTGATTACCCTAGCGACTCGAGTGGACATTCGCTTTCAGGAGCGATCCAAAGAGGTGTCCCGTGAGAGACGTCCGGTACGGCATTCCTCTCCTCCGCAGAAGCCCGCCGTACTTCAGTCAACGGCATCTGGTGTCTCCGTCCACGAGCCCATGCAGATCGACCGTGTGCGTCAGTCTGAACAACGCCGAGCAGAGCAGCTCGCCAAGGGACTCTGCTTCTACTGCGGAGAGGGCACACACCTGCTACGCTCCTGTCCAGAGAGGCCGGGAAACTCCAAAGCCTAGGGTTGGTAGGAGAGGCCACCCTAGGTGCTGGGACTCTCTCAGACCCGGTTACGTGGACTGTGCAAGTGACAACGGGAGAGACGCGGTTCACGGCTGAGGCGTACCTCGATTCTGGGGCAGCAGGCAATTTCATCCAGCAGGCCACGGTGGACAAGTACCAGGTGCCTGTTACTCCACTCGACAAACCCCTCGTGATTGCCTCTGTGGATGGGAGACCCCTCTCTGACACCATCTCCTGGATCACCAGGCCGGTCGAACTGCGTATCGGTGCCCTGCACACCGAGAACATCGCTCTCTACGTCCTTCCACACATGTCCCATCAAATCCTGCTGGGACTTCCCTGGTTACGGACACACGAACCATCAGTCAGCTGGGGCACTGGTGAAATCACCCGATGGGGCTCTTCTTGCCATGAGAACTGTTTGAAGACCATACAACCCATCCGACGACCTCCGGTTCCAGAGTCCCTACCGGGACTGCCCTCGGCCTATTGGTCCTTCGCGGACGTCTTTGACAAAAAGGAATCTGAGGTACTTCCGCCCCATCGTCCTTACGATTGTGCCATCGATCTGCTCCCGGGAACTACACCACCTCGAGGACGGATATATCCACTGTCTCCAGCCGAAACAAGGGCCATGTCTACTTACATCACAGAGAGCCTGGCAAGGGGATTCATTCGGAGATCCTCCTCTCCTGCTGGAGCAGGCTTCTTCTTCGTTAAGAAGAAAGAAGGCGACTTACGCCCATGCATAGACTACCGGGGATTGAACCAAATCACCGTGAAAAACAAGTACCCCCTGCCGCTCATCCCCGAATTGTTTGATCGGCTTAGAGGAGCTCGTGTGTTCACCAAGTTGGATCTTTGGGGTGCCTACAACCTGGTCCGCATCCGCTCTGGGGACGAATGGAAGACCGCGTTCAATACTCGCGATGGGCACTATGAATACTGTGTGATGCCCTTCAGCCTCTGTAACGCACCAGCATTCTTTCAGGAATTGGTGAACGACGTGTTCCGGGACCTTCTCTACGTCTGTGTGGTGGTGTATCTGGATGACATCCTTGTCTTCTCTCCGGACCTCCAGACCCACAGAGAGAACGTGCAGCTGGTTCTACAAAGACTGAGAGAGAATCGTCTGTACGCCAAGTACGAGAAGTGTGTCTTCGAGCAGTCTTCTCTTCCCTTCCTGGGTTACATCATCTTCGATACCGGACTGCAGATGGATCCAAAGAAGGTCTCCTCCATTCTCAACTGGCCTCCTCCTTCTGGACTAAAGGCAATCCAACGCTTTCTGGGATTCGCCAACTATTACCGCCAGTTCATCCCTCACTTCTCTGCTCTGACTGCTCCTCTCTCCGCCTTGACCAAGAAGGGGGCTAATCCAAAGGACTGGTCACCTGCGGCCGACGCCGCGTTTGGCTCTCTAATGCGGGCATTTGCCTCCTCTCCTGTGCTCCACCTTCCGGAGTTAAACCGACAGTTCACCTTGGAGGTGGATGCCTCCTCCTCGGGAGCCGGAGCAGTGCTCATGCAGAAGTCCTCCTCCGGGAAGATGGTGACTTGCGGTTTCTTCTCCAAGAGCTTCTCAGCGCCTGAACGCAACTACACCATCGGTGACCGAGAGCTATTGGCAGTCAAACTGGCTCTGGAGGAATGGCGCTACCTTCTGGAAGGAGCAGTGTACCCCGTTATTATTTACACGGACCACAAGAACCTGGAATACCTGCGGTCTGCTCAGCGACTGAACCCAAGGCAAGCCAGGTGGTCCTTGTTCTTTGCCAGATTCGATTTCCAGCTCCATTTCCGACCCGCGGACAAGAATGTACGCGCTGATGCCTTGTCCAGGTCTTTCATGCCCATGGAGCAGGAGGAGGAGACATCCCAACCCATCATCTGTCCTAGTAAAATCATTCCGGTGGCTCCTGTCACCCTGGCCCAGATACCGCCCGGGAAGACCTATGTCTCTGAGACTGACAGGCAAAAAGTGTTACACAGGGGCCATGCCTCGAAAATAGCCGGTCATGCTGGTCAGAAGAGAACATGGAGTACGATTGTACGTCATTACTGGTGGCCATCCCTTCGCACGGACGTCGCTTCTTTTGTCTCAGCCTGCTCCTCTTGTGCCAGGAACAAGATGCCCAAACACCTGCCATATGGCGTCTTCTGCCTCTGCCTATACCCTCAGTTCCGTGGCAACACATTGCGATGGACTTTATTACGGACTTGCCATTGTCCTCCGGACACACAGTCATATGGGTCGTGGTGGATCGGTTCTCTAAAATGGCTCATTTCGTCCCTATGGCTGGACTGCCCTCTGCCCAGGAACTCGCTGACGCCTATATACAACACATCTTCCGGTTGCATGGCTTTCCATCACACATTGTGTCCGACAGAGGAACTCAGTTCACCTCCCGCCCCTCTGCAAACATCTGGGAGTGACTCTGGACTTTTCTTCAGCCTACCATCCTCAGTCGAACGGCCAAGTGGAACGGGTCAACCAGATCTTGACCTCCTTCTTACGTCACTACGTCAACGCCCATCATGACGACTGGTCCACGCTTCTTCCTTGGGCTGAATTCTCCCATAACCACCACGTCAGTGAGTCCTCCTCCAGCTCTCCCTTCCATGTCGTTTACGGACTTCAGCCTTCCGTCCCATTGCCTGTATCCTCTTCCTCGGATGTCCCTGCTGCTGATGCTGTAGCCCGTGACTTTACAACCATTTGGGACTCTGTTAAGGCGTCCCTTGGACGTGCTTCCCTGCGGATGAAGAGACACGCAGACAAGAGGCGTCTGGACCCTCCGTGTTTCTCTCCAGGATATCTCGTATGGCTTGCTTCCAAGTACGTCCGATTGAAGCTACCATCCTACAAGCTGGGACCTCGCTACATCGGGCCGTTTAAAGTCCTCAGCAAGATCAATGAGGTCTCCTACAAGCTACAGCTCCCGGCCACGATGAGGATACCCAACTCCTTCCACGTCTCCCTGCTCAAGCCGGTTGTCCTTGGTCCCTTCTCCGCTGCTGCCAGTTCGGCTCCTCCTCCTATTGCCGATGACGACATCTATGCGGTAAGGGATATCGTGGCCATGAAAACCGTACGGGACCGACAGTTCTTCCTGGTAGACTGGGCAGGGTATGGTCCTGAGGATAGGTCCTGGGAGCCCCGGGAGAATGTGGGTACTCCTCTGATCCGTGCCTTCCTGTCCCGGTTGCGGGGAGGGGGGCGTGGGGGGGGGTACTGTCACGCTCCCCGGGTCCCCTGCCCTGCTCCCCGGCTCACCTGCCACGCTCCCCGGTTCTTCTGTCCGGTCTCCGCCGCTCCCCGGTCTCCAGCCTCCATTGCTTGCGCTTCCCAGGCGTCCTGGTCCCCGCTCCCGGCGCCCGTCGGCTACTCAGCCCCAGCCCGGCTCTGCTGCTTCCTCCTCACCGCTCCCTGCTCTGGCTTCTGGCACCCGGGACTCGCGCATGCGCATTAGGGCGCGCGCGCGGTCATTGACCCTTTCTTAAAGGGCCAGCGTCCATTAACAGGAAATGAAGCACACAGGTACAGGGTATAAAAGGGTTTAGTGTCCAAGTGGGAGGGGCCTGTTCTTCGTGTTTCCCAAGCTAGGAGTCAGGTCTCCTTGTGTTCCTGTGAGATACTCACCTCTCTCTCTTCTAGAGCCGATCCTGCCTCGCCATCCGGTCCTGCCGAATCCCGAACTCCGAACGCTGCCTATCTGCCATCCTGACAGTCCGTTCCATCTCTGATCCCTGCGGTGAGCTGTCATCTCGCTCCATCGGTTCCGGACTCCGCCTGACAACATCTCGGCTTCCGAACCTGAGCTCCGTCACCCGGACTACCATCAGTGACTCCGTGGTCCCAGGGACTTCTCCATTCTACTCTTGTGCACGGACTGTCCTGCTACCTGTAGTGCTCCAGCTACCGGACCCCTTACCATCATCAAGGAGTTCGGCCCAGTGGATCCACCTCCTGGGTCTGCCCGTCCACCTGGCCCTACCAGGAGGCGAGTGTGTTTGGGAGCGGTTGGGGGATCGGATATGTGCCCGTTGAGGTGTTTCAAGAATTTCGAACAGATCCGTCAAAAGGTGGACGGCCCGCTGTTATGTCATGACGATGGGTCTTTCTTATCACGATACCAATTTGTGAAAGTTTTCAGGGCGTGTTTGAAGTCGTTGGGGTTAGATCCCAAGTCTTTCGGATTGCATTCTTTTCGCATAGGGGCGGCAACAGAGGCATCCATGTGCGGTTTGTCTGAAGACACGGTTAAGCGGATTGGTAGGTGGAAGTCGGGGCGTTTTAAGTTATACGTCCGCCCCCAGGCGGTGGTTGGGAACTGAGTAGGGAGTCTTACAGTGAATGTGGGGGGAACTGGGTGTTGGTGTTTCGATTTGAGGGTATAAGGCACTAAAATGGTTGTTTGTTTGTGCTTTTGTATTGCAGAAACACCCCTTCCCTCCCCCTCGCTGGTCTGGATCCTTGGCCATTCTTACGTGTATTGGGGAGCCCGGCGAGCGGATGCGAGAAGGAACGGGAGACTGTTAGGCTTCGCCAGGGACGTGGCTCTCGTACGATGGCTCGGGGTTCGGGGGTTAGGGTGGAGCAGGGTGTTACAAGAGGTGCATAAACATGCCCGATTAGACAGGCCTCCTGAAGTTTTGGTCTTGCACGTTGGGGGGAACGATCTAGGGGAAAGGCCTTTTAGAATCTTGATAAAAGACATCAAGCACGACTTGTTACGGCTATGGGTGTCCTTTCCAGGGATTACGTTGGTTTGGTCGGAGATGGTGGCGAGAAGGAGTTGGCGGAAAGCGCGGTCTGTTGATAGGCTGAACAAGGCACGGGCAAAGGTTAATAGGGCGATTTCAAAGTTTGTTAGTCGGAATGGGGGTGTTTGTATCCGGCATGTGGAGTTGGAAAGGACGGAAGAGGAATTTTGGTTGGCTGACGGGGTACACTTAAATGCGGTGGGGATCGATTTGTGGGCCCTCGGCCTGCAGGGAGGTATTGAAAGGGCCCTGAGGTTGAGGGGGGTCTCAGGCACTTGAAGGTTATCAAGGTGCCTTCGTTGTGGTGTGTTATTGGTGGGTCCTTGAAGTTGGTTTAAAATTGTTCAGGGAATCCATACGGGTGTGGATCCCCTCATTGGCAGAATGGCTGGTCACCTGGTGAATTGGAGGGGAATCCCAACGGGGATGTCGGGGCCCCTGTGGGTGTGTTGGGGTTAACGAAGGATTAACCCTTACAGTGTGGTGCGCCTGAGCCAGTGTGGGTAACGGCTGGGAGCAAGTTGGTTTTATGGTTCGGTTTATAGGAATCACCAGGGTAGTAGCTTCAAGGACCTTACCATATTGCAATTTTATTGGTTATGTATTTTTGTTAATAAATGGCTGCTATGGCCAGAATTATCCAAAGATATTTGGTGTCTGTGTAGTCATTTTAGATAAGAATGGGAATGGAGGGAGGAGATATGAAGGAGACCGGAGTCAACAATTCCAGGGTCATGAGTACCCGAGCATGGTAGTGTCCACTCATCACTAGTTACTAGTACAGAGCACCCGAGCATGGTAGTGCCCACTCATTACTAGTTATGAGAACTGAGCACCTGAGCATGGTAGTGCCTGCTCATCACTAGTTACGAGTACTGAGCACCCGAGCATGGTAGTGCCCACTCATCACTAGTTATGAGAACTGAGCACCTGAGCATGGTAGTGCCCGCTCATCACTAGTTACCAGTACTGAGCACCTGAGCATGGTAGTGCTCACTCATCACTAGTTACAAGTACAGAGCACCTGAGCATGGTAGTGCCCACTCATCACTAGTTACGAGTACTGAGCACCCGAGCATGGTAGTGCTCACTCATCACTAGTTACGAGTACTGAGCACCCGAGCATGGTAGTGTCCGCTCATCACTAGTTACCAGTACTGAGCACCCGAGCATGGTAGTGCCCGCTCATCACTAGTTACGAGTACAGAGCACCCGAGCATGGTAGTGCCCACTCATCACTAGTTACAAGTACTGAGCACCCGAGCATGGTAGTGCTCACTCATCACTAGTTACGAGTACTGAGCACCCGAGCATGGTAGTGCTCACTCATCACTAGTTACGAGTACTGAGCACCCGAGCATGGTAGTGTCCGCTCATCACTAGTTACCAGTACTGAGCACCCGAGCATGGTAGTGCCCGCTCATCACTAGTTACGAGTACAGAGCACCCGAGCATGGTAGTGCCCGCTCATCACTAGTTACGAGTACTGAACGCCCGAGCATGGTAGTGCTCGCTCATCACTAGTTACCAGTACAGAGCACCCGAGCATGGTAGTGCTCACTCATCACTAGTTACCAGTACAGAGCACCCGAGCATGGTAGTGCTCACTCATCACTAGTTATGAGAACTGAACACCCAAGCATGGTAGTGCCCACTCATCACTAGTTACAAGTACTGAGCACCCGAGCATGGTAGTGCTCACTCATCACTAGTTACCAGTACTGAGCACCCGAGAATGGTAGTGCCCGCTCATCACTAGTTACGAGTACTGAGCACCTGAGCATGGTAGTGACTCGCCCACCCCAGGGCTATGGGACACCCGGTGCCGGGCCGGACTAGTCCGGTGGTAGTCAGTGGTGGCTGGGCCCAGCTCCGTGGCCCTGGTGGGTGTCAGTAGAATATGTGGCTGACGACTTTAAGTTTGTGTTCGTGACGCCACCTGTGGTATGCGGCTATTAAGCCGCCGCTGCTGTGTAAGGCCTCCGGGGTGATGAAGTGGCAGCAATGGTGATACTGCTCCCCACAGGTGGAGCGGTGCCCCGGGACACAGTTGGTGCTTGTGGAAGTCTATGGTGTTGTGTGACTAACACGGTGCAGGGCCGACAAGCAATGAAAGAAACAGGCACAAACGGTAGTCTCTTTACCTTCTCCTCTTTTACTCGTCAGAAGTGTAGTCCAGGGAGACCGTCACAGATGGTAAAGATGATCCGGCCGGCCTGGAAGTGCCTGGGGTGATCTTTGGCCAGTTGAGTATGAGGCCTACTCCCTAATCTTTCTTTGCTGTTTTTGGACACTGCACTTTGGGTTCGCAATTGCCCTCTTGCTGCTGGGACTGGTTGTTCGTTCCTTTTTCTGTGTGGTACACTGCGCAGGCCCTCTCTGGTGCTTTTCTGCTGGAGTCCACACCGGGCCCTTGGAATGCAGCTGTACCTTCAGATTACTTCTGGGCCAGGGGGCTTGCAGCTCTCCTGCCCTCCGGATTCAGCTACCAGGGATGGATTTTATGCCCTGGCAACCACAGACTCCGATGTCCGAGTCTCTGCTGTGCCTCTCTGCACCTCTTGCTTCACTGGGCCAAGCTATCCCAGCTCTAGGCCCCAGTTCTACAAGGCAGCACTACTCTCCGTCTGTCCTCCTTCACTCCTGTCTACAGACTAACTACTACTTCCTCCCTCCAGCCAGACTTAAGGAATGCTCCCTGAAGTTCCAGGTTCAGAGCTCCCCCTGCTGGCCGGAGGGAGAACTGTGTTGGGTGTTAACTTACTGGCCAATAGATCTCCCAATTACCTCCAGGCTCAGCATTAACCCTTTGGGAGGGCAATGCTGTTGTGGCGACCAGGTCCTGGGGCGCCACACTCCCCCTTAGTTAAATTCAGTACTCCCGGACTGTAGAAACAAACATGACATGTTAAAACATTTCATCCCATTATGGGAGGCGCATTACTTGAACGTTACAACCTTAAACATTACTATAAGAGTCCAGTGTGGCTCCCTGCCGGGTGTCCATTACACTGCTCCATGGGGGACCCGCCGCGTTCAAACCCCCAACGTAGGCTCTGGGCGTGCGTCAGAGCATTGATGACCCCACTCTATGCACGCCGGACGGGTTTTTCTTCAGGGGTGTTGAGCACACTGGTGCTAACTATGAACAATTTAGGTGTTGGCCACCCATAGTCCAGTGGCCCAATTGTCCATTTTTGCAATCAAAGAAAAAGAAAAACATTTTGTACACAACATGACAGACATTTCGCATAACTATTTACATTCTAATAAGTACTCTTTCCCTTATACAGTTGACTCTCTATACCTTGGAGGGGGTTGTCCCCGGGTGCTGCGTTGAGACCTGCGTAGCTCTGGTGTTTGCCCCTGACTACTTGGTGTGTCTTCTACCTCAGCACTACAGGTAGGCCTAACCCCGATAGGTAAGCGTGATGATTGCCTATGTGGTCCAAGAGTCACCAAGGGTATGACAGGTTCACCACTGACAGGGGGTTGATCCTCCTGCTCCACTGCTGGCGTGTCATCTCGTGTTGGAGCGGACGGTTCTTTAGGTGGATTCGGAACCTCTTCTGTTTCTGGCTCGACCAACTGCGGAAACGTCAAAACTGGTACCACTATGGCATTGTTTATTCGGGTCCAAGTTTTGGGGAATTTTCCAAGGATTGTTTGGATCATCTCCCCCTCTCTCTCTTGACTTTGGGGACTTCCTTGTACTTCTTCCATTTCTCTTTGGATTCTGCACCGTTCAGGGCATGCTTTCAGGCGGTCTCGAGAGATTGCTTGATAGGTCTTGCCTTCATCCTTGCTTATGAGGCATACCTTACTGTTGTCAAAGTTGGAGGGGATAATGGTGTAGGGCTCGTTTTCCCACTGATCATCCAATTTATGCGTCCTCCGCTTCTTCTTGAGGACTTGTTCTCCAGGTGCTAAGGGAGTTGCTGGGGCTGTTTGATTGTAATGCTGCTCTTGTCTCGTTCTTGCTTGAGACAGGGCCCTCTCTACGCATTCCTGGACCTTACGGTACTGCTGCTGCCGCTCTGTATCCCAATCTTCCATTTCCTGAACCGCCTCAGGTGACACAGTCCCCATCTCAAAGTCTACAGGTAACTTGCCAGGTCTGGCTCGCATCAGGTAAGCAGGGCTGCAGTTGGTCGAATTTACCGGGATATGGTTGTACAAGTCTACCAGATCTGGTAACTTTTCTGGCCATTGGTTCCTTTCTTCCAGAGGTAGAGTCTTGAGCATGTCAATAACCACATGGTTCATCTTCTCACACAATCCATTGGTTTGGGGGTGGTACGGTGTGGTTCTGATTTTCTTACAACTGTACAGGTTACAGAACTCTTGGAACACTTCTGCCTCGAATGCAGGACCCTGATCAGTCAGTACCCTTTCAGGGTAACCGTGAGGTCGACAAAAGTAGGCCTAAAATGCTCTCGCTGCTGTTCGGGCTGTCTGGTCCTTCACGGGCACTACTACCAGGAAACGAGAGTAATGGTCCACAATGGTGAGGGCGTACACATAACCTGACCGGCTTGGTGTTAACTTCACGTGGTCCAGAGCCACCAACTCCAGGGGCTGCTTTGTGACAATTGGCTGTAGGGGAGACCTCTGGCTAGCATCATCTTTCCGCCTCAGGTTACACGGACCACAGTCTCCGCACCACTTCTCGACTGTCTTTCTCATGTTCACCCAGTAGAACCGATCACGGAGTAGGGTCTCCAACTTCTTCCACCCGAAGTGTCCTGCATTATCTTGATAAGCTGCTAGGACCATTGGAGCATCCCTCTGCGGAACCACTATCTGCCAGACGAGTTCATTCGTTCGCCAGTTGACATATCTCTTACAGAGCTTGCCTTGATAGGTGAACAGCCGTCCCCTCTCCTTCCACAACTGCTGGGCTTCTTCTGGAGCATCTGGGCCAAGATGAGTCTCAGCTTGTGCTAGCTTTTCTTTGACCAATCGCACGGCCGGGTCACCGTTCTGCGTCTCTTCCCAATTATGGTGGAGTAATGGGTTGACCGAGACTTCGTGCTGGCTCGAGCGCTTCACTCCTACAGCATGCTCACACTGGGACACACCTTGGTGATGGAAAGCCGGTAACTCTATTTCTTCGAGTTCATCCAGGTCTTCTCCAGACTCGGGTAAGTGCGGCATTCTGGACAGCGCATCAGTATTGCTATTCTTCTTGCCAGCCCGATACTTGATGGTAAAGTCAAAGTTAGACAGCCGGGCCATCCATCGCTGTTCCAACGCACCTAACTTGGCTGTTGCCAGGTGTGTCAACGGATTGTTGTCCGTGAAGATGGTGAACTTAGCCGATGCCAGATAGTGCTTGAAGCGTTCAGTCACTGCCCAAACAATAGCGAGGAACTCCAGCTTGAAGGAACTGTAGTTTTCTGGATTCC
The DNA here is from genome assembly GCF_048569485.1 of Anomaloglossus baeobatrachus. Lineage (NCBI taxonomy): Eukaryota > Metazoa > Chordata > Amphibia > Anura > Aromobatidae > Anomaloglossus > Anomaloglossus baeobatrachus. Next base: position 47,954,498 of record NC_134363.1, read on the forward strand.
TTTCTGTGGGCCGTAGCTTCCTACTGGCGTACGCTATCACCCTCTCTCTACCTCCCTGCACCTGGGACAGAACTGCTCCCAGTCCCACGTTGCTGGCGTCTGTATACAGTACAAACGGCTGGCTGGAGTCAGGGTAGGCCAGAATCTCTTCTCCCGAGAGAGCCCCTTTCAGCCGGACAAAGGATGTTTCTAGTTGGCTGCTCCATTCAAATGGAGGGCTCTGCTTCTTAGCCTGCTTTGGCTGGCCCACCAGGAGATCTTGAAGGGGCGCTGCTATCTTGGTGAAACCATCAATGAACCTTCGGTAGTAGCCCACCAGCCCAAGGAACTGCCGCACCTCCTTTACCGTGGTGGGTCTTGGCCAGTCCTTGATTACGGTGACTTTCTCTGGATCAGGTGCCACACCTTCCGCGCTGACCACATGACCCAGGTACTGTACCTTTGGCTTCAAGAGGTGACATTTGGACGGCTTTATCTTCAGGCCATATTTCGACAAGGACTCAAACACCTCTGCTAAGTGCCTCAGGTGGTCTTCATAAGTCTTGGAGTAGACTATAACGTCATCCAGGTACAACAGCACGGTTTCAAAGTTGTGGTGGCCCAAGCAGCACTCCATCAGCCTTTGGAATGTCCCTGGCGCGTTGCAGAGCCCGAATGGCATACAGTTGAACTCACAGAGGCCCATTGGTGTCGTGAATGCAGTCTTCTCCTTGTCCGCCTCTGCCACGGGAACCTGCCAATACCCACTGGTGAGATCCAAGGTGGAGAAATAATTAGCTGACTTTAAGGCTGTTAGTGACTCCTCTATTCTGGGCAGTGGATAAGCATCTTTATGTGTAATGCGGTTAATTTGCCTGTAATCTACGCACATTCTCATTGTACCATCTTTTTTCTTTACGAGCACTAGGGGAGCTGCCCAGGGGCTACAACTATCTCTGATAACCCCAGCCTCCTTCATTTCCCGTAACATTTCTTTGGCACGCTGATACTGTGCGGGGGGCACAGGGCGGTATCTCTCTTTAATGGGATGATGATCACCCGTGGGGATTTGATGTTTAACCCCTTTCACCTGCCCAAAATCTAAGGGGTGTTTGCTGAAGACCCACTCGTACTCCTGTACCACCCGGTAAACCTCATGCTTTTGGTGTGAGGGGGTGGAGTCGGTGCCCACATGTAATTTTTGGCACCAGTCTTCCAGCTGCCCCTTGGAGCCATTGTCTTCCGCCTGGTCGGACGGGATCAAGGGTTCCACTGCTTTGATGGTATTGTTACTGACAGTGTACAATTTTGCTACAGTGGCGTACCGGGGCAATTTGGCTTCCTCCTCCCCACAATTCAGGACACGGACGGGCACTCTCCCCTTGCGGACGTCTGCTACCCCTCTGGCTATCAGGACTCCAGGCCTACTGTCTGAATACACCGGTTCTACCAAGGCATGGTAATCCTGACCCTTGAGGCCTATTGCTGCCCGACACCATATCAACATTTCACTTCTTGGGGGTATTGCAATGGGGAGGGGGTCACTTACCCTCACACTGCCAATTTCTCCTCCGGCCAGCTCTACCTGCTGCCTCCTCATCAGGGCTCTGATCTCCCTCTGTAGGGCACGCTGCTGCCCGGAGCTGGCGGTTTCAGACGCCTGTTGCAACAAAATTATCACTTCGGCAATACAATTTTCTATCACATTTGTACCAATGGTTAGCAGTGGGTCAGATTCTTTGCGATCAATATCTACAATTATCATCCCCTGACATGGCAATTCCACCCGCCCCACTTTAATGGTTACTTCGTTATACCCAATTTGTGGCAAGGGCTGACCATTACTGGCCACAATTGTTAAATCATCATCTGGGCCATGGTCAATGTCTGAATCAGCCCAATATCTTTTGTACAGTTTGTAGGGGATGGTTGTTACCTGGGACCCCGTATCCAGGAGGGCATTCAAAGGGATCCCGTCCAGCACAATAGGAAGGACCGGGCGTCCTCCCACATACTTGCTGCGGCTGGGGGTTGAGCCGGGCTTCCTTACACCTGGGGGTTGGCTCCTGGCCCCAGGCTCGGCCCATTTAAAGGACAGTGTCGTGCAATGTGGCCCGCCTGGCTGCAGCGGCGGCAGATCGGTTGTCCTGTTGAATCATACCGGTCTGTGTCTCTGCCTCGGGTCGGCGGAATCCTCCTCTGTCGCATCCAGGGGACGTCATCTGGGCTGGAGGCCAACTCGATTCTTGCAGGCGATGGGGTCACTTGTAGAGACTGCACGGTCTTGGCCAGGGCAGCTACAGTCTTGGTCAGCTCCTGGACCTGCTGTCTGAGCTCTGCAGTGGGGTCCTTATCCAGGGACTGCGCCTCAGCCCCTGCAGCGGCTCGTGTTGCAGGCACCACCCCGGGGTACGTGATAGCAAGAGGCCGGAGGGGTACTGGGTCATTCGGTGTAGATTCTCTCAGTACCCGGATGGCCTGGTCCTTAAACTTTGCAAAGTCCAGAGCAGGGTTCTGCAGGACCAGGATACGCAGCTGGGTCCTGTGGGCATCTGACAGGAGCCCCTCTATGAACTGCTCAGTTAGGAGTTTGTGTTCTTCACGTACACTCTCTGGGTCCACCTGTTTAACTGCTTTCAGGGCCTCCTGCAAGTTTAGGGCATAGTCCCTTATGCTGTCTGTGGCCCGTTGCTTGCACCCAAAGAATCTCATCTTTATTTCTGCTGCGGTGCGGGTGTCAAAAGTACTCTTTAGCTTGGCCAGTATCTGGGTTACTGTCCCTTTATCTCTATCAGGCCAGGACTTCACTTCACGCTGGGCTGCGCCGGCTAGCTGCCCCATTAATATGCCCACCTTCTGGCTCTCAGTCAGAGGATACACCCGGAACAAGCTGTGCAGGCTTTCCCTGAAGTCGCTCAAGGTATGGGACTCCCCGGAGTACTGCGGTAGCCATTCTGCTCCCGGGATGTACGGCATTGTGATCGGCATTACCGGCGCTGCAGCGGGGGCTGGGGCGACGGCGACTGGGATTGCGTCGGCTGGTGCTGCGGCGTCTCGGGCTATGGCAGCCACCTGCTCTCCCTCTGAGTCGGACATCTTCCTCCCCCTTAGTGAACCTTACCAGGCTCCGTTCACTTTTCAAATTTCCTTCCGGGTCGCGCGGGGTTAACAGCGCTCTGCTCTGATGGCACGCTCCCTTCGCGCTCTTTGTCAGGCACGCCCCCCTTCTCCCTGCGCTCGGCGAGGCTAATGGCGGCGGCGGTTTGCAGACAGTACACAGTCTTTTAAGCACAATTCCTGCAGGCGCACAGTACCCGGTGGGACCGGGCACGAAATCCTGTTCGTGACGCCAAAAGTTGACTCGCCCACCCCAGGGCTATGGGACACCCGGTGCCGGGCTGGACTAGTCCGGTGGTAGTCAGTGGTGGCTGGGCCCGGCTCCGTGGCCCTGGTGGGTGTCAGTAGAATATGTGGCTGACGACTTTAAGTTTGTGTTCGTGACGCCACCTGTGGTATGCGGCTATTAAGCCGCCGCTGCTGTGTAAGGCCTCCGGGGTGATGAAGTGGCAGCAATGGTGATACTGCTCCCCACAGGTGGAGCAATGCCCGGGACACAGTTGGTGCTTGTGGAAGTCTATGGTGTTGTGTGACTAACACGGTGCAGGGCCGACAAGCAATGAAAGAAACAGGCACAAACAGTAGTCTCTTTACCTTCTCCTCTTTTACTCGGCAGAAGTTTAGTCCAGGGAGACCGTCACAGATGGTAAAGATGGTCCGGCCGGCCTGGAAGTGCCTGGGGTGATCTTTGGCCAGTTGAGTATGAGGCCTACTCCCTAATCTTTCTTTGCTGTTTTTGGACACTGCACTTTGGGTTCGCAATTGCCCTCTTGCTGCTGGGACCGGTGGTTCGTCCCTTTTTCTGTGTGGTAGACTGCGCAGGCCCTCTCTGGTGCTTCTCTGCTGGAGTCCACTCCGGGCCCTTGGAATGCAGCTGTACCTTCAGATTACTTCTGGGCCAGGGGCTTGCAGCTCTCCTGCCCTCCGGATTCAGCTACCAGGGATGGATTTTATGCCCTGGCAACCACAGACTCCGATGTCCGAGTCTCTGCTGTGCCTCTCTGCACCTCTTGCTTCACTGGGCCAAGCTATTCCAGCTCTAGGCCCCAGTTCCACAAGGCAGCACTACTCTCCGTCTGCTCTCCTTCACTCCTGTCTACAGACTAACCACTACTTCCTCCCTCCAGGCAGACTTAAGGAATGCTCCCTGAAGTTCCAGGTTCAGAGCTCCCCCTGCTGGCCGGAGGGAGAACTGCGTTGGGTGTTAACTTACTGGCCAATAGATCTCCCAATTACCTCCAGGCTCAGCATTAACCCTTTGGGAGGGCAATGCTGTTGTGGCGACCAGGTCCTGGGGCGCCACAGTAGTGCTCGCTCATCACTAGTTACGAGTACTGAGCACCTGAGCATGGTAGTGCCCGCTCATCACTAGTTACCAGTACTGAGCACCCGAGCATGGTAGTGCTCGCTCATCACTAGTTACAAGTACTGAACACCCGAGCATGGTAGTGCCCGCTCATCACTAGTTACGAGTACTGAGCACCTGAGCATGGTAGTGCCCACTCATCACTAGTTACGAGTACAGAGCACCTGAGCATGGTAGTGCCCACTCATCACTAGTTACGAGTACTGAGCACCTGAGCATGGTAGTGCCCGCTCATCACTAGTTACGAGTACTGAGCACCTGAGCATGGTAGTGCCCGCTCATCACTAGTTACGAGTACTGAGCACCCGAGCATGGTAGTGCCCGCTCATCACTAGTTACGAGTACTGAGTACCCGAGCATGGTAGTGCCCGCTCATCACTAGTTACGAGTACTGAGCACCCGAGCATGGTAGTGCCCGCTCATCACTAGTTACGAGTACTGAGCACCTGAGCTTGGTAGTGCCCGCTCATCACTAGTTACGAGTACTGAGCACCTGAGCATGGTAGTGCTCACTCATCACTAGTTACGAGTACAGAGCACCCGAGCATGGTAGTGCCCACTCATCACTAGTTATGAGTACAGAGCACCTGAGAATGGTAGTGCTCACTCATCACTAGTTACAAGTACAGAGCACCTGAGCATGGTAGTGCTCACTCATCACTAGTTACAAGTACAGAGCACCTGAGCATGGTAGTGCCCGCTCATCACTAGTTACAAGTACTGAGCACCCGAGCATGGTAGTGTCCGCTCATCACTAGTTACCAGTACTGAGCACCCGAGCATGGTAGTGCCCGCTCATCACTAGTTACCAGTACAGAGCACCTGAGCATGGTAGTGCTCACTCATCACTAGTTACCAGTACAGAGCACCCGAGCATGGTAGTGCCCGCTTATCACTAGTTATGAGAACTGAACACCCAAGCATGGTAGTGCCCGCTCATCACTAGTTACAAGTACTGAGCACCCGAGCATGGTAGTGCTCACTCATCACTAGTTACCAGTACTGAGCACCCGAGAATGGTAGTGCCCGCTCATCACTAGTTACGAGTACTGAGCACCTGAGCATGGTAGTGCCCACTCATCACTAGTTACGAGTACTGAGCACCTGAGCATGGTAGTGCCCGCTCATCACTAGTTACCAGTACTGAGCACCCGAGCATGGTAGTGCTCGCTCATCACTAGTTACGAGTACTGAGCACCCGAGCATGGTAGTGCCCGCTCATCACTAGTTACGAGTACTGAGCACCTGAGCATGGTAGTGCTCGCTCATCACTAGTTACGAGTACTGAGCACCTGAGCATGGTAGTGCCCACTCATCACTAGTTACGAGTACTGAGCACCCGAGCATGGTAGTGCCCGCTCATCACTAGTTACCAGTACTGAGCACCCGAGCATGGTAGTGCTCGCTCATCACTAGTTACGAGTACTGAGCACCTGAGCATGGTAGTGCTCGCTCATCACTAGTTACGAGTACTGAGCACCTGAGCATGGTAGTGCTCGCTCATCACTAGTTACGAGTACTGAGCCCCCGAGCATGGTAGTGCCCGCTCATCACTAGTTACGAGTACTGAGCACCTGAGCATGGTAGTGCCCGCTCATCACTAGTTTTGAGTACAGAGCACCCGAGCATGGTAGTGCCCGCTCATCACTAGTTACGAGTACAGAGCACCCGAGCATGGTAGTGCTCGCTCATCACTAGTTACCAGTACTGAGCACCTGAGCATGGTAGTGCCCGCTTATCACTAGTTACAAGTACTGAGCACCTGAGCATGGTAGTGCCCGCTCATCACTAGTTACAAGTACTGAGCACCTGAGCATGATAGTGCCCGCTCATCACTAGTTACGAGTACTGAGCACCCGAGCATGGTAGTGCCCGCTCATCACTAGATACGAGTACTGAGTACCCGAGCATGGTAGTGCCCGCTCATCACTAGTTACGAGTACTGAGCACCCGAGCATGGTAGTGCCCGCTCATCACTAGTTACGAGTACTGAGCACCTGAGCATGGTAGTGCCCACTAATCACTAGTTACAAGTACAGAGCACCTGAGCATGGTAGTGCCCGCTCATCACTAGTTACCAGTACGGAGCACCTGAGCATGGTAGTGCTTGCTCATCACTAGTTACCAGTACTGAGCACCCGAGCATAGTAGTGCCCACTCATCACTAGTTACAAGTACTGAGCACCCGAGCATGGTAGTGCTTGTTCATCACTAGTGGAGATCTCTGCTGAGACCTGCCTAGATATAGACTAAATTGGCCATTGGTGATGAGTCAGCAGATGTCAGTTAAAAACTTTTTGAGACAACAAACTTGATGGTTTTATATGGTGTGACATTTGGCAACAGACTGTGGTATTACTGTATATATCACGTGATTGGATGCTTGCAGGTTCAAATCCTTATGGGGAGTAAAATGCATGTATGATATGACCGTAATTGCACTGGCATTGAGAGTCATTGCGGAATTCCAGTCTTTCCTCTATTTCGACCCTTTTGGAATTAGTTTCCTGCTTTCCAGGTCATTAAATGATAAGATTTTCAACTCATCCCGTAAAAAACAATCCATCATGCATCTATATCGACGGGAAAATAAAAAAAGTTAAGGCTTTTGGAAAAAGAAGGAAGAGAAAACAAAAGTGCAAAAACAAAAAATTGCCATGGCGGGAAAGGTTTAAAGTAACCGCAATCATAGAGTGTTTTGTGCTACTGTATATAAAGGGAAGAAAAAGTTGAACTGTTTCACCCTCCCTTGGTCCACAATTATTTTTTTTAAAGGGGAGCCATTCAAAATACGGGATTTTCCAGCTCCTCCACTTTTGCGTGACTTTCATGGACATTTGGGGAGAGGTTCTGGTTCTGACAGCTCCACTCCCGGGGTAATGGCTTAGCATATATATAAAGTAATGAGCAGGCTGGTACAAAGGTCGTGTTGATTATACAGGGTGTAGATTAGTTATTCCTAAACGTTTCTCGCCGATTCAAAAGCCAATGTGTGAAACCTGAGTACACAACTCATAAAATTCAGAGATACAATTATTACAGTATTATTGTACTCTATCTAAATAATAAAAAAAGTTATGGGCGTCAAAATGGCTAACCTAAAAAAATATAGCTTTTTTTTACAAAAATAAAAAAAAGGAAAATAAAAAACTGATCAAGATATATATATATATATACTAGCTGTAGTACCGGGATAGTAACTGTCTCTCTGTCTCTCTCCCAGACTCTGTATGTCTGTCGCTGTCTGTCTCTCTGTCTGTCTCTTTCCTTGTCTGTCTGTGTCTATGTCTCTGTCTGTCTGTTTCTATCTCTCTGTCTGTATTTGTTTCAGTCTATCTGTCTCCATCTCTGTGTCTATCTGTCTTTATCTTTGTGTCTGTCTTTATGTGTGTGTCTGTCTGTCTCTCTCCAGGGTTGTCTCTTTGCCTGTCTGTCTCTTTCCCGGTCTGTCTCTTTCCCGGTCTGTCTCTTTCTCGGTCTGTCTCTTTCCAGGTCTCTCTAATTCCAGATTTGTCTCTTTGCCCGGCTGTCTCTTTGCCCATCTGTCTCTTTGTCCGGCTGTCTTTTTGACCGGCTGTCTCTTTGCCTAGGTGTCTCTTTGTCCGGCTGTCTCTTTCCAGGGCTGTCTCTTTCCCCGTCTGTCTTTTTCCCCATCTGTCTCTTTCCAGGTCTGTCTCTTTCCCGGTCTGTCTCTTTCTCGGTCTGTCTCTTTCCAGGTCTCTCTAATTCCAGGTTTGTCTCTTTGCCCATCTGTCTCTTTGCCTGTCTGTTTCTTTCCAGGGCTGTCTCTTTCTAGGTCTGTCTCTTTCCAGGTCTGTCTCCTTGCCCGTCTGTCTCTTTGCCAGTCTGTCTCTTTGCCCGGCTGTCTCTTTCCATGTTTGTCTCTTTGCCCGTCTGTCTCTTTGCCCGTTTGTGTCTCTCCCCGTCTATCTCTTTCCCCGTCTGTCTCTTTCCCCGTCTGTCTCTTTCCCTGTCTGTCTCTTTCCCCGTCTGTCTCTTTCCTTGTCTGTCTCTTTCCTCATCTGTCTCTTTCCTCGTCTGTCTCTTTGCCCGTCTGTCTCTTTGCCCATCTGGCTCTTTGCCCGTCTGTCTCTTTGCCCGTCTGTCTCTTTCCAGGGCTGTCTCTTTCTAGGTCTGTCTCTTTGCCCGTCTGTCTCTTTCCAGGTCGGTCTCTTTCCTGGTCTGTCTCTTTCCAGGTCTGTCTCTTTGCCCGTCTTTCTCTTTGCCCGTCTGTCTCTTTCCAGGTTTGTCTCTTTGCTCGTCTGTCTCTTTCGTCATCTGTCTCTTTCCTCATCTATCTCTTTCCAGGTCTGTCTCTTTGCCGGTCTGTCTCTTTTCCGGTCTGTCTCTTTTCCGGTCCATCTCTTTCCAGGTCTTTCTCTTTCCCGTCTGTCTCTTTGCCTGTCTGTCTCTTTGCCCGTCTCTCTCTATGCCCGTCTGTCTCTTTCCAGGGCTATCTCTTTCCAGAGCTGTCTCTTTCCAGGGCTGTCTCTTTCCAGGGCTGTCTCTTTGCCCATCTGTCTCTTTGCTTGTCTGTCTCTTTCCAGGGCTGTCTCTTTCTAGGTTTGTCTCTTTCTAGGTCTGTCTCTTTTCAAGTCTACCTCTTTCCAGGTCTGTCTCTTTGCCCGTTTGTCTCTTTCCCTGTTTGTCTCTTTCCCCGTCTTTCTCTTTCTAGGTCTGTCTCTTTCCAGGTCTGTCTCTTTCCAGGTCTGTCGCTTTGCCCTTCTGTCTCTTTCTAGGTCTGTCTCTTTCCAGGTCTGTCTCTTTCCAGGGCTGTCTCTTTCCAGGGCTGTCTCTTTGTCCATCTGTCTCTTTCCAGGTCTGTCTCTTTGCCAGTCTGTCTCTTTACAGGTCTGTCTCTTTCCAGGTCTGTCTTTTTCCAGGTCTGTCTTTTTCCAGGTCTGTCTCTTTCCAGTTCTGTCTCTTTGCCCATCTGTCTCTTTGCCCGTCTGTCTCTTTCCATGGCTGTCTCTTTCCAGGTCTGTCTCTTTCCAGGTCTGTCTCTTTGCCCGTCTGTCTCTTTGCCCATCTGTCTCTGTCTCTCCCTTTCCACGTCTGTCTCTGTCTCTTTCTGTCTCTCCCTATCCATCTCCCCACCGACATCTTATTACCTCACACATAAGCTTCTTATACTAACAGTTTATTTTGTTCCTATAGCAACCACTGACAGTTGCTATTAATAACTTTTAGCTCCCACCTCCATTCAGTTTAATGGAGGCAGGATTTTTGGAGAGTAATTGTAAAGCGCGGGGTTAAATTTTCCCGCCCAAACATACACACACACATACACACACACACATTCAGCTTTATATATTAGATATACAGTATATACAGTACAGACCAAAAGTTTGGACACACCTTCTCATTCAAAAAGTTTTCTTTATTTTTATGAAAAGCATTCAAGGCATCAAAACTATGAATTAAAACATGTGGAATGAAATACCTAAAAAAGGGTGAAACAACTGAAAATATGTCTTATATTCTAGGTTCTTCAAAGTAGCCACCTTTTGCTTTGATTACTGCTTTGCACACTCTTGGCATTCTCTTGATGAGCTTCAAGAGGTAGTCACCGGAAATGGTCTTCCAACAGTCTTGAAGGAGGGATGTAATCCTGTGATAATACCAGAGTTTATACACATATACCATAAAAGCATGGACATATGCTACAGATCAAACACTATCTCTGACCTCACCTTCTAACCCTGCTGTGTAGATGCAATAATCATTGTCAATTTTAAAGTCATAAAAAGCAAATAAAACATGTTCTGAACCTCTCTGGTAGTTTTAAATTTAAAATTTTAAAACAACAACATATTTATAAAATCATCCTGACATAAACTTACGCGTTTCGAACCTGAGAAGGCTCTTAATCATAGACATAGCTTGTAAATAATGAAAGACTATATATACCCTCCTACAAAGACAGGCTATACAATGACACTTCAGGTTAGTTATCCAACATTATCCAACAGTTGAACAATCCTTGGATGGAAAATTGATACAGAACCCAAAATGTAATAAATATACATAAGATCAGTTCTTACATTCAATCCTTTGGGCATACTAGTTTCATATACAGTCCCTGACAGAAGTTCTGTCGTTTATCCATGTTATGTAAATAAAAGCTTATAACCTGACTTTAAATTCATCCATTGGTTTTATAAATTACTCTTTTGAAAGCTGAAACCCTCCCAAATTTGGTTTAGGTTATGAAAATAAAGTTGCTGCAAAGCTGAAATATTGATCATTTAATGAACACCACCGTACTCCACCGGCAACCACTTCTCCTGGGTACCAGGTCACCGTTAACCCGAGTCAGGACGTCACTTTGCTTCCACCTTCACTCTTCTGCTGTCCCGAAACTACGCACTGACGGGGTACAGGACCCTAGGACAGGAAAGAGCTTCAAGCCGACCTGTTAACACCTGCAGAGCAAAGGGGACCATCAAGGACCTTGCTGACCCTAAAGAATCTGAAGACTCAATAGCAAATGGAGAACCAGGGGAAGAACCAGGGACAGGACCAGAGACTCCAACCCCACAGGATTCACGCTACTGTCAGGTGGACAGAAATGGACAAACCACAGGACGGGGACCCCCAGTTGTTCTATATGTGGCGCCCCTGACCTGGTCAGGCGCCACTGAGTACTGCACCCATGCTGGGTCAGTACAACACAGGTAATCCCAGAGGCTGACTAGGCTGTGGACAAACACAGACACTTAGAACCAGGAACACACACAGTTTAGAGGGGACCCCTGGGCGGTCCCAGGGAGTGGGCGTGGCCCTCGCATCCCAGCTAGTGGTGGGTGTGGGACTGGAGACAGGGAGTTGTGCAGAGGCAGCCAAAGGAGCAGGAGGTGTGGAGCCACGTCTGGAGGGCAGAGCAGAGGAGTAGGGCCTTGCCAGAAACTGCACCAGTCAGTGGCTGCTGGCGGGGGAGAAAGGCTACTCAGCAGTGCCGCCTGAAAAACACCTAGGGCAGTAGCAAGAGGTGGCTGAGTAAGGGGACTGCCAGTAGACCCAACCCGCACGGGGAAACAGGTCCCCAGAGCAGGGGCCCATTCAGTTGGCCTGCCAAACCTGCTGGTGAGGGCCCCTTATGTGCCTCACCAACCAAACAGAGTCTGCAGCTACAGCAGCAACGAGGGGGCCCATTATTAATTTATCGCTATGTGATCATAGCATGGCTGTATTATTTATCCGCATATGTCGCGGACGGGGAGGGGACGCTGCGCTCACCACGCTCAGGTCCGGCGCTGCTGCTGCTCGGTGGCTCGAGCGGTGGGCCGGATCCGGGGACTCGAGCGGCGCTCCTCGCCCGTGAGTGAAAGGGGAATAGTTTTGGGGTTTGGGAAGTCGGTCCGTGATGCCACCCACGGTTTGTGGTGAGGTTGGGGACACTACCGCTGCTCTGGACGGGGATCCCGGGAGCGATGACAGGGAGCAGCCGAGATGTTTCTCTCCCCTCTGTGGGTAGGGGATTTTGGTGGTCCCAGGGCCCGGTGATGGTGACTGAAAGGTGGATGGTGGGGTTTGGTGAGGTGCAGGGTCGTGGGGGAAGCGCAGTGCCAGACGGTGGTACTCACTCAGCCAATAACGTAGACGGAGTCTCTGGTAAAACAAACGGCTGGATGGACGGGTCCCGCAGCCGGCTGCGGTGGTCACTCCCGGTAGGTTGGCGATGACTGTCTCTCCCTGCACCTGTGTTGTGCTGTCGGCTCCGATGGCTTCCCACCGGTAGCCTGCTCCCCAGCGGTGTATTTGCCAGAGGAGCCCCTTTTTGCCCGCAGGCTCTGGCCCTGGGAACTCTAGCTGTGGCGGTAGCTGTATTTCCCTTCATGGTTGAGCGGTTGCCTTCAGTCGGGTCTTTGCTGCTGGGAAACCCCGGAGATTCCCGTCGCTGACGGATTTGACCGGTTTAACGGCGACTCCAAGCCTGGTCGGGGTCCGTAGGCCCTGCCGAATGGTGCTGGCTTCTCTTCGCTCCCCGGTTCGGTACCGGCGGGCCATCACCCGTCCCCGGTCCTTACGGTTATGCGTCAATCGGCCTCTCCTGCAGACGGTCACCACCGTCTGCCAACCTTGCTCTTGGGTGCCCGGGCCACGTACCCGGACACGGTCAGTCTACTCTTGCTCCTCAACTACCACCTCACTCAACTCTCTCCACTCCACTCCAAAACTCCACTCCAACTTCTCTCTGACCTCCTTTTTTCCGCCTCCAGGACTGTGAACTCCTCAGTGGGTGGGGCCAACCGCCTGGCTCCACCCCACCTGGTGTGGACATCAGACCCTGGAGGGAGGCAACAAAGATTTGCGTGTGTGACTGATGTGCCTAACCGGGGTGTGAGGTGTGTTGTTGCAGTACCTGTGACGTGCTGGCTTGTCCAGAGCGCCACATTCCCCCTTGGTTAAACGCAGACCGTCCGCGGGCTGGCCGTCCATCACCGGTTTTATTTTGTAACTGTAGAAAAAAGGGAAAAACATATAAAACATTTAAACATAAGCATATTATAAATCTTCCCTTACGGGAGGCACTTTCTTAAACGTTGCTAACGGTAGTCAATTTTATTAACGGTAACGGCTTCCGCTCTCCCCCCGCCCAAACAACCTGGCCCTGATGCTACCCCTAAGAAGTGGGCAGCACCCCTTGCCCCAGTCCATCAGCAGGCTGCCCAAGCAGGTACGGTCCCTTTCAGGGGACCCACGTTCATGGGGGACCCCTGACCCCCAGAGGATGGCCACCGGTCCAGGTTGTGACCGGGCCCCAGCCTACTCTGCTGCGGGCCCTTCCTCCAATCTGCCTCTCCGGAGGCGGTCACGGAATAAAGCAAATATATTTACATGCCACAAGTTTGTGGTTGTCATGCAAGTTCTTGGGCGTGTCCGTAAGCAGTTTCTTACGCAAACGGTGCAGAAAGACCCTACCGGGACTAGTTGCCGGCAACGGCCGGTTCAATCAAGGTTGCAAATCAGATAAACTTCGGTTGATTACTTTTCTTATCATTCGGTTACTTATTCATTTACTCACTTAACAACGGTACTGGTGGTCCCAACGGGGACAACTTGCAGCGGAGGACCGCTGCCTCACTTCAGGTCCACTCCACAGACCGGGGGAGGGGGCTGGGCTGGTGCTTGGGGCCCCTGGCCTCCTCTCAGCCTAGCGTCCAGGGTAAACCAGCCCCTCTCCCCACAGTGCCGGGTATATGTGACGAGGTCACCGGGGAGCAGGTTGCGGCCCGGGTGGTCCTCCGGCAGGTGGGCATTCACGTCCCTTCGGGCCACAAAAACTTTGGCCTCCAGGCCCGGCTCAAAGATGAATCCGTATCCCCTATGGACATCGAATCTCCTCACTTGCCCCTCATATCTCGGGCCCCGTACCCGGAAAGTGGCTCTGCGGAGGCTCTCCTTCTCCTGGATGGTGCGGGCTACCAGCTCCGCTTTCCTCTTCTCCCTCTCCGCAATCTCTCGGCCCAGCGGGGTTGGCTCCCTGTCCCAGTAAGGGGCTGCTGCGGGCCCCTGCGCGCGGGTCGGGCCCCGCGAGACTACTTTTCCGCTGCCCATTACTGGCGTTCTGGGTGGAAGGTCCCGCGGTGTCATGGCCTGGGGTGCTGCCTCACAACGACGACCCGGCGCAGCCTCAGCCGAGGCGTGGGGGATGGGTACAGGGGTCCTCTCCCGCTTGACCTCCGCCTCTTCCTGCACGGGACGGGCTGCCGGAGTCGGTACGGGACCAGGCACGGTCACTACATGTGCCTCCGGTATATCTCCGCTGATGGGCTCGGTCTTCGGCAGCTTCCAGGGAAGCGGTTCAGGGCGGCCACAAGCTTCGGCTGCAGGTCGGTCTGCTTGGGCGGATAGGAAGGGTACCGCTACCGGTTGCGATGGTAGTGGGCCTAGTGGCGGGGCAGCAGCAGCCAACACGGGCAGCGGGGGAGGCAGCAGGGCGAGCAGGCGTTGACCAGGCCCCTCAGCCGCGACGACCGACCCAATAGGGATACAGGGGCGTGGGTCGCTTAGCCGCTCTTCCAAAACTTCCTCCTCCCCGCGTTTCCATATGGCCGCCACCACATCCGCCATGTCGGCCTCCCACTCCTCCAAGAGGAGCTGCACACGGATCTGCAGACGGCTACTCAGCTGGACGGTCCGGACCTCCACCCACGCCGCGGTGCCGGGCGCGGGGGCTACGGTGTTGCTGGTCGGACGGTGCATCTCGGCAGCGGCGCTTTCCAGGAACCAAGTATGGCCGCAGAGTCCTGGCATCCCTGGTTTTATAGCCGCGGTTCACATGCGGCCGGACGCCATCCGTGCCCCCTTGGTTTCTTTCCGGCGCCTCCTCTTCAGGGGCGGAGCTTCGGCTTTCGCGCCTCCACTGCTCGGGAAGACGCTCAAGCAGGGAACTTTTCGCGCCCAAGATGGCGGCTTCTGAAAATTTTCGGCCGGACACCTCCGGCGGGACACAAGGCGCACTTCTACCAGGCGGTAGAACGGTAAGATCCTGTTCGTGACGCCAAGTTGTTGCGGGCGGGGAGGGGACGCTGCGCTCACCACACTCGGGTCCGGCGCTGCTGCTGCTCGATGGCTCGAGCGGAGGGCCGGATCCGGGGACTCGAGCGGCGCTCCTCGCCCGTGAGTGAAAGGGGAATAGTTTTTGGGGTGTGGGAAGTCGGTCCGTGACGCCACCCACGGTTTGTGGTGAGGTTGGGGACACCACCGCTGCTCTGGACGGGGATCCCGGGAGCGATGACAGGGAGCAGCCGAGATGTTTCTCTCCCCTCCGTGGGTAGGGGATTTTGGTGGTCCCGGGGCCCGGTGATGGTGACTGAAATGTGGATGGCGGGGTTTGGTGAGGTGCAGGGCCGAGGGGGCAGCGCGGTGCCAGACGGCACAGTGGTACTCACTCAGCCAATAACGTAGACGGAGTCTCTGGTAAAACAAACGGCTGGATGGATGGGTCCCGCAGCCGGCTGCGGTGGTCACTCCCGGTAGGTTGGCGGTGACTGTCTCTCCCTGCACCTGTGATGTGTTTTCGGCTCCGATGGCTTCCCACCGGTAACCCGCTTTCCAGCGGTGTATTTGCCAGAGGAGCCCCTTTTTGCCCGCAGGCTCTGTCCATGGGAACTCTAGCTGTGCAGTAGCTGTATTTCCCTTCACGGTTGAGCGGTTGCCTTCAGTCGGGTCTTTGCTCCTGGGAAACCCCGGAGGTTCCCGTCGCTGACGGATTTGACCGGTTTAACGGCAACTCCAAGCCTGGTCGGGGTCCATAGTGTGACGGGGTATGCAACAGAGCAGTGAGGGACGCCAGGCCAAGGAACAATCCAAAGGGCTTTATTGGAACCACAAAGAATAAGCAGCAAACATAAATATAAATCCTTCAAATCTGCAAGGAGTCCACAACAGAAAAAACAAAAGATCCAGGGGCACCGCCTGGTATTCCGATGCCAGGGAAATTAGGGCAATGGTCCTTATATGAGTTCCTTGAATCCAACAGGTGAACAACAAAACACAATCCCACGTGGCCGCGGATCTCCAGTCTGTAACAGTCCACACACACAGACCCCAGGATCCAGCCTCAGCTATAGATCCTAGTACGTCTCCAGCCGAGATCCAACTAACTGAACTAACATGTTCTTCTCTCCTGGGATCAGCCCCTTAGGTGGGCACACCTCCCCCTGGCCATTTGATGCATGAATGGACTTTAGACTGCTGGCTCTGTTCTGTTTACCAAGTTGTAGATTGGAGAAGTCCCATGCTGAGAAGAACAATATATATATGCAACCCCCACCAAATCAATGACAATAGCTACTGCTGAAGCCTGATTGCAATATGATACAGGCTGGGGGGAAGGTATGGTCACTTACATACCAAGACATAGTATTACAGCAAATACAGTGAGAAGGTAAAATACATCACATGGCATCTTATACAAAAATATGGGATGGAGAAAACTACATACATCATGACAATTCCTTCCCCTCCCAACTTGTGTACGTACTAGGGACCTCTACAGGTCGCTGGTTAAGTACACGCAGGCATGGCTGACAGGACTCAAGGCTCCTCTTGCCTGGACAGTCCATCTGCATTTTGGGTGTTGGCTCCAGGTTCTTTAGTGTATGATGAAGATGTAGGGTTGAATGTTCGGGTCCAGTTTATATCCTCCTTCACTTAAACTCGGCTTTCTGCACCCACAAATCGGCATTGTATATCTCCCACATCATTGCCTAGGAGAATGTCTGCAGGAAGGCCGCTCATCACACCGATTATGCATTGTTTTGCCCCAAAGCCATAATCCAGGGTCACACTCGCTCTTGGAATATATCTCTGAGTATCTCCAGCCAATTCAATGGCAATTCCTGGTCCCTTTTGAATTGCTTCTGGTTGAATTACTCGGGGATCTGCGATGGTGAGAAAAGCCCCAGTGTCACGAAAACCAACAACTTTTTGGCCATCCAGCACGGCCTCCTGTAGATGTTTATGCTGAAGATCAGAAGAACGGGCGGCTGTGGCTCGCACTCCATAGACTCCTGGTAGGGAAGTCAACATATCAGGGTCACTTGGCAAATCATCAGGGAGTGAATCCAGCTCTTCTCCTGTTGAGGGTGTCTGTAGATAATGGACAGGCAAAGGTGGACTGCAGCTGTTCTGTCTCCGAACACCTGGACATTGGAATTGCATGTGCCCAGGCTGCCCACACCCATAACATCTGCGCTCTGGGATTCTTCCTCCACGTCGTATTCCCAAAGGTGGAGCATGAGTAATGCGAGGCACAGTCACACGAAGGTCCCCATGAGTTGATGGTCTAGGGTGATGGTGAACATTGGGGCCAGAAGGACCAGGGGCCGCCAGCGTTGGGGGGTTGGTGGTTTTTTTCTCACTGGGTAGTAGTTTTTTCCACTGAGGCTTGATGGTGAGAGCCTCATCAGCTAGAGCTGCAGCTTCCTCCACAGTGGCTGGTCTCCTTTCACGCACCCATTCCCGGATCTCAGCGGGGCACTTGAAGTAAAACTGCTCTTTTAGGAGGACCTGGAGGACGGTCTCCAAGGTTAAGGCCTCCTCCTCCTCCAGCCAACGATGCCACAGATGTTTGAGTTTGTGGGCATACATCTTGAAGGACACTTCCTCATCACATGCTAAAGTACGGAACTGAGTCCTGTAAGTGTCTGGCATTACAGCATAATGTTCTAGAATAGTCTGTTTAATATCCGCATACTCACAGTTCCACCGAGGGTCCATAGCTCTATAGGCTGCGGTAGCTCCACCCTCTAAGAGCCCAACCAGATGCCGGACGAGCTCCCTTTCTGGGACTTCCATTAATCGACACTGATGCTCAAAGTCCTGGAAGAAGCCCTCAATGTCACCAGCAGCCTCATTAAACTGCTTGAAGTCTTTGCGGGACACCCTGGGAAGTTCCCTCATGATGGGTGCTGGGGTTACAGTCTGTCTGGAACCTCTCGCGGCTTCCACAGCGAGCTGCTTATCCAGCAATGCCATCTCCTCCATCCTGCGCTCCTTCTCTTTAGCTCCACGCATGACCTCCATCTTATATTCTATGGTGGTCTCCTCTCCCAGCAAGGCCATCTCCTCCTCGTACCACACAACCCATTGACTTTTTTGGGTATTTACCTCCGGCTCCCGTCTTCGCTCCCCTTGCTGTGGAAATTGTTCCTCGGTGCCATCTTGCAGGCAAGCTTTTTCCAATGCCTCAATTAGTTGCTCCTTAGAGAGTCCTTTGTAGCCGACACCTAATTCACGGGCCTTTGTTTGTAGGCTCACCACAGTCCAGTTCCTGTATCCTGAGGTTCTGGTTTCAGACGTTGATTGGCCATTGTCCTCCATTTCTTCTGCTCTGATCCCACCGCTGCCACCAGTTTGTGACGGGGTATGCAACAGAGCAGTGAGGGACGCCAGGCCAAGGAACAATCCAAAGGGCTTTATTGGAACCACAAAAAATAAGCAGCAAACATAAATATAAATCCTTTAAATCTGCAAGGAGTCCACAACAGAAAAAACAAAAGATCCAGGGGCACCACCTGGTATTCCGATGCCAGGGAAATTAGGGCAATGGTCCTTATATGAGTTCCTTGAGTCCAACAGGTGAACAACAAAACACAATCCCACGTGGCCGCGGATCTCCAGTCTGTAACAGTCCACACACACAGACCCCAGGATCCAGCCTCAGCTATAGATCCTAGTACGTCTCCAGCCGAGATCCAACTAACTGAACTAACATGTTCTTCTCTCCTGGGATCAGCCCCTTAGGTGGGCACACCTCCCCCTGGCCATTTGATGCATGAATGGACTTTAGACTGCTGGCTCTGTTCTGTTTACCAAGTTGTAGATTGGAGAAGTCCCATGCTGAGAAGAACAATATACATATGCAACCCCCACCAAATCAATGACAATAGCTACTGCTGAAGCCTGATTGCAATATGATACAGGCTGGGGGGAAGGTATGGTCACTTACATACCAAGACATAGTATTACAGCAAATACAGTGAGAAGGTAAAATACATCACATGGCATCTTATACAAAAATATGGGATGGAGAAAACTACATACATCATGACACGTAGGCCCTGTCGAATGGTGCTGGCTTCTCTTCGCTCCCCGATTCGGTACCGGCGGGCCATCGCCCGTCCCCGGTCCTTACGGTTATGCGTCAATCGGCCTCTCCTGCAGACGGTCACCACCGTCTGCCAACCTTGCTCTTGGGTGCCTGGGCCATGTACCCGGACACGGTCAGTCTGCTCTTGCTCCTCAACTACCACCTCACTCAACTCTCTCCACTCCATTCCAAAACTCCACTCCAACTTCTCTCTGACCTCCTTTTCCCGCCTCCAGGACTGTGAACTCTTCAGTGGGTGGGGCCAACCGCCTAGCTCCACCCCACCTGGTGTGGACATCAGCCCCTGGAGGGAGGCAACAAGGATTTGCGTGTGTGACTGATGTGCCTAACCGGGGTGTGGGGTGTGTTGTTGCAGTACCTGTGACGTCCTGGCTTGTCCAGGGCATCACACATACAGCAGCTTTTTTTTGGTAACATTGGTCATGCAATATTTTATTTTCCACCTGATGTCGGGTAGATTCCATATTTCGGAAAATGGGAGTGGTGGTGGTTTTAAGGGGGGGAGACAGTTGACCCTGAATTGCACTAACCTAAAAAAATCATTCCATAATCTGTAAATGTCATGGTAAAGTGAGTAAAAAAATAAAATCAATAAGGAGTTGCTATTTGAGCGATTGCCCAGAAATATATTTTCTGCTTAATTAAAATTGTGCTGTAGCGTCATCATATGACTTTAATCGCTTTTGGATAAGTGTTTGCCTAATGCAAAGCTGACAGCTCAAAGCCACCCCGGCATTGGCCAACCCATAACCTTCCTGGACCAACGCATCAGAAAGAACAATTGTGTTTATATTATACAGGATCAATGATCATTGTTGTGTTCCTGTTCAATCAAAATGAAATATCATGTTCTCTCGTTGAGAATTTGCCTCTATTCTTTCTGTCTGACGCCGCCCTTTTCTGTTTTCTCATCATTCGCTGCAGATCCACAAAAGGGATAATACATATGTCATCTCGTGCGATGTAAGAAGAAAGATAGGTAAGGTAAGACGGATCGACTTCAGACCCCATAAAGAGTGGGCAAAAGGGGTGCACTTAATTAGCTTCTGCTTCCTGCTACTAGCTATTGAGGTGGTGGTTTGTAGATAAGGTACTGGTGCGGTTATATATCAGGTGCAGTGTTTCATTATCTCCTCTTGACAGGTATGCCCAGCCCTGGTCCATAGGTGTCCTCCTTACTATAGAGGAGTTATGGATTCTCTACCACCTGCTTATTCAGCTTCTGCTTCAGTCTAGGTGTTTGCAGAGAAGATGTGCAGGATATATATCTTATATCATCAACCCAATGCCATGCCAGCAAGTATGCATGTAATAAAGCTGACATTTTCATCTGTACTTTGTTTTCATAAAATTTCCTGCCAAGTACTCTGTTTATTATTTTAAAGAAGACCTGTCACTTGCTCAAAATAACTGAGTTAAATACCTTTGTGTAAAACCCCAGGTTATTCTGATTTGGCCGCTTTTTTCAGTTTTGCTCTGCGTTGCTCCATTGCAGAGATATTCACATTTGTGGCCTTTGAAGCACAGTATGTGAAATCTCTGATTTTAGTGCAACTGGACATGTCTGTAGTCTTCTCTGAAGGTAAAAAAAAACCCCAACATTTCTGCTGCTCTTTTCCATTTTGCTGTGTGTCATTCCATTGCAGAGATATTCACATTTGTGGCTTTTGGAGCGCAGTATGTGAAATCTCTGATTTTACTGCAACTGTACATTTCTGTAGTCTTCTCTGGAGGTCGAAAAACTAACATTTCTGCTCCTCTTTTCCATTTTGCTGTGTGTCATTCCAATGGAGAGATATTCACATTTGTTTTATTTTTTTTGAACACAGTATGTGAAATCTCTATTTGTACTGCAACTGGGAATTATTTCAGAGTCTTCTCTGTAGGTCGAAAAAACATTTCTGCTACTTTTTTCCGTCTTACTGTGTCATTCCATTGCAGAGATATTCACATTTGGGGTTTTTTGGAGTGCAGTATGTGAAATCTCTGATTGTAGTGCAACTCAGCATTTCTGTAGAGTGCTCTCTGGAGGTAAACCCCCCCCCCCCAGATTTCTGCTGCTGTTTTCCGTTTTGCTTTGTCATTCTATTGCAGAGATATTCACATTTGTGGTTTTTGGAGAGCAGTATGTGAAATCTCTGATTCTAGTGCAACTCGGTGTTTCTGTAGAGTGCTCTCTGGAGGTAAAAAAAACCCAAAACATTTCTTCTGCTCTTTTCTGTTTTGCCCTGTCATTTAATTGCAGTTCGATATTCGCATTTGTGGCTTTTGGAGAGCAGTATGTGAAATATGATTGGAGTGCAACTGGGCATTTCTGTAGAGTCCTCTCTAAAGGTTGAAAAAAATGTCTGCTGCACTTTTTTGTTTTGCTCTGTATCATTCCATTGCAGAGATATTCACATTCGTGGCTTTTGCAGCGCAGTATGTGAAATCTCTGATTTTAGTGCAACTGGGCATTTTTTCAGAGTCTTTTCTGGAGGTGGAAAACCCAACATTTCTGCTGCTCTTTTCTGTTTTGTGCTGTGTCGCTCCATTGCAGAGATATTTACATTAGATGCTTTTGGAGCGCAGTATGTGAAATCTCTGATTTTAGTGAAACAGAGCATTTCATCAGTCTTCTCTGGAGGTTGAAAAAACATCATTTATGCTGCTCTTTTCCCATTTTGCGCTGTCATTCCATTGCAAAGATATTTACTTTTCTATTTGGAGCACTGTATGTGAAATCTCTGCTTGTAGATCAAGTGTTTCTTGCCTGGAGGTGATGCAATTTCACCCCTTTCCCTCATATACTGTCAATCACACCTTGGGAGCATCTGAGATTGCTAGATCAGCAGCTGAGCTGTGATTGGAAGGGGTGAAAGCGCAGAGAAGAAACACTGGGTCTGCACACAGAGATTTCACATACTGCGCTCAAAAATAAAGTGAATATCTCTGCAATTTAATAATAGAGCAAAACAGAAAAGAGCAGAATCAGGGGATTTTTATTATGATATTTAACTCCATTTTTTTTAGCTATTGACAGTTTCTCTTTAACATCTTGTAAATCAAACATTGTCTGTTCTACAGCAGCATAAAATATCAGAATCTTATAACCCCAACCTAGTTTTTTTTTGCCTATGCACAGTGCACACAAAAAGCTGCCAATCAGTGGTATGGGTTATACAGCAAAATGGATTTTCTACAAGAAAATCAAGCATTTACTCAGAATTAACGCATCTTTCTACACGTCATTAGTTTGGAATGTAAAATCTTGATGAGATTCTCTCTAAAGCACGGCTCCAGAGTTTGGGTTTTTCAGCGCTGTAGTGGCGCTTTTAGGTACCTTGCTGCTACTTTCCGAACACCAGAGTGATGAAGTCCCTACGGTGAAAAGTGTTATAATTAAAAGACACTTAACCCTCCCAGGTTAATCTGTGTCTTTGTGGAAAGCTTGAAAGACAAAAAGTACAATAAAGCCTTCCCGGGGTAACTGGATCAAATAACTAATGGAGAAGGCTCACCTTGCAAGGTTGCGAAAATCATAACACCTGTCGGAACGGCTAAAACAGTCCCACGAGAGCAGAAGACTGATGTAGTGAGAGGAAGGGGCTAAACCACAGTGCAGAGATCCTGGATCATGATTTATTCAGCCAACGCGTTTCATAGAATGGACATTTCCTTCATCAGGACAAAATCACATTCACGCTGTTCATTGTGTCTCACTGACGTACTTACTCTCCGCACCTTTTTAATTGAGTCACAAATCGGTCCATCTTTCTCAGATACCGTGAGATCTCCTTGCCATACAACAATCCAAGGGCGGCACGCTCCGAATTGCCTGATTAGCAAAGCAAGTCCACTAAAAGGGAACCTGTCACCAATTTTTTGCCCTATAAGCTGCGGCCACCACCACCACCGGGCTCTTATATACACATTCTAACATGCTGTATATAAGAGCCCAGGCCGCTGTGTAGAACATAAAAAACACTTTATAATACTCACCTAAACTGGTCGCTGCGGTGGATGTGGCTCAGATGGGCATCTCCGTTCTCCGGTGCCGGCGCCTCCTCTTTCGGCCATTTTCGTCCTCTTTCTGAAGCCTGTGTGCATAACACGTCTCTGTCATACACATTCGCCGGTCCCGCGCATGCGCACTACAATACTTTGATCTGCCCTGCTCAGGACCCGAATGCCAGCTAGTATGTATGACGTCGGACACGTCATGCACCGCGGCTTCAGAAGATGGAGGATGAAGATGGCCAAAAGAGGCGGCGCCGCCACTGGAGGATGAAGACTCCCATCTGAGCCACATCGCTCACATCTGAGACATATTGCTTTTGTTAAGAAGTTAGAAGGGTTACAAAATTATTCATTTCTCATTTTTCCAACAAAATTTACAAAACCAATTTTTTTTTCGGGACCCCATCACATTTGAAATAACTTATAGATGCCTATGTGACAGAAAATACCCGAAGTGACGCAATTCTAAAAACTGTACCTCTCAAACTAATCAACACCACAACCCTTCAGGTTCTTCACAGGAACTAAAGCAATGTAGAAGGAAAAATTAAAATTTTATTTTTTCCCACAAAAATGTTACTTTAGCCCCAAATTTTGCATTTTCACAAGGAAAATGGATGCTAAAATTTGTTGTGAAATTTCTCCTGAGTACACCGATACCCATATGTGGTGGAAAACTACTGTTTGGACGCACGACAGGGCTCAGAAGGGAAGGTGCGCCATTTGACGTTTCAAAAATGGAAACGCCCCACAAATTACCCCATTTTGGAAACTAGACCCCTCAAGGAATATATCTAGATGTGTGGTGAGCACTTTGAACCCCAAGGTGCTTCACAGAAGTTTATAACGTTGAGCTGTGAAAATAAGAAATCAAATTTTTCCAACAAAAATGTTTGCTCTAAATTTTTAATTTTCACAAGGAGACCAGGAAAAAATTCACCATACAATTTATTGTTCAATTTCTCCTGAGTGTGCTGATACCTCATATGTGGTGGAAAACATCTGTTTGGGTGCACGGTAGGGCTCAGAAGGGAAGGAACGCCATTTGATTTTCAAATGCAAAATTGTCTAGAATCATTAGTAGATGCCATGTCACGTTTGGAGAGCCCTTGATGCTCCTAAGCAGTGGAAACCCCCCCCACAAGTGACCCCATTTTGGAAACTAGAACCCTCAAGGTATATATCTAGATGTAGAATATATATAGATGTAGAATATATCTAGATGTATGAATTTATCTAGATGTAGACTTTGAACCCCGAGGTGCTTCAGAGAATTTTATAATGTTGAGCCGTGAAAACAAGAAATCAAATTTTCAGACAGAAATGTTCTTTTAGCTCCAAAAAATTGCACCATACAATTTATTGTGAAATTTCTTCTGAGTACGCTGATACCTCACATGTGGTGGCAAACTACTGTTTGGGCGCGCAGCAGGGCTCGGAAAAGACAGAGCGCCATTTGACTTTTCAAATGCAAAATTGTCTGGAATAGTTACTGGACGCCATGTCGCATTTAGGCTCTCCAGGGGCTCTCCAAACAGTGAAAATTCCCCACAAGTGACTATCTTGGAAACTAGATTCCTCAAGGAATATATCTAGATGTATGGTGAGCACTTTGAACCCCCTGGTGCTGCACAGAATTTTATAACGTTGAGCGATGAAAATAAAAAAAACACATTTTTTTCCCACAAAATGTTTTAGCCAAATATTTTGTATTTTCACAAGAGTAACAGGAGAACATGCATCATACAATTTGTTGTGCAATTTCTTGAGAACACCAATACTCCATATGTGCTCGAACACTGCTGTTTTGAGGTACAGTGCAAAGCTGAAAATGGAAGAAGAACCATATTGGAGTTCAAAATTTGCTGGAATGGTTTGTGGGTGCCAAATCACATTGACAAAGCCTCTGTGGTGCCGGAATAGCAGAAATGCCCCAGAAGTGACCCCATTTTACAAACTGCTCCCCTCAATGTATTCATCTAGGGGTGCAGTGATCATATTGACAGGTGTGTCACAAAATTTTATACTATTGGGTGGGAAAGAAGAAATAATTATATCTTTACCACTAAAATATTGCTTTGACCACAGATTTCCAATTTTGACTAGGGAATAGGTAAAAAATAATCTATTAATGTAATAATTTATTCGACAATTTCTTGTGAACATGGCAATACCCCACATGTGCCACTTGATTTTGTGATCACAGATTGTCTAAAATAGTTTGTGGTCTCTGTTTTCAGAGCCCCTAAGTGCCAGAACAGCAGAAACCCCCTTAAGTGACCACATTTTGGAAATTATACCCCTCTGTCTGGGAATTCATCCATGGGTATAGTGGTAATTTTGATTCTGGAAACAACTATGGAGTCAAATGCAGTGAATGTCGCAGAATTAGAAATTGCAAATAGGCCCTTCTAGTGCCCAGTACATTGCAATGCTCATGCTTCTGAAGACACGGACCACATAAGTTAAGTGGGCTTTTTCACTACAAAAATGACATTTTTGTGTACTCACCGTAAAATGTCTTCCTTGGAGCCTTTCATTGGGGGACACAGACAGTGGGTATTATGGTGTCTCCAGGGAGGCTTGACACTAGATTTGCAAAAGTGTTAGCTCCTCCCCCCACAGCATATACCCCAGCTAGGCAGGAAACTAGCTCAGTTTGGTGTAAAGCAGTAGGAAAAGGATAACCAAAACCACAAGGGCGGGAGCTGTGTCCCCCAATGAAAGGCTCCAAGGAAGACATTTTACGGTGAGTACACAAAAATGCCATTTCCTTTCTCGCCTTTTCTTTGGGGGACACAGACAGTGGGACGTCCCAAAGCAGTCCCTGGGTGGGAACTGAACTATTAACAGTGTATAACATCAGACTAAGAGCTGACTAACAACTGCAACTGCAGTGAACATATATCAAACACTGTCAACAAATCGAGCAGTGGCCACTTATAAATGGGCCACTGCCGCCTGAAGGACTTGTCTTCCAAGAGCAGCATCCGCGGAGGCATGCGTATGCACTCTGTAGAATTTTGTGAACGTGTGCACACTGGACCAGGTAGCGGCCTTGCAAAGTTGGGCTGCCGAAGCCTGATGGCGGATAGCCCAGGAGGCACCCACTGCTCGTGTAGAGTGGGCCTGCACAGATTGAGGGGGAACGACACCTCGTGCTTTGTAAGTTTCACAGATGGCAGTCCTGATCCATGGAGATCTTGTGGATTTGAAAGCCCGGTCGCCCTTTTTGTGTCCTTCTGAGAGGACGAAAAGGGCATCGGACTTGTGCAACGGCGCTGTTCTGAAGATGTAGATCCGCAGAGCCCTGACAAGATCGAGAGTGTGAAGGGCTTTCTCAAAGGAGTGGACCGGGGCCGGGCAGAATGACGGCAACACAATGTCCTCGTTCAGGTGGAAAGAGGATACGACCTTCGGAAGGAAGGCGGGGGAAGGCCGAAGGACCACCTTATCATGATGGAATATCAGGTAAGGTGAGCGACAGGACAGAGCTGCCAGTTCGGACACTCGCCTGATAGAGGTAATAGCGACTAAAAAGGCAACTTTCCAAGACAGCCGTTGAAGAGAGATTTCTCTCAAGGGTTCGAAAGGAGGAAGCTGAAGAGCTCCGAGAACCAAATTCAGATCCCAGGGATCTAAGGGGTGACGATAAGGGGGGACCAAATGCGCCACCCCTTGAAGAAAGGTACGGACCTGAGGGCGAGAAGCCAGCTGCTTCTGGAAAAAAATTGACAAGGCAGAAACTTGTCCTTTAAGGGTATTGAGAGCAAGACCCGAGTCCATACCATTTTGCAAAAAGGCAAGAACATTAGGGATTGAAAAGGTAAGGGGCGACCGATTATGACAGTCACACCAGGACAGATAGGTCTTCCAGGTCCTGTGATAAATGCTGGCGGAGGAAGGCTTGCGAGCATTAAGCATGGTATGAACTACCCTGGAAGAAAGACGCGATTTGGCTAGAATCAAGGATTCAAGCGCCACGCCGTCAAATGCAGCTGTGCTGTATTCTGGTGGAATATTGGACCTTGCGACAGAAGATCCGGGCGGTCGGAAAGACGCCAGGGAGTGTCGCCGAGAAGGTGGAGGAGCTCTGGAAACCAGGCTCTTCTGGGCCAGTCCGGGGCCACGAGGATCACCAGGATTTCCTCCACTTCAATTTTCTTGATTACTCTCTGAATGAGAGGATACAGAAGGAAAACACATGGTAGGCGAAACTGCGACCACGGAAGGACTAGAGCATCGGAGCCGAGCGCTAGCGGATCTCTCGACCGGGATACGAAGGGATGTACTTTGGCGCTTAGCTGAGACGCCATGAGGTCCACATCTGGGAGCCCCCAACGAAGAGTGATCTGATGGAACACCTCGTAGTGGAGGGACCATTCCCCTGCCACTAGACCTTACCTGCTGAGAAAGTCTGCGGCCCAGTTGTCTATCCCCGGAATATGGACAGCTGAAATAATGGGAATGTGCATCTCTGCCCAAAGAAGAATCCTGGAGACTTCTTTCATCGCTGCCCTGCTGCGAGTTCCTCCCTGACGGTTGACGTAAGCCACAGCCGTGGCATTGTCTGACTGTATCCGAACCGGGAGAGGCCCAGAAGCAAGGGTTGAAAGGTCTGAAGGGCCAAAAATATGGCCCTGATCTCCAGAACGTTGATATGAAGGGATCGCTCGGGGTGAGACCAGCGTCCGTGAGCAGTGTGGTGGAGAAACACCGCACCCCAGCCTAACAGGATGGCATCTGTCGTGACTGCGTGCCAGTGGACAGGGCAGAAGGACTTCCCCTGAGATAGGGATGAGACCTGAGTCCACCAGACAAGGGAGCTGAGGGCAGTCCGAGATAAGCGGACTGACCGGTCTAGAGAGGCTGGATTCTTGTCCCAAGAGGACAGAAGATCCAGTTGTAGAGGGCGCAAATGGAATTGGGCAAACGACACGGCTTCCATGACTACTACCATCTTGCCCAACACTCTCATCCCACTCCGGAGGGATGTGTAATGGCGGGAGCGGAGGGATTGGGCGGCCCGGATCAGGGAAGACCTCTTGTCTTCTGGAAGAAAAACCCCGGGCCTGAACCGTGTCTATCAGCATACTTAAAAAGGTGATGCGCTGATGAGGAATGAGAGATGACTTGTTGAAGTTGAGAAGCCACCCTAGCCTTGAGAGCGTGTCTGGGCAAATTTGCATGCTTTCTGAGCAAACTTGAAGAGAGCTCCCTTTGATAAGTAGGTCGTCCAAATAGGAAACCAGGACGCCTCTGGAGTGTAAAATGGACATGACGGCTGCCATGACCTTTGTGAAGACCCAAGGCGCAGTAGCCAGTCCAAAGGGAAGGGCCCTGAATTGGAAATGACGGTGTCCTACGGCAAAACGAAGGAACCGTTGATGTGATACACATATGGGAATGTGTAAATAAGCATCTTTAATGTCTATGGAAGCTAGGAATTCTCCCGGTTCCATAGCAGCTAGTACTGCTCTCAATGACTCCATTCGGAAGGTCCGAATCCGTACGGACCTGTTTAGCCTTTTGAGGTCCAGGACAGGACGGACAGAGCCATTTTTTTGGGGACAACAAAGAGGTTTGAATAGAAACCTTTGCCGCACTGTTCCAGGGGCACTGGAATGATAATGTTTGCTTTTTGCACAGAGGCTATGACATAAGGCCTGGCTTTGCGTTGTGGACTTTGGAAGCCGAGAACGCAGAAACCTGTTGGCCGGTAGGGAATGGAAATCGATCTTGAAACCTGAGGTGACGATTTCTCAAACCCAAGCATCGTGAGTATGGTCTAGCCAGATATCCCGAAAAAGCAGAAGCCGCCCTCCAACAGGAGTCGGCTCTGAGGGGTACCCGGCGTCATGCTGAAGGGGCCTTCGCGGGGCGAGGTACCTTGGGTTTAGATTGCCTAGAGTGGGAACGCCAGGAAAAGTCCCTTGAGGGACCGGATCCCCGATCTGAGCGTTGCGACGACCCCTGTGATGGTTTTTGGGGGGCGGGCCGAAAGGACTGCCTGCGCCAAGAAGACTTTTTTAAAATTTTTGGATACAGGCCGCTTTTGGGGTAGAATGGTACTTTTACCACCAGTCATCTCAGATATAAGCTTGTCCAGGGATTCTCCAAACAGACGAAGACCCTAGAAGGGGAGTGTGGACAGGGATTTCTTGGAGGCACTGTCCGCGTTCCATATCTTTAGCCACAGGACTCTGTGGGCAAAAACAGCGTTGGCTGCCGTTAGGGCTGACAAACTAGCTGCATCTAAAGGAGCCGTGAAGCAAGTAATTAGAGGCTAGAGAGAACAAATTAAGGATCTCGAGAGCCTCTGAAGGAATATTGCAAGAGCGAAGCAACTTGAGCAAGTTTCTTCTCCACACACTCATAGCTCTCGCCACCCATGTCAAGGCAAACAGGGGGCGCAGAGAGGAGCCTGAAGCGCGGTCGGACGAGTCCTTGAGACGCGGTGTCTGAGACAGACATAACCGTGTGTTTAGCCAGCCTGGATACTGGCGGATCCACAACGGGGGGTACTGACCAGAGCTTAACCAGTTCCGATGGAAAGGGTTAAGCGAATGAAGAGGAGGATTTTTTATTAAACCTCCTATCAGGGTTATCCCACCGTTTAGATATGATTTGATGAAAAATCGGATCCTGGGCAAAGGACTTAGGAGGCTTCTTGTCCCGCTTGATTGCCGACTGAGAAGTCAGGTCCGAAGGCTGATCAGAAATCGACAGAGTGATTGACAGCCGAAATTAATGTGTCTTCCATATGTCTAGACTCAGAAGGGACATCTGAACCAGAGTCAGAGTCTTGGGAATCGTGACTACTAAAGGTCACGGAGCCCGAGTCAGACTGATCATTGTCCGAGTCGGACGAGACGTAACGGTCGCAATGGCGCCTTTTGGAGACAGCCTTTTTACGTACTGGGAACGAGACACCAGACGAAGGCGGGCTCCCCTGGGGGAGCTGAGCCGGGGGGAGGCTGTGAGAGCCTGTGGAAGGCTGGGATATCTGAGCGGCCAGGTCATCTAACCTCTTAGGCATTAGAAGAGCCCAGGCAGGAATAACGTCATCAGACTGGGGTACTGCCTGGATAGTGGCCACAGCCAAATCCACAGACTGCACGACCTCCTGGTCCGGCAGCGGAGGCTGTTGTGACACGGTAGTAGGGGCATCGCAGCCCCGGCATAGTGGATAGCTTCGGCCATTACAAAAACGAGCGTCCACAGGTGGTACAAGCATAGTACAGGTCCGTAGAGGATGCCTGGGAAGCTTTATCACCCTTGCTGTTACGCATGTCAGCAACAGTTCCACAATAAGTACAGTGAGCCTCTAGCAGTATTATTAAGAGACTGCTGTGGGTGAGGAGCTGCTAGTGTCGCGGGCGGAGGAGGGGACGCCGCGCTCTCCCACTGCTCGGGTCCGGCTGCCGCGGCTGCTGCGGCCTGCTGCTGCTCGGTGGCTCGAGCGATGGGCCGGATCCCGGGGACTCGAGCGGCGCTCCTCGCCCGTGAGTGAAAGGAGATTGGGATTTGGAATAGTTTATTGTCCGTGACGCCACCCACGGTTGTGGTGATTAAGTGGACACCACCGCTGCTCTGTCTGGGGAGCCCGGGAGTGATGGTACGGAGCAGCCAGTTGTTGATTTGCCCCTCCATGGGTAGGGGTTTTGGTGCTCCCGGGGCCCAATGATGGGGTTGGAATGGTGGACAGGCGGGTCTGGGGCCCGTGGAGGTGCAGGGGCGCAGGGGCAGCGCTGTGCCGCACGGCACGGAGGTACTCACTCAGCCAGTAAACACGACACAGTTCTCGGTAAACAAACGGCTGGTTGGATGGGTCCCTCGGACGGTTCACGGTGCTGATGTTCCCTGCAGTTAGCGGTGACGGTCTCTTCCCTGCACCTATGAAAGTCTCTTTGGTAGCGATGGGTCCCCACCGGTTACCCACTCCTCGGCTTCAAGCTGGGCCGAAGGAGCCCTACTTTGCCCGCAGGCGCTGGCCCTGGGAAACTGGTGCCCTGGTGGTGGCGGTGTCTCCCCTTCACGGTCGGGCTGTTGCCTTCAATCGGGACTTGGTTGTTAGGAGACAGACGTCCCCTTCACTGACGGATTTGGCAAATTATGGCGACTCCTAGCCTTGCCGGGATCCGAAAGGCCCCTGCCCTGGTGCTGACTGTTCTTCGTATACTGCTCCGGTACCGCCGGGTCACCACCCGTCCGCGGTCCTTCCAGCAACCTCCGAGCAGTCCCCCTGCAGACTATCACCGCCGTCTGCTGACCTTGCTGTCTCAGTCCGGGGCACACACCCGGACCAACTTCAGGCTTTACAAACAGTTCCTTTTCACTTTTCTTCAGCTTCTCTCCTAAGCTCCTCTACCACTTCACTTCTTTCTACTTTCACTTCCCTCACTCCAGCTCTGCCTGAACTCAACTCCACTCTAGCCCTCAGCTAGACTTCAACTGCCTGGTTTTCCCGCCTCCAGGGCTGTGGACTCCTTGGTGGGCGGAGCCAACCGCCTGGCTCACCCCCTGGTGTGGACATCAGCCCCTGGAGGAAGGCAACAAGGATTTTAGATTAGCTTAGGTGTACCTGCAGGAAATGTGGGGTGCGTGTGGTGTTGTGACCTGTGACCCCTGGCTCGCCCAGGGCGTCACACTAGCAGTATTATAAATGACTGCTATGCAGAGCCAGTGTATACCGAGCAAAGTAGCACACCCTGTAAAACAGTCGGTATATACCTACAGGCACAGTTAGTATATACTGCTAAAAGCTGATATACACCGCCAGCCAGCAGACAAACACCGCTGGAAAGACAGCGATATACCACTGAGCAGAGCGGTATATAGTGCTGCAGAATCGCAGAGCCAAGGAGGCGATCTCACCCATGTCTGCTCCCCACATGTAATGGCGTCCAGGTTTCTCTGGCAGCATGGAGGGGAGAGACGGCCCACTAGAGGGAGCGGCTTCTGGAGCAGTGGAGGGGGCGTTGCTAGAATGCAGGCCGACGGCGGGAGCTAAATTAATGATGCTTCCCCGGGATCACGGCCTGCATCGCCCCACCGACGCCTTTTCAGGTGGCGGTTTGGATGCAGGGGACAGATGACTCGACGTCTCCCTACCTGCTCCTGGCTCCGTCTGAAGACGCGTCGGTCCTGGGATGCGGAGATCTCGTGGATGCATCTTCGGCTCAAGGCTGAAGCAGGTCCACAGCTCTGCTAGCCCTCTGGAGCTACCTTGGTGTGAGGTGCTTCCAGGCAGCCTGGAGGGGTACGCAGACTCATCACTAGTTACAAGTACCGAGCACCCGAGAATGGTAGTGCCCGCTCATCACTAGTTACAAGTACCGAGCACCCGAGCATGGTAGTGCCCGCTCATCACTAGTTACGAGTACTGAGTACCGGAGCATGGTAATGCCCGCTCATCACTAGTTACCAGTACTGAGCACCTGAGCATGGTAGTGCTCACTCATCACTAGTTACAAGTACCGAGCACCCGAGAATGGTAGTGCTCGCTCATCACTAGTTACGAGTACTGAGCACCCGAGCATGGTAGTGCCCGCTCATCACTAGTTACAAGTACCGAGCACCTGAGAATGGTAGTGCTCACTCATCACTAGTTACGAGTACTGAGCACCCGAGCATGGTAGTGCTCACTCATCACTAGTTACGAGTACTGAGCACCCGAGCATGGTAGTGCCCGCTCATCACTAGTTACCAGTACTGAGCACCCGAGCATGGTAGTGCCCGCTCATCACTAGTTACGAGTACTGAGCACCCGAGCATGGTAGTGCCCGCTCATCACTAGTTACCAGTACTGAGCACCCGAGCATGGTAGTGCTCGCTCATCACTAGTTACCAGTACTGAGCACCCGAGCATGGTAGTGCCCGCTCATCACTAGTTACCAGTACTGAGCACCCGAGCATGGTAGTGCTCGCTCATCACTAGTTACGAGTACTGAGCACCCGAGCATGGTAGTGCTCGCTCATCACTAGTTACGAGTACTGAGCACCCGAGCATGGTAGTGCCCGCTCATCACTAGTTACAAGTACTGAGCACCCGAGCATGGTAGTGCTCGCTTATCACTAGGGATAACGATTGGTTGATCAACCATCCAGTCCGGTAAGTCAAACAGTAATGTAATTGAACCCCTTCTTGTTACCAGGAACCAGCTACATAATGCGTACTTGATTAGGAGAACTAAAAAGAAAAACATTATAAGCCCAATTTTTTGTTGTAAATGATTGCTTATAGATGCAACAAACCTCTAGGTGCAAGCTAGCGTAGCTTTTGGCAAAACCTAGGTATTAAAACTTTAAAAATCGGCAACCTACAATGTATCACCAAAAATTACAGCCAGAATCTATTAACAAAATTTTCTTGAAAAGGCAAGCAATAAATCTCCTTATCAATAAACTTAGTGAAGGTCTCGTCATAGGGTTTTCACCTTAGAGAAGCGCATAGGTTGTGTTAATGATTAGGGATGATCGAATACCTTAAATATGCGGCTTCGCGAATATCTGACGAATAGGACGCCGTTATGCGAATATTCGATGCGCAATGTAAGTCTATGGAAAGCCCGAATAGTTGTTATTGGGGTTTCCCATAGACTGACATTGTGCATAGAATATTCGCGAATAGTCGAATAACGGCGATCTATTCGAAAAATATTCGCGAAGTCGAATATTTGAGGTATTCGATCATCCCTATTAATGATCGTTAAAAACAGTATATTAAGATAAAGACACCACTGTGCTCCCAAACCCCAAAATCTGGTACAAAATTTCTTGTAGCTGTGGTATGGCTATTGTTGGTACCAAAGAACCAAGAATCTGCTCCGAATCAGGTCTGGTTGCCTATCAAAGGCTGAATGCGCTCCACACCATCTGTAGGTTCTGCAAGTTACCTTTTAAAATGGACAGTGCCTGTGAGTGAAAAAAAACAAAACAGTTTTACCCCCCCCAATTTGTCCAGGGCCCTGGCGCTTGCCCGGGTGCGCCAGGTGGTGACGCCATCCTTGAGGGAAATACGCAGGGAGTTGCTGTGAATTACCAATAGCCTGACTGTAGGGAGACTTGTCTTACATGGGAGCATCTAATAATGTGCAGGGAAATACTTGATTGCAGAGAGGCATGAAAACCACAGTTGAAAGTCGCCCACCCCTGATCCCCTGAAATAAGGCACAAACAATAATATACCTGTTGCTGGATGAAATTCGGTCACAGCATTTATTAAACATATTTTCCTATAAAACCAAAAATGCAAACCTTTGTTGCAAACAGTAGAGTTGGAAAGCGAAATGCAATCCTGGGAAACTCGTGATACACTTCGGGTCCAGTTCAGGTCCAGGGACTGTAAAAAAAAAAAAGCACATTACTAAAAAAAGTTATGATTATGCTTACCGATCCCGCGACGCGTCCTGCTGACCCGCTCAGCCGCTATCTCCCGGCTACTTCTGCTTCTGGGTCTGATCATTAACGTCCAAGGGTATCCACTGCACTGCTCGTCTCTCGGCAGTCTTCGACTTTTTTCGGCCATGTTCACGGTGACATCAGGGTTCACCCGAGTCCATGGCTTAGCCATGGACTCGAGTGAACTTTGACTATCAGGGTATGATTCCATTTGCATATGACTTGTGCGACTCTCACATCGGTAACACCCAGCATGGCGCACAATCTCCTGATAGGAGCGGGTCGGCTGCATGTATTTCCATGCAGCTGAGGCGCTCATGCCCGGAGAGTGTGCGGGATGATACCGATGCGAGACTCACACAAGTCATATGCAAGTGGAACTTCGGCCTAAGCCTGCTTCTCGATCTGTAGAGATGCTTGTCTGTACAGAACGATTAAGCAGAACTGACATTGCTCTCCCTGCTTCTCGCTCTGTATAGACGCTTGTCTGTACACAGCATTGAAGCAAAGCTGATATTGCTCTCCCTGCTTCTCGCTCTGTATAGACGCTTGTCTGTACACAGCATTGAAGCAGAGCTGACATTGCTCTCCCTGTGGACTATGTCGGACTAAGGATTTTTTTATAATACACATGGAGTCTCTAAATGTTTCTTTTGTTTTATTTCTAATAAAACAATTTTTTTATGTGTTGTGTTTTTTGTTCACTGTTTACTAGAAATTCATGGTGGCCATGTCTAATTTAGCGTGACTCCATGAATTTCGGGCTTAGTACCAGCTGATAATACAAAACTGGCCATAACCCCTTTATTACCCAGCATGCCACCACAATCAGTGCCCCTGGACGAGCCCTAAAAAACAATGCACCATTTCCATTGGCGGCTGTGGGCTGCAGTTTTTAGCATGGGGGCCCAGAACAATTGGGCCTTACCACGCTGAGAATCCTAGTCCCCAGCTGCCTGGTTTTACCTTGCTGGTGACCAAAATACGGCGTGAGCCCACGCATTCTTTTAATTTATTTTTTAAATAATTAAAAAATTAACGGGCGTCTTGCATTTTGATTGCCAGCCAAGGTAAAGCCAAGCAGATGGGGATGGCAGCTCATAGCTGTCCGCTTTATCTGCGCTGAGAATCAAGAATACCGCGGAGTGCTACTTCATTTTTTTAATTATTTATTTTTACACTACTATATGTGTGAGGGACTCAACAGCCAATCACAGACGCTGTCACAGAGTGGGCATCTGTGATTGGATGCTGGAGTAACCTGAAACCAGCCCATACATTCTAGCATCTTTGTATTCACAAGAAGGACTGGGAAGGAAAGAAGACGGCTGTGGATCCTGCTGCAACACGTCTGAAGACACCAGGCTAGCTGCCCTGGAAACCGTGCTATGCTCCTACCTCTTATATGCTGACCAAGAAGTTCGACCAGACTCCCCAGATGCACTTGAAGACACATCAGAAGTGGATGGGGAACACCATCTTGAAGATTTGGAGTGCAGACTAGCACTAGAATCATGATGGAAATGGCACTTTGTGTGACTTCTGGAATGGTGGCTGTCTCTTATGCCCTCTCATTCCTCAGGAGAATGAGGATGAATCTGAGCCACCCCCTATGGGAAGGGACACAGCTGTATTCTGAGCAGCCGGTGCTCCACTAACAGGGTGGGGTCGGGAGAGAGAGGGGCATTACTACAGGGGGTTTATTATCACCCAGAACCTGCTGGGACTGCATATTTTTTTTATTATAAAAGCAGACTAGACAGTAGGGGCATTGTTGGGGACAGGAATGGATGCAGTAGTATTTGTCTCTGACTTCTCGGAGGCCGATGAGGCACATACCGAACTTCCCATTTTGGGTTCCATCGTGCTACAAGTGCATCTCAATAAATTAGAATATCATAAAAAAGTTACTTTATTTCAGTAATTCAATACAAAAAGGGAAACACAGTATATTATATAGAGTCATTACACACAGAGGGATCTATTTCTATACACCGTGTACAGAATTATTAGGCAAGTTGTGTTTTAGCGGATTTGTTTTATTATTGATCAACAACTATGTTCTCAATCAACCCAAAAGACTCATAAATATCAAAGCTTAATACTGTTGGAAGTTGTTGTGTTTTTTTTTTAGATTTGGCTATCTTAGGAGGATATCTGTTTTTGCAGGTGACTATTACTGTGCAGAATTATTAGGCAACTTAATAAAAACCAAATATATTCCCATCTCACTTGCTTATTTTCACCAGGTAAACCAATATAACTGCACAAAATTTAGAAATAAACATTTCTGACATGCAAAAACAAAACCCCAAAAAATTAGTGACCAATCTAGCCACCTTTCTTTATGATGACACTCAGCAGCCGACCATCCATAGATTCTGTCATTGCTTGATCTGTTTACGATCAACATTGCGTGCAGCAGCCACCACAGCCTCCAGACACTGCTCTGAGAGGTGGACTGTTTTCCTTCCCTGTAGATCTTACATTTTACGAGGGACCACAGGTTCTCTATGGGGTTCAGATCAGGTGAACAAGGGGGCCATGTCATTATTTTTTCATCTTTTAGACCTTTACTGGCCAGCCACACTGTGGAGTAGTTGGATGCATGTGATGGAGCATTGTCCTGCATGAAAATCATGTTTTTCTTGAACGATATCGACTTCTTCCTGTACCACTGCTTGAAGAAGTTGTCTTCCAGAAACTGGCAGTAGGTCTGGGAGTTGAGCTTCACTCCATCCTCAACCCGAAAAGGTCCCACAAGTTCATCTTTGATGATACAGCCCATACCAGTACCCCACCTCCACCTTGCTGGCATCTGAGTCGGAGTGGAGCTCTCTGCCCTTTACTGATCCAGCCTCTGGCCCATCTATCTGGCCCATCAAGAGTCACTCTCATTTCATCAGTCCATAAGACCTTTGAAAAATCAGCCTGAAGATATTTTCTTGGCCCAGTCTTGACGTTTTATCTTATGTTTCTTGGTCAGAGGTGGTGGTTTTTCAGCCTTCCTTACCTTGTCCATGTCCCTGAGTATGGCACACCTTGTGCTTTTTGATACTCCAGTAACGTTGCAGCTCTGAAATATGGACAAACTGGTGGCAAATGGCATCTTGGCAGCTTCACGCTTGATTTTCCTTAATTCATGGGCCGTTATTTGGCGCCTTTTTTGCCCAACATGTTTCTTGCGACCCTGTTGGATATTTGCCATGAACGCTTGATTGTTCGGTGATCACGCTTCAAAAGTTTGGCAATTTCAAGACTGCTGCATCCCTCTGCAACACATCTCACAATTTTGGACTTTTCAGAGCCCGTCAAATCTCTCTTCTGACCCATTTTGCCAAAGGAAAGGAAGTTGCCTAATAATTTAGCACCCCTTATATAGGGTGTTGATGTCATTACACCGCACCCCTCCTCATTACAGAGATGCACATCACCTGATTTACTTCATTGGTAGTTGGCTCTCAGCCTATACAGCTTGGAGTAGGACGACATGTATAAAAAGTATCATGGGATCAAAATATTAATTTGCCTAATAAGTCTGCACACAGTGTATATCATATAGTCATTACACACAGAGTGATCTATTTCAAGTGTTTATTTCTGTTAATGTTGATGATTATGGCTTACAGCTAATGAAAACTCAAAAGTCATTATCTCAGAAAATTAGAATAATTACCACAAAACACCTGCAAAGGCTTCCTAAGCATTTAAATGGTCCCTTAGTCTGGTTCTGTAGGCTATACAATCATGAGGAAGACTGATGACTTGACAGATGTCCTGAAGGCAGTCATTGACACACTCCACAAGGAGAGTAAGCCACAAAAGGTCATTGCTAAAGAAGCTGGCTGTTCACAGAGTGCTGTATTGAAGCATAATAATGGAAAATTGAGTGTAAGGAAAAAGTGTGGTAGAAAAAGGTGCACAAGCAACCGGGATAACTGCAGCCTTGATAGGATTGTTAATCAAAGGCAATTCAAAAATTTGTGGGAGATTCACAAGGAGTGGACGGCTGCTGGACGCAGTGCTTCAAGAGCCACCACACACAGACGTATCCTGGACATGGGCTAAAACTGTATCATTCATTGTGTCAAGCCACTCATGACCAAACCAGGCTCGGCAACCCGGCAAGGGGAGCCAAAATCAGGACCGAGGCCAGCCAGGAAATGGCTAAACCAAACCAACCTTCAGCCTGCAACCTCTCCTTCAAGACCTCCCAAATGGACTCATCAGCAGTAGCCATGGAAGCTCTTCAGGACGGCCGGGGTTACCCTATAGATATGCACACAACGCTGAAGCTACAAAAAGGCTAAGGGGGACTAATAACTGCAAAAGAGGAGGGAAACAAACCATAAAAATACCCCACAGTGACAACTAGGGATAAACTAAATAATGAAAGGTAACAGGACATGAAAGGACAACTGCCGGAATCAAGCAGCCCCAGTCTGCCATCTTCTGGAGAGAAGAAACATGACACCCTATTCTTTCACAACCAGCACTCACATAACTATTTATTAGAGTGTGACAAGACAAACATAGGGGATGATAAAACAAAAGGTTCTACCAACTATTAAGTTCTGTTTTTCTATTGTATCCAGTACTTATTTCATGTAATAAAATGCAAATTAATTATTTAAAAATCAAACAATGGGATTTTCTGGATTTTTTTTTATTCTGTCTGTCACAGTTGAATTTACCTACGATAAATATTATAGACCTCTAGATTCTTTGTAGGTGGGAAAACATGCAAAATTGGCAGTGTATCAAATACTTATTTTCCCCACTGTGTGTACATGGGTAATACATACAAAATATGTCAGCTTTGTAGACATGGGTATGGTAACCCCTTAACGACAGCGGGCAGTAAAATTACGTCCTAAATGTCATAATGTTACTGCCCGCGGTCCTCCGGCAGCAGCATGCTGCGATCGGCACACATCTCAGCTGATTTTCACAGCTGAGATGTGTGCCTGCTAGGCACGAGCAGAATCGTTATCTGCTCGTGCCGATTAACCCCTTAAATGGCGCTGTCAATAAGTGACAGCGCCGTTATAAGCGCGATCGCGGTAAAGTTTTACTTACTGCCCGATACCGGAAGTCACGTGACGCGATCACGTGACTTCCGATAGTTGTCATGGTAGCACAGGGTCATGCGATGACTCCTGTACTACACATGACTTGCTTTCACTTTCGCTGTGCCAGCGGCACAGCAAAAGAGAAAGAGAGCGTATCTGCTGTTTACAGTCTTCTAGCTGTGATCAGCAGATAGTGCAGAGCGATCGGATTGCTGATCGCAATAGCCCCCTAGGGGGACTAGTAAAATAAAAAAAAAAGTTAAAAAAAAAGTTTTAAAAAATTTAAAAAAAACAAAAAAACCTAAAAGTTCAAATCACCCCCAATCGCCCCATTGAAAATTAAAGGGTTAAAAAAATAAAAAATATACACACTTTGGTATCGCCGCGTTCAGAAACGCCCGCTCTATCAAAATATAAAATCAATTAATCTGGTCAGTATACGGCATAGCAGCAAAAAAATTCCAAACGCCAAAACGACGTTTTTTTGTCGCCACAACTTTTGCACAAAATGCAATAAGAGGCGATCAAAACGTAGCATCTGCGCAAAAATGGTACCGTTAAAAACGTCATCTCGAGACGCAAAAAGTAAGGCATCACTGAGCCATAGATCCTGAAAAATGAGAACACTACGGGTCACGGAATATGGCGTAAAACGTGTGCCACTTTTTTCGGACAAACTTCCGATTTTTTTTTAACCCCTTATATAAAAGTAAACCTATACATATTTGGTGTCTACGAACTCGCACTGACCTGAGGCATCATACCCACACATCACTTTTACCATATAGTGAACACAGTGAATAAAATATCTCAAAAACCATAGTGCTATCGCACTTTTTTTGCAATTTTTCTGCATTTGGAATTTTTTTGCCGTTTTCCAGTACACTATATGGTAAAACTGATGATTTAATTTAAAAGTACAGCTCGTTCCACAAAAAATGAGCCCTCACATGACCATATTGACTGAAAAATAAAAAAGTTACGTCTCTCAGAAAAAGAATGGCGAAAAAAAAAAAACGGAAAGCGAAAAATCGGCCGGTCGTGAAGGGGTTAAAATACCCATTCCATTTGTAGTCCTGTTTGTGGGATTGTTCTGCCAAACTTTGGACAGTAAGAAGGATCATATATAATTCCTGGTCTCCACATACAGAGACATGAGTAGCACACAATGTCTGAGGTAAAACATTCCTCTATGTGTGACGTAGATCACACAAATGGAGGAGCACACAATGTCTGACGTAAAACGTTCCTCTACATGTGATGTAGATGACACTACACTAGTACATAAGGCAGATAATGGAGGAGCACACAATATATGAGGTAAAACTTTCCTCTATGTGTGAAGTAGATGACACTAATGGAGAAGCAAATATGGCGCCCTGGACAAGCCAGGACATCACAGGTACAACAACACACCCTACACCCCGGTTAGGCACATCAGTCACACACAAATCCTTGTTGCCTCCCTCCAGGGGCTGATGTCCACACCAGGTGGGGTGGAGCCAGGCGGTTGGCTCCACCCACCGAGGAGTTCACAGTCCTGGAGGCGGGAAAAGGAAAGGAGAACAGGGAGAGTTGAGTTTGAGAGTCGAGGGAAGTGGTAGTGGAGCAGACTGGCCGTGTCCGGGTATGTGGCCCGGGCACAAGCAGCAAGGTTGGCAGATGGTGGTGACCATCTGCAGGCGAGGCCGATTGACGCACAACCGTAAGGACCGGGGACGGGCGGTGGCCCGCCGGTACCGGACCGGGGAGCGAAGAGAAGCTAGCACCATTCGGCAGGGCCTACGGACCCCGATCAGGCTTGGAGTCGCCGTTAAACTGGTCAAATCCGTCAGCGACGGGAACCTCCGGGGTTTCCCAGCAGCAAAGACCCGACTGAAGGCAACCGCTCAACCGTGAAGGGAAATACAGCTACCGCCACAGCTAGAGTTCCCAGGGCCAGAGCCTGCAGGCAAAAGGGGCTCCTCTGGCAACTACACCACTGGGGAGCGGGTCACCGGTGGGAAGCCATCGGGGCCGAGAACACAACAAAGGTGCAGGGAAAGGCAGTCACCGCCAACCTACCGGGAGTGACCACCACAGCCGTCTGTGAGACTCGTACATCCAGCCGTTTGTTTTACCAGAGACTCCGTGTGCGTTACTGGTTGAGTAAGTACCACCGTGCCGTCTGGCACTGCGCTGCCCCGCGACCCTGCACCTGGCCAAACCCCGCAACCCACCTTACAGACAACAACTCCGGGCCCTGGGACTGCCAAAAATTCCCCTACCCACGGAGGGGAGAGAAACATCTCAGCTGCTCCCTGCCATCGCTCCCGGGATCCCCGTAGAGAGCAGCGGTGGTGCCCCAACCTCACCACACACTGTGGGTGGCGTCACAAACCAACATCCCAAACACCAACCAACCACCCCTTTCACTCACGGGCGAGGAGCGCCGCTCGAGTCCCCGGATCCGGCCCAATGCTCGAGCCACTGAGCAGC
The DNA here is from genome assembly GCF_048569485.1 of Anomaloglossus baeobatrachus. Lineage (NCBI taxonomy): Eukaryota > Metazoa > Chordata > Amphibia > Anura > Aromobatidae > Anomaloglossus > Anomaloglossus baeobatrachus. The sequence goes on from NC_134363.1 coordinate 47,996,535, forward strand.
AGCAGCGCCGGACCCGAGCGTGGTGAGCGCAGCGCCCCGCCGCCCGCGACACACACAATGTCTGAGCTAAAATGTTCCTCTATATGTGATGTAGATGACACTACACTAGTACCTAAGGCAGATAATGGAGGAGCACACAATGTCTGAGGTAAAACTTTCCTCTACTTGTGATGTAGATTACACTACACTAGTACATAAGGCAGATAATGGAGGAGCACACAATGTCTGAGGTAAAACTTTCCTCTATGTGTGACGTAGATGACACTAATAGAGGAGCACACAATGTCTGAGCTAAAATGTTCCTCTATATGTGATGTAGATGACACTACACTAGTCCATAAGGCAGATAATGGAGGAGCACACAATGACGTAAAATGTTCCTCTATATGTGATGTGGATGACACTACACTAGTATATAACGCAAATAATGGAGGAGTACATGGTCTGAGCTTTCCTCTATATGTGATCAGTGTCAGACTGGCAACCAGAGAAACCGCCAGTAATACCAGACCTTTCGGCAGTTACCTGCATTGAACTCTGGAGCTCTCACCTGAGCTCTCACCAGAGCTTTGGAGTTCAGCCCGGCCTGTCCGCAGCTGTCATGAACTGAACCGCAATCACTGAGGAATCAGTTGGCGCTCGCGGTTCAGTCCTGCAAACCCTGAGTTCAGTCCAGGCTGCACTCCAGAGCTCAGGTGAGAGCTCCGGAGTTCAATGCAGGTAACCGCAGCCAGGCCTTTTATTACTGGCGGTTTCTCTGGTAGCCAGTCCGACACTGTATATGATGTAGACTTTGCATGATTGCTTAGGAAGAAAAACAAAGCTTCTTGTTTTATAGATGTTAGGTAAAATGTCAAAATGCATAATACAGCAACTGTGCTATGTACGTCATCTGCAAGATATACTTGCCACATACTCCCATATATTTATATCTGTACCCACACAAGCTTTGGGTTTGTGGTACACCAATAAATGTATCTCTATAGTGATCATATTCAGTTGAAACCAGAAGTTTCCATATACTATCTATAAAGACACATCTGCAGGTTTTTCCCTCCGGTCTCTATAAAGACACATCTGCAGGTTTTTCTCCTCCCTCTCTATAAAGACACATCTGCAGGTTTTTCTCACTATCTGACATGAAATCAGAATACAACTTTCCTGTTTTAGGTCAGTTAGGAACCAAAATTATCTATATTTGCCAAATGCCAGAATAATGAGAGAGAATGTTTTAAGGCATTATTATCACTTTCTGCAAAGTCAAACGTTTATATACACTAAGTATTATGCCTTTAAACAATATGGGACAGCCTATATGATGATGTCATGTCTTTGGAAGCATATGATAGGTTTACTGGCAACATCTGAGTTAGAGACACACCTGTGGATGTATTATAATGCACACCTGAAACACACGGCTTCTTTGTGTAGCATCATGGGAAAGTCAAAAGAAATCAGCCAAGATCTCAGGAAGAGAATTGTGGACTTGCACAAGTCTGGTTCATCCTGGGGTGCAATTTCCAGACACCTGATGGTGCCTCGTTCATCTGTACAAACAATTTTAGGCAAGTACAAACAAGATGGGAATGTCCAGCCATCACACCACTCAGGAAGGAGATGAGTTCTGTGTACTAGAGATGAAAGTGCTTATGTCAGACATGTGTATATCAACCCAAGAACAAAAGCAAAACACCTTGTGAAGATGCTGGCGGAAGCTGGTAAGATTGTGTCATTATCTACAGTGAAACGAGTACTGTATCAACATGGGCTGAAAGGAAACTCTGACAGGAAGAAGCCATTACTCCAAAAAAAACAGAAAAAAGACAGATTAAGGTTTGCAAATGCACACAGGAACAAAGACCTTAATTGTTGGAGACTTGTCCTGTGGTTTGCCGAAATTAAAATTGAACTGTTTGGACATAGTGACCATCGTTACTTTTGGAGGAAAGAAAGAAGCTTTGAAGCTTAAGAACACCATCCCAACTGTCAAACACGGGGCGGCAGCATCATGTTGGGTTGTTTTGCTGCAGGAGGCACTGGTGCACTTCACAAAATAGATGGCATCATGAGGAAAGAAGATTATGTAGCAATACTGAAGAACATCTCAAGACATCAGCCAGGAACTGACGCAATAAATCAGGGGGGCTACTTATCATCAATGACATGGAGATTATCAATGACATGTAGATTATATCGGCCTCCTGATGAACCGCAAGGGGAAACGCGTTGAGGCTTGAGGCTTAGTTCCTGCACATCAGAATGATAAGTAGCCCCCTTGATTTATTGCGCCCTGTTTTGTGAGCACTATTTAGCACTTTATTAATAGGCATGTGCACTTTTTTCTGTTGAGTTATAGTGAGTCAGGGGAGGTAAGAGAAAGTCGACGACGAGTGGGGGCGCCATATTGACTACTGTATTTTTCGGACCATAAGACGCACTTTTTTTCCCCCAAATGTTGGAGGTAAGTGTGGGGGTGCGTCTAATGGTCTGAATGTAGGGCATGGCTGCGGGGAATGAGGGTGCTGCGGTGGAGCGGGTCATCGGGGGCACGAGCAGGCAGCAGCGCCTGCCGTGACCACATGGCTGTGGTCACGGCAGGCGCTGTGCGCACATGTGTCTTCACAGCCGCGTCGGCAGACTGGAGGACAATACATCGCAGTGCTGCAGGGAACGTGGCCGGCTCAACACAGCACTGCCGGCACAGACAGGAAAAGGAGCGACGCTGCGTGGAATGAGGAAAGGTGAGTGTAAACGTTTATTTTTTTGTGTGTGCCGCAGGATGGGGGTATATGAGCAGATGAGCAGGATGATGGGGGTATATGAGCAGGATGATGGGGCCATATACCAGGATGATGGGAGTATATGAACAGGATGATGGGGCCATATACCAGGATGATGGGAGTATATGAACAGGATGATGGCATATAGTAGGATGATGATGGAATATAGCAGGATGATGGGGGTATATGAGTAGGATGATGGGGGTATATGAGCAGGATGATGGCGTATATGAGCAGGATGATGGCGTATATAGCAGGATGGGAGCACATACCAGGATGCAGTATATAACAAGATGGGGCTATACCAGGATGAGGGACATAAATATATACACAAGGCAGGAGGATCATTACCAGAATGGGGTATCTTAGTAGAGAATTTGGGGATATTACCCCCATAATAGTGTCAGCAGCAGATCCTCGCCCCATAACAGTGTGTCATGACCACATTTTTTGCTTAAAATTTTATTTTCCTATTTTCCTTCTCTAAAACCAGGGTGCGTCTTATGGTCCGGTGCGTCTTATAGTCCGAAAAATACAGTATATAGGGTGCCGACCTCCGCTGTTAGGTAGTATACAGGAGGGAGACTTCTACTGTAGGGCATTTATTAGCTCTCCTCCCTCATCTGTGCCCTAGTGAGTGTGTCTCCCTTTGGTATTGCTTTTGTTTGAATAATCTACTATTGTCTTGTATTTTTTTGACAACCTACAGTCTGTCTTCCGTCCACATCAGTCTCTAGCTCCATGTATACCAGCATGTTCATATTGCTCTCCAGTGTACTGGCGACCCATTTTGCATTATCCATGTAATGGTGTTACTTGGTGATACATTGACCCACCGTCATAGGATATTGCCGCTCCTTTTCATGATACTTGATTCATTAAAATACGCTGTTATCCATGGACTTTGGTTCATGGTATGTACACTCAATCTGCCGCTCTATGTACACTAGTACGGTTATACTGCCTTGAGTTTATTGGCGATCTACTCGCATTACTTATATAACAGTGTTGGTGATGTTTTGATCCTCCTTCACAGGATATTGCTGCTCCCCTTTATGGTATTTGATTCATAGGAACACATTGTGACATTTTACGGATTTTGCTCGATTGTATGCATATGTGCAATTGTACATCCATATATATAACTACGTTTTGTATGTACATTTTTTCTACTGCTTCCCATTACCATGGATACCCTGGTTCAGCTCTGCTCAGAGTGTGTTGTCCTTCATGTTTTTAAATGCTTTTATCTCTGTGTGTTTTGAATAAAGCCTTACTTTATAAACCTTCATTATTGTAGCAGGTGTGCCCCTGTTTTGTATGCGGTTTCTTTCCTCTCCTTTCCCCTACTTTTCCAGCATCCATCTGTTAGCAGGCTGTGGGACTTGGCAAATGCCACACGTTTTTTTAATTGCCTTTTCTTCAGTGCTAGCTTCTGGGCACTGATTCGACCATGGAGGCCATTTCGAGACAGAATCCTACAAAGTGTTCTAGTTGACACAGGGACTTGAGGTGACCAGGCCTTTTGGAGCTCTGCTGCAGTGGAAGAGGGGCTGGCTTTGGATTTTCTAACCATCAAACGTTCCACTGGGCAGTTGTCTTGCGGGGTCTGACGGACCTGGGCTTGTCAAAAACATCTCCAGTCTCTTCAAATCTTTTTTTAATTTTTGGTACTTGACACTGAGACACATTAAAGGTGCCAGCCACCTCTGCAGTGGATCTGATCTTCAGCCTCTTAATAATCAAGGCTTTGGTCGTTGGGTGGATTTTTGGCATGTTGTCAGAGGTCAAGTTGCAGTTCAAGTAAAGGTCTGGGGTGCTGGGTTTCTTTTTATACACACCCACTAATTAACCGATCATTTGGTGAGTACAGGTGAGGATGTAAACTAGGATTGGGTGCATTATATGACAAGGTGACAAAACTTTTGTCTTCCCAAAATCTGACCATTTTCTTCATTAAATGATCAATATTTCAGCTTTGCCGCAACTTTATTTTCATAATCTAAACCAAATTTGGGAGGGTTTCAGCTTTCAAAAGAGTAATTTATGAAACCAATGGATGAATTTAAAGTCAGGTTAAAAGCTTTTATTTACATAACATGGACAAGCGACAGAACTTCTGTCAAGGACTATAGACGAAGAGAGAATCCAGTAATTGGACGCCTTTTCGTAGAATGAGGGAAGCGCTTACCCCATGGGTTAACCCCTGTCTTCCGGAGCTGATCTCTATGGAGAAAGGTAACAGGAACCTGACTGTGTGTGTCCTGTTGGGACCCGGTCGCTCTCAGCCCTTAGCCACATTGAGGCCTATTTTAGACCCATGGTAAGGTTTTAATATTAGAGAGTGTAGGTACTATCCCAACTGTGTACACCTTGACGTTTGGTGGGATAGCTTTATGCTTTTTTTGATCAAAAACAGTGTTTACTAAGTACCCTATGTTTATATGCACTATGCTTTTATTCAGTTACAGCAGGGTATGTTTTCACAATTTTTTCCTTGGTTTCTCTTTGTCTCATGGCCAGTGTGAACATGGTCTCACAAGTTCCATGTATACCATCTCATACTCCGGCTCACTTTTTTGCTTTTAGGAACTTTTTATGGTAGTCCCCTTGAGATTATTTAGAAACAATGAATCCTAATACACCAAAACAAAAACTAATTATGAATTTGTATACATATAAGTAGAATATTCTAAACCTACAGCACAAAAAACAGTTATAGACTATAATTATTTTAATCACTGTTTTATTTTCTTGATACTTCTTATCCGAGCATACACCTAGAAAGACAAACGCTCATAGTACTTTAAATTATATATACACCAAGCTGCATACGATGTTCACTAACATATGCAAACTAAATGGTATATGTGTGCAAATAATGCTCATTCTGACCCTGAAAACAATGACAATAGATTATACATCAAAGCTAATTCAACAAAAAACAGATTAATTATATTGAAGAATCAATTTTATTGTTGAGACCCTTAGGGAACCTAATTTCCAACATAAAAATCCAAAAAGACTCCTGATTCAGGATCTTACGTCTCAGATCACCACCCATTGTTCCTGATGACTTTTTCATTCCCCGACAAACTAAAGCCAGACACATCTATGGAGGAAATGTTTTGAAACTGCAGATAATCCCACTGTATTATCTGTGTTAAGGCCGCTTTACACGCAACGACATCGTTAACGAGATGTCGTTGGGGTCACGGAATTCGTGACGCACATCCGGCCTCGTTAGCGATGTCGTTGCGTGTGACACGTACAAGCGACCGCTAATGATCAAAAATACTCACCTAATCGTTGATCGTTGACACGGCGTTCAAATCCCAAATATCGTTGATGGTGCTGGACGCAGGTTGTTTGTCGTTCCTGAGGCAGCACACATCGCTACGTGTAACACCCCAGGAAAGATGAACAACACTTTACCGGCGTCCTCCGGCAACGAGGTGGGCGTGACTTTCATGCGGCTACTCTCCGCCCCTCCGCTTCTATTGGACGCCTGTCGTGTGACGTCGCTGTGACGCTGCACAAACCACCCCCTTAGAAAAGAGGCTGTTCGCCGCCCACAGCGACATCGCTAGGAAGGTAAGTATGTGTGACGGGTACTAGCGATATTGTGCGCCACGGGCAGCGATTTGCCCATGACGCACAAACGACGGGGCTAGCAATGTCGCAGCGTGTAAAGCCCCTTTACTATGTGATAGATGACGTCAAATCCTTTTCTTTAATGGGCCCGATGTGCAGCCCACATATTGCAACTTGCCCAAAGTGCATTCTACCAAATATATTACATTAGCAGTGCAACAGTTAATAAAGTCTAAGCGGAAAACTTTTCTCATTGCGGAGACCTGACAAAGTGGTTCAGATTGTCTGTTCAGGGAGGAAGGAGACAAACCCTAGTGCCACCTACTGGCCAAAAGAAATCGGTATCTCTGGATGTAGTTTGTGTGTCTGTGTGTGTGAGCGATCTGATGTGTGATTGTGTATACAAGTTGATGTGTGATTGTCTGTGTTCTTTGATGTGTGTGTGCGATCTGATTGTGTGCAGGGTGTGTGATCTGATTGTGTGCAGGGTGTGCAATCTGATTGTTTGCAGGGTGTGTGATCTGATTCTGTGCAGGGTGTGTGATCTGATTCTGTGCAGGGTGTGTGATCTGATTCTGTGCAGGGAGTGTGATCTGATTGTGTGCAGGGTGTGTGATCTGATTGTGTGCAGGGTGTGTGATCTGATTCTGTGCAGGGTGTGTGATCTGATTGTGTGCAGGGAGTGTGAACTGATTGTGTGCAGGGAGTGTGATCTGATTGTGTGCAGGGTGTGTGATCTGATTGTGTGCAGGGTGTGTGATCTGATTGTGTGCAGGGAGTGTGATCTGATTGTGTGCAGGGTGTGTGATCTGATTGTGTGCAGGGAGTGTGATCTGATTGTGTGCAGGGAGTGTGATCTGATTGTGTGCAGGGTGTGTGATCTGATTGTGTGCAGGGTGTGTGATCTGATTCTGTGCAGGGTGTGTGATCTGATTGTGTGCAGGGTGTGTGATCTGATTGTGTGCAGGGAGTGTGATCTGATTGTGTGCAGGGTGTGTGATCTGATTCTGTGCAGGGTGTGTGGTCTGATTGTGTGCGCAGTGTGTTTTGTGCATGATCTGATGTATGATTGTGTGTGTGTTCTGATTTGTGTGCGATCTGATGTATGTGGGTGTACAATCACTACGGGTCCTCCCGCTCAGCGTCTGGTGAGTGTGATTGTGGGGTTCCCCCGCTGTCTATAATGAAGAGTCCTGCAGTATCTTTAACCATTTAGCTGCATGGACACTTCATTATTGAACCGTGACTAGGGCCTATTTTTGAGGTAGGGTTTATATTTAAGCCTTGCTCCAAAAATACTGAAAAGGCCGCAGGACAGGTGACCATTGAAGTTAGTATTATTATTGTTGTTATTGTTTGCTTGCCTTCTATGGTTCAGCAAAATCCGTGCACCCATTTTGCTGAATCTGAATTCGCATGGAGCCAGTTTCAAATAAATGGTGATTTTATTTTGATCCCCTTCCCCCCCCCACCCGAAAAAAATTCTACCTAAAACTGCACAATTCAAATTTTAGGTTCTCTATAAAAGGAATCAGTCATCAGGTTTTTGCTATGTAATCTGAGAACAGCATGATGTAGGAGAGATAATTTACTGCTGATTAAAACAAATATAGTATTGAAATCTTCAGCACACAGCTTATTAAGTAATAATTTCTGGAATCAAGATCTTTTGCTCCTACATTATGATGCTCTCAGATTACATAGCAAAAACTTGCTGACAGATTCCCTTCAATAAGGTAAATACTGTATGTTTCCAACATGTAGAATGAAAAATTGGGGACCTCTAAGACCTTCCCAACAACATAACCTCAAAATGACAGTTTTTAGCTATGGTTTTGATGAACTTGGACTAGTGGTAAGTGTACATTATTGCGGTCTACTAACTTTTTCACCATTATTTTTTTAGGAGTTCAATTTCTGTCATGTAACCCATCATGAGAGCCTCTTTTTCAAGAATATGTGCGGTTTTGGTGACATTGATCCTTGTGATTAGCACATACCTCCATCATTTCGGAAGAAGACATGTAACGACCAGATCTACAATGACCAGATCTACAACGGCCAGATCTACAAATGATACAATAATATGGACTGCGCATCCTAGCGCACGTTTAGGAAACAAGATGGGAGAATATGCGGCTCTTTACGCCTTGGCAAAGCTTAATGGTCATCAAGCCTATGTTTTACCTCAGATGCAAAGGGAGCTTGGGAATATCTTTAAGATATCGTTGCCTGTTCTTCCTCAGGCAGTTGCTGATTCCATCAAATGGAAGGAATACACACTGAAGGATTGGATGTCCCCAGAATATCGAAACATTTCTGGACAATACGTGAAACTTTTTGGGACTCCGTGTTCGTGGACCTTCTATCACCACATAAGAGAAGAGATTCTACGAGAGTTCTCTTTTCACGATAGTATCAAAAAGGAGGCAAATTCAATCTTGGAAAGGTTGAAAGGGCCTAAGGTTAATGTGACTTATGTTGGGGTTCATGTTCGTAGAGGAGATTACGTAAAGGTGATGCGTGATATAAGGAGAGGAGTAGTCGCGGACAAAAATTACCTACAACAAGCGATGGACTATTTTAGGTGGAAGTATGACAACCCGTTCTTTCTGGTGACCAGTAATGAGATGGACTGGTGTAAGAACAACATTGATCATTCACTAGGTGACGTCCACTTTGTTGGAGATGGTCAAGAAGGGTCTCCTGCCCGTGATTTTGCCCTCTTGGCTCATTGTAACCACACCATCATGACCATTGGGACATTTGGATACTGGGCTGCTTACTTGGTAGGAGGTGAAACGATTTACCTAACAAACTTCACGTTACCAGATTCTCCTTATCTAAACATTTTCAAGTATTCTGCTGCTTTTCTTCCAGAATGGATTGGTATTCCCGCGGATCTCTCTACCCTTATGCAAAAAGGACAATGAACATAGTGAAATGTTATAATAGTAGGATCCATGAGATGTTTGCATAATCCCAAATTGACTTCTTGGTGTCATGGACTCATGGTCACATGAATTGCTCTTTATATTTACACTAGCTGTACTACCCGCCTTCGCCCGGGTTAATAACTACGGTTAACAAAATAGAATGTATTAACAAAAATGTATTCTGCACACAAACACCACAAAACAAATATATCTCTGTCTCTCTCTCTATCTCTTTGACTGTCTGTCTCTTTCCCTGTCTGTCTCTGACTGTCTCAATCTCTTTCCCTGTGTGTCTATCTATCTCTTTCCCTGTCTGTCTATCTATCTCTGTCACTTTCCCTGCCTGTCACTTTCCCTGTCTGTCTCTTTCCCTGTCTGTCTCTTTCCCTCTCTTTCCCTGTCTGTCTCTTTCCCTCTCTTTCCCTGTCTGTCTCTTTCCCTCTTTCCCTCTGTCCCTTTCCCTGTGTCTGTCTCTTTGTCTGTCTCTTTACCTGTCTTTGTCTGTCTCTTACCCTGTCTGTCTCTTTTCCTCTCTTTCCCTATCTGTCTGTTTCCCTGTGTCTGTCTCTTTGTCTGTGTCTGTCTCTTTACTTGTCTGTGTCTGTCTCTTAACCTGTCTCTCTCTTTCCCTCTCTTTCCCTGTCAGTCTGTCTCTTTGTCTGTGTATGTCTCTTTGTGTCTGTCTCTTACCCTGTCTATGTCTGTTTCTTACCCTTTCTATGTCTGCCTCTTTCCCTGTCTGTGTCTGTCTCTTTCCCTGGCTGCATTGTGACACGCCAACATTCCATTTAAGGGCGTGGCTGCGAATTCTTCTGAAGTTCTGGCTGCAGTGTGGCTCTGAGCTCCATTCGCTTTAATGGAGGCAGGTTTTTTGGTGAATAACTGTAAAGCGCAGGGTTAAAATTTTCCCTCAAAACATAGCCTATGACGCTCTCTGGGTCCAGAAGTGTGAGTGTGCAAAATTTTGTGGCTGTAGCTGTGACGGTGCAGATGCCAATCCCGGACATACACACACACACACACACACACACACACACACACATGCACACATTCAGCTTTATATATTAGACTAGCTGTACTACCCGGCTTCGCCTGGGTTAATAACTGTTGTTAACAAAATAGAATGTATTAACATTCCTGGGATAGAATGTATAAATATAATATATTAATGCCCGGGATAGTAACTGTCTCTCTGCTTCTCTCCCATTCTCTGTCTGTCTCCCCCTCTGTATATATCTCTCTGTCTCTCTCTCTATCTTTGTCTGTCTGTCTCTTTCCCTGTCTCTATCTCTATCTCTTTGTCTGTCTGTCTCTTTCTCCGTCTGTCTCAATAACTTTCCGTGTCTGTCTGTCTATCTATCTCTTTCCTTGTCTGTCTATCTATCTCTGTCACTTTCCCTGTCTCTTTCCCTCTCTTTCTCTGTCTGTCTGTTTCCCTGTGTCTGTCTCTGTCTCTTTGTCTGTGTCTGTCTCTTTACCTGTCTGTGTCTGTCTGTTAACCTGTCTCTCTCTTTCCCTGCCTGTCTCTTTCCCTGTCAGTCTGTCTCTTTGTCTGTCTATTTGTGTCTGTCTCTTACCTTGTCTATGTCTGTTTCTTACCCTGTCTGTGTCTGTCTCTTTCCCTGGCTGCATTGTGACACGCCAACATTCCATATAAGGGCGTGGCTGCGCATTCTTCTGAAGTTCTGGCTGCACTGTGGCTCCCAGCTCCATTCGCTTTAATGCAGGCAGGTTTTTTGGTGAATAACTGTAAAGCGCGGGGTTAAAATTTCCCCTCCAAACATAGCCTATGACGCTCTCGGGGTCCAGAAGTGTGAGTGTGCAAAATTTTGTGGCTGTAGCTGCGACGGTGCAGATGCCAATCCCGGACATACACACATACATACATACACACACATACATACATACATACATAAACACATTCAGCTTTATATATTAGATAGTTCTATATACAGATGCAACAATCGTCATTCCACGAGCTACTCTGTAAACGTACAGCGTCATGGACACGTTGTGCTATTAGCGAAATGGCAGTATTTATATTAAAATGAGGGGGAAAAAACATAAATATACAATATACAATCCAGAAACAGGCACTGCCCTGAGATAGGAGTTCAAAGGGAACCTGTCATCCGAAATTTTGCTTTCAACCTAAAAGTTTCCCCCTCTGCAGCTCGTGGGCTGCATTCTAGTAAGGTTTCTATACTTTTTGGGCCCCTTTTAAACCAAAATAAATACTTTATAAAGTTGTACCTTTTGGTATGAAAATCTTGTAAATTCTCCATGGGGGCGGGCTGTCTGGTGTCCGTTGCTGTCCCTTACGCCGTCCCCCCACGCTCCAAATCATCCCTCAGGACGCCGCCCACTGCGCCTGAGGTCTCGTGCACGCCAGGACACCTGGTAATGTGGTCGCAGGCTCGAGAGTATGGGCGGCGCTGTGATTGCATCGCAAGTGCCCGTCCATACTCTCGTGGCCGCGCTCTCCCCTCTGTAGGTCGTTCAGATCCTTTCCGCTTCTCCTGTGCTGTGCTGCTCCGCTCCTCCCATCTATTTCCTGCTGCAGGGTACGATGGGAAGGAGGTGACATCTGGTCATTTGGCTGGCGCATAACGCTGGAGGAAGAGGGGATAGTGCGGTCACAAGGTTATGGGCGGCACTTGCTGATGACACTCACAGCACCGCCCATAACCTTGTGCCTGCGCAAAACGTCACCAGCGGTCACACGTGCACGCAGTGCACAGTCCCGCTACAGTCGCACAGCGCATGCGCGGGACCTCGGGCGCCCAGGGGCGGCGTCCTGAGGTTTGAAATTCAGCGTTCGGGGGCGGCGTAAATCGGCAGGAGGACAGTAACGGTCACCAGAGAGCCCGCCCCCATGGATAATTTACGAAATTTACATACGAAAAGGTACAACTTTATAAAGTATTTATTTTGGTATAAAAGGGGCCAGAAAAACTAGCGGAACCTGCTAGAATGCAGCCCAGGAGCTGCAGAAGGGGAAACTTTTAGGTTTATAGCTAAATTTCTGATGACAGGTTCCCTTTAAGTGATAAAAAAGAATGTTATTAAACTCCTTTCCTGTGTCTCAGTTTCTTATTTTTTTGTTATTAATATACAATCAAGAAACAGGCGCTATCCTGGGAGAGGCGTTTCCGCGATAAAAAAGGCATTTTATTAAAAAGTATTTTAAAAAAACAACGCGTTTTGGTCCCCTTTCCTTTGTCTAGTTTCTTATTTTTTTCTTTTTTTATCCCTTCTCTTTCCTCTATTTTTTTTTTATTTTATTTTTATTTATTTTTCTTGCTTCTTTGTGCCTATGTTCTATTACAGACGTCTTGATTATGTGAAATGGTTGTACTTGAACTCTGTGGGACATAAATTTATTCTATTTTGATAATATGTTGTTTTATCTATTACTCTTTACTCTACTGAATATCTGTCACAGGTGTGTCACGCTTGCCAGACAAATCAATTAAGAAATTACGTCTGGAACACCATTCTAAGTCTGAACTGGGTGCACCGCTTGACAGACAGTCCTGTAGTTTACAGGAGTAGAAGGTCGCAGCGTCACAAACTGCTCTCTGACTTTCCCTTTTTCCCTGCTTGGGGTTAATCCCTTTCTGTTTAGGACCCTGCGGATTTCCTCACCTTTTCAGCTGTTAATGATTTCACTTCCCTTTGTGTCTTTAAATTCCCTCTTTCCTCCTTACTCTGCTAGTGATAGGTCTAAGAGTCACGCACCCCACCCAAAGTGATCCACACACATTGACTATTTCTGGCCCCCTCGGCCCGGTGTTTGTACCATCCTTCAACTTAGCAATTTAGCAGAGCTGAGCTTGTAGCAAATATCAATGTCTTCTAACTGTTTCAGGGACGTGATGTAACAGAGCTTGGTTTGTCACAGAGTCCACGGTAAAGTTGATGGTAATATTGCCCATTGTCCCACAGTTTAGCCGAATTGAGTTTGTCTAGTAAGAAGCAGTCCACGGTAATGACATGGACCCCATAGCCTAAAAGATAATATCTCTTTGCTGGAGGTCTTGTGATGTCAAAGGGGCACTACACAATCTTGGCAACCCAACAGACCAAGGAATAAAGAGAGCTGGTGGAAAGAGAAAGGGCCAGGACGGGTGAGTAAAAAATTGTAAACCAAACCGTAAGGAATAAACTCTAATCTAAACTGGTGGAGTCCATACACTGTGAAAAGTATACTGTGAAACTTTTTAAGATCTGTTGCACCCTCTGATGTCCACTATGGGAAATGTCACCAGTATTCTTCCGGATTTTATCCTCAGATTACAAAAAAATCGAATAATATAAACCAATATCATTGAGCCTAAATCCAAGTTGTAGCCAGTTAAGGACATTAGGGAGCAGACCATGGGGGCAAAAGTGGGGCCATAGATGGGTCAACATTAATATGTGAGGGCCAGAATTAGGGGGCATGACTTATGGAAGCCAGAATTGGGGGACTTTACAATATGGGGCCGGAATTAGGAGCTATAATTTATGGGAGCTAAAATTGTGTGTCATTATGAAATTATGACAATTTGTGGGCCACATAAGTACAGGGGTACCACTTGTTGAGGGACAGAATTGAGGGATATAATTTATGGGCAACAGAATTGGGGGACATTATTATATATGGAGCCACATATGGGGGCATACTATATGGGGACCAGAATTGGGGAACATTATTAGAAGATGGAGGCTATGTAGGTAAGCTTTATTAATTTAAGGGGGCCAGAATTGGAGGACATTATTACAATATGGGGGCACACTTTATGGGGGCCAGAATACAACATGAAGGCCATGTAGGTAAGCATTATTATTTTCAAGGGGCGAGAATTGGGGGACATTATTACAATATGGAGGCCATGTAGATAAGCATTATTAACTTAAGGGGGGAAAAATTGAGGGACATTATTACAATATGGAGGCCATGTAGGTAAGCTTTATTAATTTAAGGGGGCCAGAATTAGGGGACATTATTACAAAATGGAAGCCATGTAAATAAGCATTATTAATTTAAGGGGAGCAAAATGGGGGGACATTATTACAATACGGAGGCCATGCAGGTAAGCATTATTATTTTGAGGGGTAGGGAATTGAGGGACATTATTATAATATGGAGCCACTTATGGGGGCATACTTTATGGGGGCCAGAATTGAGGGACATTATTACAATATGGAGGCCATGTAGGTAAGCATTATTATTTTAAGGGGGCCAGAACTGGGGGACATTATGAAAATATGGGGCCACTTATGGGGGCATACTTTAGGGGGGCCAGAATTGGGGGACATTATTACAATATGGAGGCCATGCAGGTAAGCATTATTAACTTAAGGGGGCCAGAATTGGGGGCAATTATTACAATATGGAGGCCTTGCAGGTAAGCATTATTAACTTAAGGGGGCCAGAATTGGGTGCAATTATTACAATATGGAGGCCATGCAGGTAAGCATTATTAACTTAAGGGGGCCAGAATTGGGGGCAATTATTACAATATGGAGGTGTCGCGGGCGGGGAGGAGGGTGTCAGCACACTACGCTCACCCCTTCTGCTCGGGTCCGGCGGCTGCTGCTCAGTGGTGGCTCGAGCGGTGGGCCGGATCCCGGGGGTTTCTCGAGCGGCACTCCTCGCCCGTGAGTGAAAGGGGTTTGTTGGGTGTGGGAAGTATTTATTGTCCGTGACGCCACCCACGGTTGTGGTGATTTCACCACCGCTGCTCAGTATGGGGATCCCGGGGATGGTGATGCGGAGCAGCCAGGTGTTGCGTTGCCCCTCCGTGGGTAGGGGTTGGTGATCCCGGGGCCCGGTGATGGTGAGGGAGGTGCAGGGCCTGGTGGGCGCAGGGACGCGGGGGCAGCGCTGTGCCTTGCGGCACTGTAGTACTCACTCAGCCTGAGACGTTGACACAGTTTTTACGGTAAACCAAACGGCTGGATAGACGGTCCCACGGACGGCTGCACTTGCTCTCCCAGTAGGTGACGGTGATGTCCCTCTTCCTTGCACCTTTGTGTACTTGTTGGTTGCGATGGGTCCCCACCGGTAACCCGCTCCCCGGCTTCCAGCTGGACCGGAGGAGCTCTACTCTTTGCCCGCAGGCGCTGGCCCTAAGAAACTGGTGCCTTGGCGGTGGCGGTGTCTCTTCTACTCTGGTTGGGCTGTTGCCTTCAATCGGGACTTGGTTGTTGGGGGATCTACGTCCCCGTCACTGACGGATTTGGCAAATTATGGCGACTCCAAGCCTTGCCGGGGTCCGAGAGGCCCCTGCCCTGGTGCTGACTGTCCTTCGGAACACTGCTCCAGACCGCCGGGCACACAGCCTCCGGGGTCCTTCCAGGAACTTCCAAATGGTCCCCCTCCCGACAGTCACCGCCGTTGCTGACCTTGCTGACCTGGTCCTACACACAGCTGGACCCTTCAGGCTTTCTTTCTTTCCTGTCACCTAACTTGCTTTCCTCCTTTACCACTTTTCTACTTTCACTTTCACTTCCTTAGCTCATCTTAGCTGTCTACTCCTTCACTCCCCTAACTGTTCTCAAGCTCTTCCCTGAGCTGACTGCCTGGTTTTTCCCGCCTCCAGAGCTGTGAACTCCTTGGTGGGCGGAGCCAACCGCCTGGCCCACCCCCTGGTGTGAATCATCAGCCTCTGGAGGAAGGCAACAAGGATTTTTGGTTAGCTTTGGTGTTCCTAGCTGGGATGTAGGGTGTGGTGGTGTGTGACCTGTGTCCCCTGGCTTGCCCAGGGCGACACAGAGGCCTTGCAGGTAAGCATTATTAACTTAAGGGGGCCAGAATTCGGGGAAATTATTAGAATCTGTGGGCCATGTTGGTAAGCATTATTAATTTAAGGGGGCCAGATTTGGTGACTTTGTGCCGCCCCTGACTCCATCAGGGTATCACAGGGAACTGCACTTTCCTTTCTCTTAGTGCAGAACTCACCCTCCATGGTTCTGGATTCCTACACACTGGTATTGCTTCCATCAGCACTCAAATCCTAACCATACCTCTCACCACACAGTGTCAGGCACACCATTGGGTGGTCTAGCTGGAATAGGGCCACCAACCTAGGGGTCAGGCAGACTGGTGGGAGGGAGGAAGTCAGTTCAGTAGTAGCCATCAAAGAGTAAGGAGCTGGGAGTAGCAGCTCCCTGAAGTTGAGTCGTAGCCATCAGGGAGTGAGTAGCTGAGGGAGTTGTAGCTGCCTCTGTGACCTTGGTTGGGTCGCAGACAATGGTCTGGGACTAGAGGAGTCGGAGACCCGGTCGCAGGGTATTGGGAGAGGGTGTGTCGCGGGCGGAGGAGGGGACGCTGCGCTCTCCCACTGCTCCGGACCGGCTGCTACTGCTGCCACTCGGTGGCTCGAGCGATGGGCCGGATCCTGGGGACTCGAGCGGCGCTCCTCGCCCATGAGTGAAAAGGGGGTGGTTTGGTTTAGGGATTTATTGTCCGTGACGCCACCCACGGTTGTGGTGATATTGGTGACACCACCGTTGCTCTAGACGGGGATCCCGGGAGCGGTGACAGGGGGCAGCTTGGTTGTTAGTTCTCCCCTCTGTGGGTAGGGGGTTAGTTGTCCCGGGGCCCAGTGATGGGGTAAGGATGGAGGGCAGGCGGGTTACGGGGCCTGGCGAGGTGCAGGGTCGCGGGGGCAGCGCTGTGCCGCATGGCACGGTGGTACTCACTCAGCCCAATGATGAGGACACAGTTCTCGGTAAAACAAACGGCTGGATGGACGGGTCCCTCAGACGGCTGCGGTGTTGTTTCTCCCGACAGGTTGGTGGTGACTGCCTTTCCCTGCACCTAAGTTGTCTGTACGGTTCCAATGGGTTCCCACCGGTAACCCGCTCCCCGGCTTAGATATGGGCCAGAGGAGCCCCTTTTGCCCGCAGGCACTGGCCCTGAGAAACGGTTGCCTTGGCGGTGGCGGTGTCTCCCTCACTTGGTTGGACTGTTGCCTTCTGTCGGGACTTGACTGTTTGGAAACCCAGGAGGTCCCCTTCACTAACGGATTCGGCAAATTCACGGCGACTCCTAGCCTTGCCGGGGTCCGAAAAGCCCCTGCCAGATGGTGCTGGCTTCTCTTTGTGTACCGGTCCGGTACCGCCGGGCCACCGCCCGTCCACGGTCCTTACGGTAACTCGGATAGGCCACTCCTGCAGACGGTCACCACCATCTGCCAACCTTGCTGTTCTGTCCGGGCCACACACCCGGACGCTGTCAGTCAGTTGCTCCACTACCACACTTTCCTCCTTCCACTTTCACTGTCAAAACTAGACTGTCTGTTTTCCCGCCTCCAGGACTGTGAACTCCTCGGTGGGCGGGACCAACCGCCTGGCCCACCCCCTGGTGTGATCATCAGCCCCTGGAGGAAGGCAACAAGGGTTTTGTGTCTGACTTCGGTGTGCCTGCTGGGAGTGTGGTGTGTGTTGGTGTTGTTCTCTGTGGCCCCTGGCTTGTCCAGGGTGCCACATTCCCCCTTAGTTAAATGCAGACCGTCCGCGGGCTGCCCGTCCATCACCGGTTTTATTTTCACCAACTGAAAAAGATAGAAAAACGGTAACAGACATACAAGTATAATAACATCTTCCCACAACGGGAGGTACTCTTACTTAAAACGTTGCGTAAACGGTTACGGCTTCCGCTCTCTCCCACCCAAGCAACCTGGCCCTGATGCTGCCCCTAAGCAAATGGGCAGCACCCCTTGACCCCAGTCCAGCACAAGTTGCCTGAGCGGGTTCTGTCCTTTTCAGGGGACTTTCCACGGTAGCACCTCCGGTCGGCTACCGGCTCCGGCTACAGTTCGGTCCGCC
This sequence comes from Anomaloglossus baeobatrachus, assembly GCF_048569485.1. Classification (NCBI taxonomy): domain Eukaryota; kingdom Metazoa; phylum Chordata; class Amphibia; order Anura; family Aromobatidae; genus Anomaloglossus; species Anomaloglossus baeobatrachus. The sequence goes on from NC_134363.1 coordinate 48,014,665, forward strand.
TGGGCGGACATGCTGGGTATCACTACCGGTTGCGGGGGTAGCGGGCCTAGTGGCGGGGTGACGGCAGCCGGGACGGGTGGCGAGGGAGGCAGTAGGGCGAGGGGCTTCAGACCGGGTCCCGCAGCCGCGATGACCGACCCATTAGGGGTATCGGGGCGTGGGTCACTCACCCTCCCTTCCGCAACTTCCTCCTCGCGTCTCCGCACGGTCGCTATGACCTCCGTCATGTCGGTCTCCCACTCCTCCAAGAGGAGCTGCAGTTTGACCTGCAGCCGTTGTTGGAGCTGCGCGGTCCGGATCTCCACCCACGCCGCGGTTCCAGGCGCGGGGGCTACGGTGCTACGGGACGGCATAAACATCTTGCTGGCGGCCTCTCCCAGGAACAAGATGGCCACAGGGTCCTGGCGTCCCTGCCCTTATAGCCGCGCTCACATGCGACCAGCCGCCATTTCGTCCCCCTTAGCCTCTTTCCGGCTCCTCCTCTATCGGGGCGGGGTTTAGGCCTTCGCACCTCCACTACTCGAGGAGACGCTCGAGCGGGAACTCTTCGCGCCAAAGATGGCGGCTTTGCAAATTTTTCGGCCGGACACCTCCGGCGGTAATAAGGCGCACCTCTACCCAACGGCAGAGCGGTAAGATCCTGTTCGTGACGCCAAGTTGTCGCGGGCGGAGGAGACTTAGTTTTGGAGAACGGTCGGCACCAGATGTCCAGTAACCGGACTGGTACCGAGCACGGTGGGGTACAGGACCCTAGATCAGAGAGTAGCTTCACGCAACCTGATAATTCACCTGTGAAGGATAGTCTCTTTATGAACTTTCCCCATGAGCTCAGAAATCGAAGGCATCAACACAATGAGGGGCATAGGGCTTTCCAGCTTATGCAGCCTACTGAAATCCCAAGTGTCAGCCAATCGAGAACACAGCTACACTATTTCACTATAGGGAGTGGGACCCTGACAGCTTCAGGCCGAAGGATCACTCAGGAACATCTACACAATTGTGCATGGAGGCAGGTTCCGGACCACTAAGCAATACCAGCGGGGACGGACACCCGGATGAGCTCCCCAGGATGGCAGCGACACCCAGAGACTTGGTTACTTCTGTGTCAGAGTCTGCTTATTGGCCGCACTAACAACTGCTCCGCCTGAGTGAGTATGTCGCGGGCAGGGAGGGGGCCGTCGCTGCTGCGCTCTCGCTGGCGCTCGGGTCCAGCGCTGCTGCAGCCTGCTGCTTGCTGCTCGCTGCTCGGTGGCTCGGGCGGTGGGCCGGATCCGGGGGCTCGAGCGGCACTCCTCGTCCGTGAGTGAAAGGGGGGTAGTTTTTGGGATTGGGGAAGTCGGTTCGTGACACCACCCACGGTTTGTGGTGAGGTTGGGACACCACCGCTGCTCTGGACGGGGATGCCGGGAGCGATGACGGGGAGCAGTCGAGATGTTTCTCTCCCCTCCATGGGTAGGGGGATTGGGTGGTCCCGGGGCCCGGTTGGGGTGACTGGAAAGTGGATGGCAGGGTTCGGGGAGGTGCAGGGTCGCAGGGGCAGCGCGGTGCCAGACGGCACTGTGGTACTCACTCAGCCAGTAACGTACACGGAGTCTCTGGTAAAACAAACGGCTGGATGGACGGGTTCCGCAGACGGCTGCGGTGGTCACTCCCGGTAGGTTGGCGGTGACTGCCTTTCCCTGCAACTGTGGTGTGTTTTCGGCCCCGATGGCTTCCCACCGGTAACCCGCTCCCCAGCGTGGATAGATGCCTAGGGAGCCCCTTTTGCCCGCAGGCTCTGGCCCTGGGAACTGTAGCCTTGGCGGTGACTGTATTTCCCTTCACGGTTGAGCGGTTGCCTTCAATCGGGTCTTTGCTGCTGGGAAACCCCGGAGGTTCCCGTCGCTAACGGATTTGACCGGTTTTACGGCGACTCCAAGCCTGGTCGGGGTCCGTAGGCCCTGCCGAATGGTGCTGGCTTCTCTTCGCTCCCCGGTTCGGTACCGGCGGGCCACTGCACGTCCCCGGTCCTACGGTTCCGCGTCGATCGGCCCCTCCTGCAGACGGTCACCACCGTCTGCCAACCTTGCTGTAGGTGTCCGGGCCACGTACCCGGACACGGTCAGTCTGCTCCTCCACTACTACTTTACTCCTCTCTCTTCCTACTCCAAAACTACTCTCTTTCCTTTTCCCGCCTCCAGGACTGTGAACTCCTCAGTGGGTGGGGCCAAACGCCTGTTTCCACCCCACTTGGTGTGGACATCAGCCCCTCGAGGGAGGCAACAAGGATTTATGTGTGACTGGTGTGCCTAACCGGGGTGTGGGGTGTGTTGTTGCAGTACCTGTGATGTCCTGGCTTGTCCAGGGCACCACAAGTACACTTGCCTCCCCGGCTCCTGACCTGCTCAAATCACCTCCACCATACTGTTCCACCTCCCGCCGGAGCCCCGGGGCCTTCCCTACCCGTGGAGGGATCGCCATCTAGCTGCCCCGCTCCATCACCCCCCGGGTACTCCCATCAGCAGCGGCGGTACTCCCTTACCGCACACCACGGGTGGCGTCACAAACTGTCCCTTGTAAATATTCCCCCTCTTTTATTTGAGTGGCCGCTGAGCCCTGGGTCCGGGGACCCTCGAGCCACAGCAAAAACCCCGGATCCTAGCAGTCCGACTGCTGCAGGGGCGGCACAACTTTATTACTATATGGGGACACATAAAGGGATGTTGTTACTATAGGGGATGAGAATTGAGGGACATTATTATGTGCCGCCCCCACGCCTGTAGCAGCCAGGCTGCTAGGATCCGGACCCGCTGTGTGGCTCGAGGGATCCTCCGGACCTGGGGGTCACGCGGACTTGCCAAATGAACAGGGGGACGTAGTTGTACGGGCTTGGCCGTAATCGGTTTGTGACGCCACCCACAGTGTGTGGTGAAAGGTGGCACCACCGCTGCTGTTGTGGGACACCACGGGGGAGATGTAATGGCAGCTGGATGTTAACCCCTCCGTGGGTAGGGATGATTGCCCCGGGGCCCGCTACCTTAACTTCTTAATCAGGTGAAGATGGCGGAGAGGGGCGGGTATACAGCTGGTCACCCATCTTCACCCACTTCCTCACGTCGAGGGCGAACCACCCCCTCTCTCCACAGTGCCGGGTGTACGAGACCATTTCTCCGGGCTCCAGGTCTCGGTCCGGGTGGCCAACAGGAAGGTGAGGGTCCACATCTCTTCGGGAGACAAAGATTTCAGCCTCCCGGCTCGTATATGAAGCCCTAACCTCTTTGGGCATTAAAGTGCTGGACCTGGCCTTGGTATGTTGGGCCCCGCACCCGGAAGGTGGCGTTCCGGAGATGGTCTTTCTCGGTGTAGGTCCGGGATAACACTTCCGCCTTCCTGTTCTCCCGAGCAGCAATCTCTTTCTTTAACTGGTACCGCTGCCGCTCCCAATACGGGGTACCGGTCTCATACTCCGCTTCCTCTTGCGAAGGTGTGGCGCCCTGGACAAGCCAGGTCGTCACAGATACTACACCAACACACCCCACACCCCGGTTAGGCACACCAAAGCCAAACACAAAATCCTTGTTGCCTTCCTCCAGGAGCTGATGTCCACACCAGGGGGTGGGCCAGGCGGTTGGTCCCGCCCACCGAGGAGTTCACAGTCCTGGAGGCGGGAAAAGGAGTCAGTTAGAGTTGAGGTTTGAAGTTGAAGTGAGAGGAGTGAAGTGGTAGAAGAGCAGTCTGAAGGCACACACACCCGGACGGTACCGCAAGGTTGGCAGACGGTGGTGACCGTCTGCAAGAGAGGCCGATTGGAGCCATCCGTAAGGACCATGGACGGGCGGTGGCCCGGCGGTACTGGACCGGAGAGCAAAGAGAAACCAGCACCATCCGGCAGGGCTTACGGACCCCGACCAGGCTAGGAGTCGCCGTTAAATTGGTCAAATCCGTTAGCGAAGAGAACCTCCGGGGTTTCCCAGCAGTCAAGACCCGATTGAAGGCGACAGCTCACACCGTAGAGGGAAACACAGTCACCGCCAAGGCTACAGTTCCCAGGGCCAGAGCCTGCGGGCAAAAGGGCTCCTCCAGCATCCATCCAAGCTGGGGAGCGGGTTACCGGTGGGAACCCATTGGAACCGTAAACACAACACAGGTGCAGGGAAAGGCAGTCAACATCCACCTACCGGGAGGAGAAACACCGCAGCCGTCTGTGGGACCCGTCCATCCAGCCGTTTGTTTTACCGGAGACTTTGCATTCGTCATTGGCTGAGTGAGTACCACCGTGTCGTGCGGCACAGCACTGCCCCCGCGACCCTGCACCTCGCCAGGCCCCGTAGCCCGCCTGTCATCCATCCCTACCCCTCACCAGGCCCCGGGACAACCAACCCCCCTACCCATGGAGGGGAGAACCAACATTCAAGCTGCTCCCTGTCATCGCTCCCGGGATCCCCGTCCAGAGCAGCGGTGGTGTCACCAATCTCACCACAACCATGGGTGGCGTCATGGACAATATCCCCAACCCAAACAACCCCCTTTCACTCACGGGCGAGGAACGCTGCTCGAGTCCCCGGGATCCGGCCCACCGCTCGAGCCACCACCGAGCAGCAGCAGCAGCAGTAGCCGGACCCGAGCAGTGGGTGAGCGCAGCGTCCCCTCCTCCGCCCACGACAACTTGGCGTCACGAACAGGATCTTACCGCTCTGCCGTCTGGTAGAGGTGCGCCTTGCGACCGCCGGAGGTGTCCGGCCGAAAATTTTCAGAAGCCGCCATTTTGGGGGCGAAAAGTCCCCGCTCGAGCGTCTCCTCGAGCAGTGGAAGCGCGAAAGCCAAAACCCCGCCCCTGTAGAGGAGGGGCCGGAAAAAGACTAAGGGGGACGGATGGCGTCTGGCCGCATGTAGCTGGAGGCTGTCAAAGCAGGGACGCCAGGACTCTGCAGCGATACTGGGTTCCTGGAAGATCTCATTGCCGAGATGCACGGTCCAGCTAACGTCAGCGAAGCCCCCGCGCCCGGCACGGCGGCGTGGGTGGGGAACCGGACCACCCCGCTGAATAACCGTCTGCAGGCCCGAATGCAGCTCCTCCTGGAGGAGTGGGAGACCGACATGGCGGACGTGGTGGCTGCTATGCGGAGACGCGAGGTGGAGGAAGCTCTAGAGGAGCGGGTAAGAGACCCACGCCCCTGTATTCCCGAGGGATCGGCCACTGCGGCTGAGGGGCCCGGCCCGCACCCGCTCACCCTGCTGCCTCCCCCGCTAACCGTGTTAGCCGCTGCCGCCCCGCCACTAGGCCCGCTACCCGTCCAACCGGTAGCGATACCCTGCCAGCCCACCCTGGCGGACCGACCGGCTGCAGACGCTCAGGACCGCCCTGAACCGCTCCTGTGGGAACCGTCGAGATCGCGGCCCCTTCACGAAAATGTGCTGGAGGTCCCGGCAGTGATTGCGCCAGACTCCGAGCCTGAGCCCGGGACCGTGGCATGGATGAAGGCCCGACTGATTGAGTTCAACCAACGCCAGCAGAATCAGATATACCTCATGATGGAGCAGTGGACCAATGAGGAGGAAACGCTGGTTGCGACTGCCCCAATGTATGGGAAGGGAGCAGATGTGACGGAGCCGACAGGTAGCCCACGTCCCCATGTCCTACCAGGACCGGCCACTGCGGCTGGGGGACCCGGCCCGGTCTCGGCCCTCGTATCGTCCCTGCCAGTATTCTTGGGGCGCCTCAGCGTTAACCAACCTGACCTGCTACCCCGTGCTACTACGGAAGGATCTTATGTGCTGGAAGCAGGGAGCCTGGAGGCTGCGGCAGCTGGCGGCAACCCGCCTGGCGCAGAGACAAGTGATAGTGACTCCGGCTCCGGCGCCGAGACCACCTCTGAAGTCGAAAAGGCGAGTGAGCATC